>NC_067147.1:1735388-2067888 GCF_903995435.1 Acomys russatus
TTCTCAAAGAGAAGGCATTAGGTTAGATGGAGCTCAGATTCTATTAGTTCTGTGTGTGAAAGGCACAGAGTCTTCACCAATAGGACTTTTCTTTTCTTTTTTTTTTTTTTCATTTTTTAAATTAATTTATTCTTGTTACATCTCAATGTTTATCCCATCCCTTGTATCCTCCCATTCCTCCCCCCCCCCATTTTCCAATTATTCCCCTCCCCTATGACTGTTCCTGAGGGGGATTACGTCCCCCTATATATTCTCATAGGGTATCAAGTCTCTTCTTGGCTACTTGCTGTCCTTCCTCTGAGTGCCACCAGGTCTCCCCCTCCAGGGGACATGGTCAAATGTGAGGCACCAGAGTACGTGAGAAAGTCATATCACACTCTCCACTCAACTGTGGAGAATATTCTGACCATTGGCTAGATCTGGGAAGGGGTTTAAAGTTTACCTCCTGTATTGTCCTTGGCTGGTGCCTTAGTTTGAGCGGGACCCCTGGGCCCAGATCTGCCTATCATATTGTTCTACTTGTAGATTTCTAGGACCCTCTGGATCCTTTTATTTTGCTCTTCTCCCATGCGTCTCTCATTTAGAGTCCCAATAGGATGCCTTCCCCTCTGTCCCAGTTTCCTGGTAGGTGAAGGCTTTTGTGGGACATGCCCCTTGGGCTAGTATGCAGATATAAGTGAGTATATACCATTTGATTCTTTCTGCTTCTGGGTTAACTCACTCATTATGATCATTTCTAGCTCAATCCATTTATCCACAAATTTCGGGAATTCCTTGTTTTTAATAGCTGAGTAGTATTCCATAGTGTATATGTACCACAGTTTCTTTATCCACTCTTCTACTGAGGGACACTTAGGCTGTTTCCATGTTCTGGCTATTATGAATAAGGCTGCTATGAACATGGTTGAGCAAATTTTCTTGTTGACTCTTGGAGGCAACTAAAGGCAACAGTAATAGTGTACAGTGTTTTCTAAGTCTATTTGACTCCCCTAACCAATGACTCAAAATGGGGTTTCTCATACCTGGTAATGATGTAGTTTATGGCTTTTGGGTGCAACATTGTCAACCCAGGTGGGGAAATTTCATTTAATCTCTGTATGTAATGTATATACAGACTTACATGTAGTATATGTAATTTTAGTTAAATATATATTAATATCTATTAAGACATCTTACTGTTATTTCACCCTCTCCTCCTTCCTTCCGTGTTACTTCTCTCCCCGCTATCTAACTAAGCTCTCCTCCATTTTTCCCATCTCCACCTTTGGATCATTTGCATGTTTCTCTTCGCTCTTTATTGCATATGCCCTGCAACACTCCCATGTTCCCTTTAGTTATTTATTTAGTTTTTGTTGTTACTCCAAGTTATACACTCAGGTCTGAAGACTGGAGCTTGGAGCCACAGATGAGAGAACACATGCAGTGTTTGTCTTTCTGAGTCTCAGTTAGCTCATTCAGTGTAATCTTTCCTAATTCTATCCATTTACCCGCAACTTTCAAGATTTAAATTTTTACAACTGAGTACGATCCGTAGTATCCACGTGCCACGTTTTCATTACCCATTTGTCAACTGAAGGACATTTAGGCTGTGTCTGTTTCCTGGTTATTGTGAATATAGCAATGATGAACATGGATGAACAATTACCTATATGGAGTGTGTTGCCAAGTCCTTCTGACCACGTACCAAGGAGTCATGTAGGGGTCATATGAGAAATTTATTTTTAGCTTTTGGAGGATTCTCCACAAGGATTTCCCAAGTAGCTGCACCATTTGCAATGCCACCAACAATTAATCAGCGTTTCCCCTCCTTCCCATCCATCTCCAGTATTTGTTGTTGGTTTTTTTGTTGATCTTTGCCATTCAAACTGGAATAAGATGAAATCTCAAAGTTGTTTTGATTTGTATTTCCTTAATTGCTAGGAACAATGAACATTTTTGGCATATCTCTTAGCCATTTTCATCTCTTCTTTTGAGAATCTCTGTTCAGATCCATTGTCTATTTTTTGAATGAGTTATTTGGTTTTTTGAGTTTTTACATATTTTGGATTCTGGACTTCTATTAAATGTATATGTGGCGAAGAGCCTCTTTCATTTTGTTGGCATCCTCGTCACCTGGTTGATTTCTCTTTTACCTGGGCAGAAGCTTCTTGGCTTCATGAAGTCATACTTGTCTGTTCTTGGCCTTCATTCTTGGACAAAAAAAGTCCTATGCATGAAGTCCCTTCCTACAGCACATGGATTATTGTCTATGTTTTTTCTAGAAGTACCAGTGTTTCAGGTTTCAAATTTATGTTGTTGATCCTGGTGTTAGTTTAGCACAAGGTGATAAAATCAGGTATAACTTCATTCTTTTGCATATAAACATCTAGTTTTTCCAGCTCCATTTGTTGCATCACTGTCAAATATAAATGGCTGTTTTTTTACCCTTGTGTTTGGGTCTTGTATTTTCTTACATTAGTCTATATGTCTGTTTTGTGCCAGTGCCATATTGGTTTTATTACTAGGGCTATAAAATATATCTTGAGATCTGGAACGACAATCTCTCTATCATTGTTCCTTTTGCTTGGAATTGTTTTTGGCAGTTTGGCAAACAATACAAAATGAAACCCAAAAAAACAAAACAAAACAAAACAAAAAGCCCTGGATCTTATGTGGTCCCACATACATTTTAGGATAGTTGTTTTCTATGTTTTGAAGAATGACATGGAGATTTGATTCGGATGATACTGAATCTATAAATGGTTTTTAGTAGAATGGTCCTTTTTACAATATTAATTTTACTAAACAGTAAACATGAGATGTATTTTCCATTTTCTAATGTCTTTATCTCTTTCTTAAATGGTTTTAAACCTTATATTATAGAGGTCTTCTAACCCCTTAGATAGGTTTATTCCTAGATACTTTATTTGAGGCTTTTGGAATGGGAGTGTGTCCATGATCTCTTTCTGTATAGTTGACGTTGTACAAGTTGATTGTGTTACCTGACACACTGCTGAAATTAGATTTCTTTCTAAAACTTTCCTGGCAGAATTTTAGGGATGTCTTATGTATAACATCATATCATCTGTATATAAGGTAGTTTGACTTTTTCTTCTCCTATTTGTGTACCTCTAATGTTCTTCTTCTGCCTTTTTTCTGTAGAAATTGATTAGCATTGTGCTCAGCACAATACTAAAAATGAGTGGAGATAGTGCACATACTAGTTTTGATCTTATTTTCCATGTGGTTGCTTCAAGTTTTTCTCCATTTAGAATTATGTTGGTTGTGGATTTCTAATCTGAAGCCTTTGTTGTGTTGAGGTTCTCCCTAGCCCTACTTTTTTGAGATTTTTTTTTTTCCATGAAAATGTGTAGAATTTTGTCAAAAGCTTTTTCTATGCTTTTGAGATGATCATGTTATTTTTTATTTAAGTCTGTCATGTGACTTATTATATTTATTGACATGAATGGTGACCCATCTTTGCATCCCCGGGACAAAGCAAACTTGGTTATGGTATATAATCTTCTGGATATATGTTTGTATTCTCTTTGTAAGTGTTATTTTCCCCTCTGGACATTTGAATCTATGTTGATCAATGATATTGGCCTGTAGCTTTTGTCTCTTCTCTTCCTTTCTTGTTTGCCTTAGGTTGGCATGGCTTATTGCATAGGTTCCTTCCTTCCTCCTCCTCCTCCTCCTCCTCCTCCTCCTCCTCCTTCTTCTTCTTCTTCTTCTTCTTTTTCTTCTTCTTCTTCTTTCTTCTCCTCCTCCTCCTCCTTCTTCTTCGTGTGTGTGTGTGTGTGTGTGTGTGTGTGTGTGTGTGTGTGTGTGTAGCTGTGTGTGTTATTTTGTTTGTAATACTGGCTTTAAGAAGGACTTTATGACTATTTCTTTTTATTTTAAAAAGTTTCTATTTTAAAAAATATTTTAAAAGCTGGGCATGGTGGCACATGCCTTTAATCCTGGCATTAGGAAGGCAGAGGCAGGCAAAGCACTGTGAGTTTGAGGCCAGCCTGGTCTACAAAGTGAGTCCAGGACAGCCAAGGCTAATACAGAATGATCCAGTCTCAAAAAAAAAAAATAAATAAATAAAAATATATAAAAAGTAATTTAAAAATCAGTGAAATTTTCTTTGAAATATGGTAAAATTAGATGTTTTATTACTTTTTTCTTTATGTTTGATTGAATCTGTTTAAGTTGTTGAGAACGTATTGGATTGATTTTTAGTAGTTTGGATTAATCTAAAAATTGGTCTATTTCTTTTTTATTTTTTAATTTAATGGCATATGGACTTTCTCTTATGATATTCAGATTACTTTTCTTGTGTGTGTCTGTTGTGGGGTTTCCATGTTCAGTTCTAATTCTGTTAGTTGGGCCAAGGTTCCTGTCAATCTTAACTTCTCTAAGAACTGTCCCTGAGGTTAGTTAACTCCCCATATTGCTTATTTTATTTAACTTTCATTAATTTCTGCTCTGATTTTTTTTACTGCCATATATGGGATTTGGATTTGATTTGTTTTTCTAAGTGTGGGAGATGCATCATTAAGTCATCTATTTGTCTTCTTTCTGGTTTTTAATGTAGGCATTTAGAGCACTAGTTTCCCTGGTAGTACTGCTTTGGGCTGTGTCTTCATGTCCATTTAGTTTCAAGAAATTGTTACTTCTTTATTGATTTCTCCTTTGACTCAGCAATAAGTTGTTTGATACCAATGAATTTGCTTATTTACTAGAGACTTGTTCTCTTTCAATTTCTAGTTTTTATTGAATTATGGCCAGAGAGGATACATGTAGTTATTTAAACCTTTCTGAATTTGTTATGATATAGTTTGTTTATTAGAATGTGATCTATTCTAGAAAAGTTTCCTTGTGCTGCTGAGTATAATACACATTTCTTGGTGTTTGGGTGGAATCTTTGCAGATAGTTATTAATCTATTTTATGCATAATGTGCTTTAATTGTCCTGACAGAGAAAGGGAGAAATTGCAGTCACATCCTATTGAGGGGTTGATGTTAAAATGTGTCTTTAATATTAATAGTACACTTTTTATGATATTGCCTGTTCCTACAGTTTGACACATATATTTAGTATTGTCATGTCTTCTTGGCTAACTGTTTCATTGGATAGAATGAAGTATCCTTCTTTATCTCTTCTGATTACATTTAGTTTGAGGATTATGTTGCTGCTGTTGGTGTTTTCAGGTATCAGAATAGCAATATGTGCTTGCTTCCTGGTTCTGTTTGATTGGAATATTTGTGCATCTTTGCACTCTAAGGCATATCTATCTTTAAAGTTGTGTTTCTTGTAGACAACGGATAGATGGGTGTTGTTTCTTGATCCACTCATCAAGCCTGTATCTTTTGATTGGAAATTTGAGGCCACTGTATGTAATGCTATTATTGACAGGTGTGTGTTGATTGCAGTCCCTGAAGTCTTACTTTTGTTGTTGTACTATGTCTTTCAATAACTGTAACTTCATTTGTTCTCCTTCTACATTTTCTTGCTAATGTTTATTCCTCTCTCATCCCATAGTTTTGCTCCTATAGATTTCTTTAGGCTTGATCTTCTGGATAGACATTTTTATGGCTCTTTATATTGTGGAAAATTTTTCTTTCTCCTCCAAGTATAACAAATCATTTTACTTGGTACCTTAGTATAGGTTGACAGCTCTGGAATTTTAGCACTTGAAATACATTGCTTGAGAATCTTTGAAAATATCTACTCCGAAATAGCTGTAGTTTCCCTTTATATGTCACATGCTTGTTTCTTGTAGAGCTCAATAGTCTTTCTTTGTCGTGTACTTAATGTTTTAATTATGATGTGGTGTGGGGAACTTCTTTTCTGGTCTTACTTTCTGTTCTGTCTGCCTTTTCTATATGTATGGGTCTTTATTTTCTTAGTTTTATTCTATCATCTGATCTATGACATTGACCTAGGATTATTCTTGCTTTTCTGTCTGTAATTCCAAAATTTAGACTTTTCATAGAACCTCACATTTCTTGCATGCTCCACCTTCTCTCTCCATTTTCGTGTTTTGAATTTGTATAAATTTGTTTACTCAGTCTGTTCACTCTGCTTTATATTTACTCCTGATACTCTATCTCTTTCATATAGGGTACACACCTTGCTCTTCGCCTGGAGTTTGGGGTTAAGCATGTGGGTTGAGGAAGGCACCTTTGACAGGAGGATCAGGCAGACTAAAGCACAAATGTTATTTGCTGGGTGGAAAAGTTGGGTGTGGTGCACCAGGGGTGGACAGGTAGTGACCAGATATAGCTGAAGTCTGGGGTTTGAAAGCAGCACAGGCAGAGGTGGCCAGGGGAGGCTCCAGCACAGTCTGTTAAGAGTTGTTTGGTTCTGATAAAAAAAGCATTCGCATACTTTGTATGAAATGAACTGTGCTCTGGATGCATGATAAAACGTTTTGTTTTGTTATCTTCTGTATCTTCAGGTTCTTGATAGATTAGTTGAAGGACTTGAAAAAAGACAAGTAGAGGGATTTGGGTCTGAACAACTAGGAGGATTGGGTGACTTCTACCTGAGATGGATGATATAAGAAATCAGTCATCATTATTTACTTTCAGTATGAGGTTTGTTTACAGCTCATCAGTGAATCGCAGACAAGCAGGAGGGCCTCAGCCTCTCTTCCTTATGACTCCATCTTTCACTAGGAACCTGCTCGCCTGGGAGCTTTCTCTTTTATCTTAGAGTCGAAAACTTAAAGTCAGCTATGTGAGGGAGAAAATCTTCAGAATCCAGGAGGATGGGAAATTCAGAGTGTGTCTTGTGCTAGATGAAAGGGAAAGAGTCTGGCTCTCTAGAGTATAAGCCAAAGGGATAACCAGGCCAGGGATGCTTTGTGATTAGGGCCTATACAAACCTTTGTTTGGTAACATGTTTTGTCTTTTCTCAAGTTCAGTGCCCAACTTTATAAGGTGGAAAACTAAAACCGCTTTGTTGTGTCTGCTCCTGGTTCTGCAGTGCTCTTCTGCAGGGAGGGTCATTGTCTCTCACAGGATTCACAAGTTGGGCTGGTTAAGGGTAATGCTAACTGACTGTATTTCAGTTGCTGTTTTAGGTTTCTTGTCTTGAAACAGCAATTGAGGCAATCTCCTTATGAGGTAAGATGAAGTAATTTGGGTCACAGTTTCAGAGGTTCCTGTCCGCTGGAGAATGACATGCAGCTTTAGAAGTTGGTGCAGTAGTATGTCATGGTGGCAACATGTAGCATGTAAAACCACTGACCTCATATCAGGAAGCAAAGGGGAAACAAGGAAGGGGCGATGACACTGCAATTCCTTTTGGGGATACCCCATCAGTATCTTGATGATAGTTCACAAAGCCCCACTTCTTAAAGGGATAACTGTCTTTTAAAAGTGGACCAAGTCTCCAAACCATGAGGACTCGTGGGGAGTACCATCCAAATCATGGCAATTGTTACTTTTAAAATTTGAAACAGCTGGGCGGTGGTGGTGCATGCCTTTAATCCCAGCACTCGGGAGGCAGAGGCAGGCAGATCACTGTGAGTTCGAGGCCAGCCTGGTCTACAAAGTGAGTCTAGGATAGCCAGGGCTACACAGATAAACCCTGTCTTGAAAACCAAAAGAAAAAGAAAAAAAAATTGAAACAATGCATTTCCAAGAAATTTCTTCTTAATAATATATGTTTAGCACTAACTGTCCCCTAAATTTAATATTTAGTAAATTATTCTTTTTTCATATATATATATACATATGGAATACATAGTTTCCTCACACATGTATGTATATATGTTTACATATGTACACACATATGTGTGTGTGGCATGTATGTATATGTATGCATGTTTGTGTGTGTGTGTGGCATGTATGTGTGCCTATAGAGGACTAGAGTTGATGTTGGAAAGCTTCCCAGAACACTCAACCATCTTATTCATTGATTTGAAGGGAACATCCCATTTACGAGTGAGTGTTCCAAGATCTCACAGTCACTGTACATTGTCCAGCTGTGGGGCTTTGTATTTAATTCCATATTCTGCAGGAGGGCGATTCTCTGATGATGTCTGAGCAAGTTACTGATCTAGGAGTATAGTATAATGTTTGGAGCAATTTTATCGCTATGTTCCTCTATCAGAACAGTCGTGTTTGGTTTTCTCCTGCTGCCACTGCTTATCTAGTCTCAGATTCTTTATTACCTGCTCAATGGTGGGCATGTTGCTTATCTCAGAAAGTTAGCCCTATTTCCAATCTGACAGTGGCTGTTTACACTCACAGCTTTTGTGTCACTATGGCACCAGTGTAACACGCCAGCAGTGCCCCACTCTAGATCACAGGGTTTGTAGGTGGGTTGGTGTTTACCTTTCTCCTCTGGTAGTGTGCAGAGTCCCTTACAACCCATGAACACTTGTCAATAGGGGTGAGAGCTCTAGGTAGGCATCCTCTCGACCTCTCTTCAGAGGTATTCACTGTTCTTGCAGAGGACCAGAACCCAGTTCCAAGCACCACATCACATTGTTCATAACCTGCCATAACTCCAGTTCCAGGAGTTCTGCTGTCCTCTTCTGGCTCCCCAGGCACACCCATTCACACATATCTGCACAGAGACATACACACATACACACAGTTTTTGGGTATTCCCATGGTAGAGGACCCATATTTGTCCTGTTCATGTCTCCCAGCAATCTTTATAAACCATAGTATGTGGAAGCTATTCAGTAGTTGTTGAAAGAAAGAAAGAAAGAAAGAATGAATGAATGAATAAATAAATTCATCAGCAGATGAAATTATAACTTCCTGTCCACTTTCAGAAACCTTCAGAAACACTGTCTCTGAACTTATTTTCTGGGCAGTTTTAACAGCCACAACCAAGATTCAACTTTTCCCTCTGTTTCTTTAAATGGTTCTGAACCTTCATAGTGTTCTGACCCTTTAATAGAGTTCCTCATGTTATGGTGACCCCAACCATAAAAGTATTTTTGCTGCTACTCTATAACTATGATTTTGAGACTGTTATGAATATTATATAAACATTTTTGGAGATAGAATATTGCCAAAGGGGTCGTGAACCAAAAGTTGAGAACCAGTGAAGTAGACGCTATGACTGCTGGCTGGGTCATTCGGCATTTTCCCACCATTTGTCAAGGAGCCAAAGAAGATGGAGAGCTGTTGACAAGGCTGTAAACCAATTACCCTGCTGAGGACCTGACCAACCAGACGCCCTTCTCTGAACCCTTTAGAATGTACTGAGGTGTGGTCTCATTGTATAGCCCAAACTTGCCTCAATTTATGGTGATCTCCTGACGTGCTCTGAGACTGAGCTTGCAGGTCTATGTCACCACACAGCCTGCTGTGTTCCTTCACTGTTGCTTCAATAGTTAAGCTTCTTTGCTAAGCTTTAATTTGGAGCTGCTAGGAAAGCAACATGCTTAGTTTTCAGATGGTATGTCCAAACTAGTACAGTAGCCCCTCCATCCTATTCATAGCATCAGTATTCTGGAGGTCAACGTTGGCTTTAAAATATAAAATGGAAATTTTAGATATAAAGAATTTGCAAGCATTCAATAATAATTGACAGGATGGTGTGTCTCCTTGCATCCCACTTAGAAAGTCTACTTTTTCTTTGTTCAGCACAGTCACATTGGATAGCTCCTGATCACTGGTCACTTGGTAGCTGTCACAGTTATTGGTGTAGTGATAGGTTGTCAATGTGCTTGTGTTTAAATCATCCTTACTCCACTCACTAAAGGTGCAATGTAGTGATGCTGACAATTCAGGCAGGCTACAGAGAGCTGTGATATGCCTGATATAAGTGGAAGAGCTGAAGTTAGCACAGCCTTGTGGAAACAATCATATAACGTATATAAGACTGCATATTGCCCATTGCTTCAGATATCCACCCAGGTCCATGAAGCACACTTCTGTGGATCGGGACGGAGGTTTTACCTACACAACCTTGTCAATTTTCTTTAGGACTTTTCAAGTACAGATCCCTTCCCATATATTGTGGGTAGTGAATTAAAGCTAAGAACCTGCAGCAAAGGGCAGTGTTTGGGGCAGAAAACTCTCATAGATGATCTTTTGTCTTTGATGTCACATCCTGTCCATGATGCCATATCACGAACATCTTAGAGTATAAGAGAATATGGCTACAAGGTGTTTTCCAGGGCTTCCAGGTCAAGGAAACAGCCCTGTGTTCTAGGGTGTCTCCACCACTTTGCCTAAACCATGCCATTCTCCAGCAACTACAGCTCAGGGTCACTTTAGCAATTGGAAACAATGACCAGGCAGCAAACTGTTGGCAAGGGAAATCCAGACAGAAGGTAGTTTAAATGGATGGCTCTGCAGAGGCCAAAGGAATTTGAAACAGAATTGACCTGGGTTTTTATTTGGCCAAATCACCTTTGTAAAGTACTGAGATGTCCAAAGAATGTCCAAACTCTAGATCACATTTATAAAATACGGAATCAGGAATTCTGAAGGAAGCTTCGCTTCTTGTGGGGAGACACTAGTTTATTCCAACAAAAGCGTGCCTCAGATTCCCAAGTCTTTAGAAATATTGCTATGCTCCCACAGCCCAAGGAACTCTTTACCTGGTCTTTGCTCATGTGTTAGGGAAAGTCAAAAGATCTCACATATAATTTACATAACTTTAAACTGTATTTGACTTTTCAGGCCCTTAACAGGATGATGTTCTGTCTTCTTAAACCCACTGCCAAATGGAAAACTAAGTGGAGAGTATGTTAACACTCCTGCCCTTCATGGATACACTGTACAGCCCACTGGAGGGTGACTTTTTCCCCTCAGGATGGCAGAGATGACTGTGAGCCAAGGCTCTACAGTGTAGTAAAGCACTCCGCAGCAGAGTTAAGCACTCAAATTCAAAAGGGGAATGCAGTGTCTTAGTTTGCTTTCTGTTGCTGTGATAAACACCACATGGAGGATAGTTATTGGGTTTACATGTACTATTCACAGTCCATCCCTGAAGGAAGCTGGGGTAGGAACTTGAGGCAGAAACGAAAGTGGAGACCATGGAGGAAGGTAATGTCCGGGCTTGTTCTTTATGGCTTGCTCAGTTTGCTTTCTCATACATCCAGGGCCACCTCCCTAGGAATGGCACTGCCCATAGCAGGATAAGCCCTCCCACAGCAATTATCAGTCAAGAACATGTCACTTCCAGGCCAATCTGCTGGATGTGATTCCTCAGCGGATGTTCCTCCTTTCCAAAGATGACTCTAGTTTGTGTCAATTTGACAAGAACAAAACAAAACAAAAATAGAACAAACAAAGACAATACAATTAAGACAAATAACCAAAAACACCAAAACACCCAAACCAAGCAGATTCCATGGATCCCACTGATTGTTTATGGCCTCCACGGCATGTGGTAAATTAAACCATTCTAAGATGGCAGGTTTGGTAAATGTTGCATATGCCCTCACTGGCTAATCTTCATTTACTATGGCAGCAACAAAGATATAGTTCTTTGCTACCAAATATCAACACGGCAGGATATAATTGATGCCATCATCTCCCTTGATGGCCTGTGGTATTCTCTAGGGCTCTTGCTTCCAGTTCATGGTGTTGTAGTCCACATAGTCTTAGGCATTAACAGCCTTTCCCATTGCCTGTGGGGTGAAGGCAATATTCCCTGGACTGGATCTTTGCTTACTTCTCCTCCTTTGGTCCTTTTCTGCAAATGCCCTGTTGCTGTCCTTGGCTCTGGCTCTACTGAGCTGCTTCTAGCTTATGTACATGTCAGAAACTGCTTCTTTTTCCACCGTAGAGGTCTTGTGCCTTGTTACCCTCTGTCCCTATGCTGTTTACTCACCCAAAGCCTAATCTGCTTCTGGATAAATGCTGCTGACTCTTCCCTCTTCTAGCATGCCTCTTACCAGCGTCAGTAGACTTCCAAAAACCCATGGCTCCCCAGAAATTCTTCTCTAGACACAGCCTGTCCAAAACCCCTTGCTTTTTATCCTGTCTGTTGTTCTGCAGTCATTAGGGCAACCCATGTGTTTTCAGGACCCAGTTTTTTTTATTTCAGAGGCGTATAGTATAGATGAAGAAGGAGGAGGAGGAGGAGAAGAAGAAGATACTAGTAACTTCTGCTCCCACAAAGTTTGGAGGTAACACTGATACCCCAAAGGACTTGCTATAAGATTTTAAGATGAAACTGATTTTGCATTATAAAATTAAATGATGTCAGAACCACCTGTTTTAGTGGTACATTTATACTATGGAATACTCCTACGCTCTTAACAACAACGAAATTCTGAAAATTTCAGGCAAATGAATGGAACTAGGAATGATCATCCTGAGTGAGTTAATTCAGACCCAGAAAGATGCACATGGCATATACTCACTTATAATTTGAAACTAGCCTAACAGAGATGTCCCCTGAAAGTCTTCACTTAGCCGGAGATTGGGATAGATACTGGAACTTCCTATTAAGACTGTAGGTGAGGGAGGTAAGGAAGAATGGGTAAATGGAAGGATCCAGAGGGTACTAGAAAATGTACAAGAAGACCATTAAGGCTGGCAGATCTGGACCCAGGCGGGACAGCTCAAACTGCTGTACCAACCAAGTTCAATGCAAGCAGTAAACCTAGAACCCCTATCCAGATCTAGCCAATGGACAGGACATTCTCCACAATTGTGTGGAGAGCAGGGACTGACTCTGACATGAACTCTGATGCCCCCTAATCGACCACTTCCCCTTGGTGGGGAGACCTGGTGGCACTCAGAGGAAAAGCAAGCAGGCTACCAGGAAGAGACCTGATAGGCTGTGATCTTATAGTGGGGGACAAGGTTCCCTTCTGTCACAGACAGAGGGGAGGGGAATAAGATGAAAGAGGGAGGGAGGGGGAATGGCAAGATATAAGTAAGGGGATAACAAATGAGATGTAATCTGAATATATTACTGAAATAAAAAAAATTAATTGAGCCTATTACTGCTATTGAATCTTTAGGAAATCATTTCTGTTACCAGAGATTCACTCCATCTATTTATAAAATAATAAATATGATGACCATGAGATGGCTAGGTGCTTGTCACTACATCTGATAACTTGAGGACCCACACAGTGAAAGAAGTGAGTGGATTCCGATAAGAAGTCTCACACATGTACATGTACACATACAAATAAATGTAACTTTGAAATAACAGCAGTGATGTTTTATCACAATGTATCTGTGATTTCTCAAGGCTCACCATCCTGTCATGCATATTACAGTGGAGTCCACAGAATATTCTTAGATATAACATTGCATGTCATTCCGGGACATATGGCATAACTGTACATCTGACAGACATCTGGCAGAGCCGTCTCTTCCTCTGGAAACAGTCTGCTTATACCTTTGTTTGCCTGCATATCAGCCTACCCTAGCTGTACTGGTAAAGGTACCAGTGTGAAGCAATGTTGACATCTTGTACATAAACCATTACCATGGAAACTTCCAGGTAAAGTGGGTAAAGGAGGTACTGTGGTCTGATTCTTTGCTATGCTACATTATTAGCTAAAATCAAAAGGATTCTAACTCCAGTCTGTGAAGACAGTAAGTAAAGGAGTTAAAGGAGGAGAGGTGTGGGCAGAGGTATATAAGTTTTGCTTGCTCAAGAACTCACACAGTGGATCTGCTTGCTGAGGAGCTTGCCATAGTCTGTTGACTTAGGAACTCACATAGTGGATCCTCTTGTTCAAGGAGCTGTGTCTGTATCTCTCAGGTTTTCTCCCAGAGCTGCTGTCAGAGAACCAGCAGGCATTTTTAATACACAGAGTATCATTTCCAGATTGGCAAGTAGACCATTTCATTTTGTTTAGAAACAAATACTAGGATCTGAAGGTAGCATAAAATTTTCATATTCAACAATGGTTGCAACAGCTAGACACACAATAAAGCTATAAAAGTTAGGATTCTACTATAGAGGGCAGGTACTGTGGTAAGCATGTGGCTTTCACTATTTAATTTTAATTTTATGTCTTCCCCTGGAGAGAAGGAACTTTTGCTTCACTTTTCCAGTGTAGGAAAAATGAAGGAGAAACATTTCCACCTTCCTTCTGGATTTAGGCAGCAGAGTTTGGGAGACGGCACTGAAAATGACAGTAACAAGCTGTGCCTGTGTGGGACGCAGACCTGGGAGGACCAGGTGTGGACAGGAGGCAAACCAGGTTCTTAAATCATCAACTAAGAAGTCACACTGCAGCTGGCTGTTTTCGTTTGCATTTCTGTCTCTTCTGAGTTTTTCATAGCTGCCAAAGCCGGAGGGGAAGGTGGGAATTTTAGTGGCCACCCTAAACCACCAGACCAAAATATGAGTCAGAAAATCAAATACTGTAAAACTGACTTTGCACTAGCAATACATTCAGTGAAGGCCAAAGGTAGGCAGAGCACTTGCTGAGAAATGTGAGGACCAGTTTGCACTAGCCTTAAGGATATGAGCCTCGAGGAGGTAATTCTTTGCAAACTCGTTAGCTTGGTTCTGAGATGTCCTCCAATGCCCCATGACTTAGAAGGTGGGATCCCCAGCTCGTTACCTCTAAAAAGAGGTTTCAGGTAAATGGGGCACACCTTTTAAGGTGGTTTCCCATTTCTTGATTTTTGGCTCTAAAATTTGCTGCCCACCTCTTGCCCCCCTGAAATACTAATATGCCCAAAATAGCAGAGTTATTCTAATCCAAATTGAATTAGAACCTCTGAAAAGATCTTTCTATTTTAAAGGTGGCCATCCCAAGTATTTTCTCATAGCATCAGAAAGGTGTCTAATACATTCCTTTTTTGAAGACAGGGAAACTGGTTAGTCTGAGGAACACAGGGCTTTGCCAGATCTTTGCTTATGCATTTGGAAGTGCTCACACAGACTTTAGCCTTGGGTGAGAACAGCCATGCCCAGGGTAGTCTACAAGCTTAGTCTGGCCCAGGCAGAGGAAACTGGGAGTTCCTTCCAGGACAGTGAATCTTGTGATTAGACAAGCTATGCCTTCCTCTTCCTTGAGGTGAGAGCTGGCCTGGTGGGTGGAGACAGCTGTAGACTGCTCTTAGATATTCTACCAGGACAGCAGCATAGCCATGTAGGCCACCAGGAGTCCCTTCTTCTCCCTGGCATGTGGGGAAGAGGATGGACAGGTAGACTCTCCCTTCCAGCTCACACCTCTGCCTTATTCCCAAACTCTGCTCTCCTTTGGATGACAATAACATCTCCCACCCTTTCAAACAGAATTTGCAAACTGCTCATGTGGAGTAAAAATATCCAAGCCACCTGAAGTGTGGGCAAACATGAGTGTGGATATTATTTGGGCTTTCCTTCTCCCTTCAGTAATTGACCTGCTGCCAACCATCCCCTTGCAAAGACACAACCAGCTGGTATGTATGAGTGACACATGGAACCATAGACAGAAAAGCAGATCTAATCATTCTAGCTCACGCAATGCACATGCCATTTCTGAAAACTTCATGATGATTCTGATAGAAGACATCTTTCTGTTGGTTTGAACACAATGGTGTCTGGTTTGTTGTTGTTGTTGCTGTTGTCTTTGGCATTTTACAGGTTTCTTTTAATCTATTCTTAGGGGTCAGTGATGTGCTGATGTTTCCAAACATGGAAACCAGATCATTCTCTTCACTCTTCTCCCTGTCTTTCAAGGAACCCAATATTAAGTAAGTCAACCAGTAAGTGCTTCTTTCCAATAAAACTGTTGGTGATCTGAGGCTATAAAAGGAAGGTCATATTGAGTTTGAGATCACAAAGAAAATTCCTTGGGAAATAAACTTTCCAAGTGATATGAAAGGCACAAGTCAGAGAAGTCTGAGAGATAGCCCCATCACCCCAGCATCAGTGGGAAATTCAAATTCATAGGCATTGTTAATGGCAGAGCTCCTGGTGATTGACACACATTGCTATCTGTGAGGAAATGTCATTTCCTAAGTTAAATAACTGGAATCTCTATGGCCATGGGATGGCTGAGGTGGAGGACCACACACAGCAGGGGGTTGGTTTGGCATTTAACTTTGTTACACCAACACACTGAACACAGATCTAAGAAAAGCAAGAGAAAGAAAGAAAGAAAGATGGAGGCCATTCTATTGCATAGTAAACTGAAACCACACTGCACACAAGGCAACCAGCAGAAGGACAAGCCCTATGCTATCTTTAAAGACTGGGAAGTAGGAAAGTTTTCAGGAGAATAGCTGGTGTGACTTGAATGAGAAAGGGGAGCCATTGCCTGTTTTTCAGCATCTGGGACACTGGGACATAATTTCTATCTGGGCTTGCAGTGTTCTTCTGTGAGGAAGGGAGAGTTCAGAAAAGCAACTAATGAGTCATATTGCAGCACAGGCAAGTCAGTTTCTCAGTTTGTCTATTAAGATATTAGGAGACCAAAACCAGTGCAGTGCTAAGAGGCAACCAAGGGCCAGCCTTCTCAGTATTTGGATAAGAATTTGTTCTTTGAATTTTGTTTTCCATTAACAGAAGAAATTAGGCCCCAAAAGTAGTGTTTATAAGGACTGATTTTTAACATATGTATATAATATATTATATAAATTATATTTTGGATTAATGCAATAAATACTCTGAATTTGTGTGGTTTTGATGGATGAGAAATATTGTACCCAATTGTGGCTATGAAACTTATGGAAGGGAGCATTAGAAAATGAGATGCCTATTCAACAGTCTTGGAATTACTACTGTTTTTTTTTTTTAAATGAACAGTTGCATTAAAGAGTGTGTTTGGGGCCAAATGTGATTGTAGCTCCAAGTCAGAGCATAGCATATCTGAGGCTTCAGCTGTACAAGAAAAAGAAGAAAGAAGAAGAAGGAGGAGGAAGAGGAGGAGGAGGAAGAGGAGGAGAGAGAGGAGGAGGAGGAGGAAGAGGAGAAGAGAGGAGGAGGAGGAAGAGGAGGAGGCATAGAGATATTTTGGCATGTTGCAATGCTTGGGACTTTAGTTTGGCTTCACAACTGGAGTCATTTCACAGACACTGATGGAAGTCAGACATTCCAAAGCAGCTGTGAATATTTCTTCACCTCTCTTTCTGGTGGTGTGTCTTGCTAGAGAAAGGTACACTGGGCAGCCAGGAATTGCTTGGAGCCTAATTGGAACATAGCTTTATCTTACATACACTGACACTCTTCAAAACTGTTAGGTGAAATTTCCAGTTATTTATGGCTGCCCAGAATATTTCTCCAAAACTAAGTTCTTGAAAACATTCATTTTTATGATGCGTGCAGATTCTGCGGTAGGGAGTTCAGAAGGGACACAAGAGATGTCTGTCTGTTCTGCAGAGTTGGAGGCTGTGCCTGGGCAAGATTGGAACTCTTCATATTTTTGTCTATAACCTTTGGTAATTTGAAAGGTAATTTCACATTTTATTTTTACGTAAAAAAGAGAACAATATGTATATATGCACATATGTGTATGTAGATACACACAAATAATGCTTTCAAACTCAAAACTACAAGTACTGAAGGATCATAAAATTAAGAGCCATCCATAAAGAGTAGAACCTTTGCTATTTTCTGAGACCATGGAATAGAACTTTTGAGCGCTGAAATGAGCTAATATCCAGAGTCCTCTCTGCAATGGTTGATGGAAGAGTGGAAAACCCCAACACTCTGTATTTGTATCCTGACTTCATATAAATATTACCTCTCTCAGAACACTAAGACTACCACTAAGAACAACTTGTTTTTTATGCTTGTTTGTTTGTTTGTTTATTTATTTTTAATTTGTTCACTTTACATCCCAATTGTAACCCCCTCCCTTGTCACCTCCTAGTCCATTCTCTCTCCCTCATCACCCTCCTCTCTCCCCTAGTCCTCAGAAAGGGGAGTCCTTCTCTCCTAACATCTGACCACAGCCTATCAAGTCTCATCTGCACTGCCTGTGTCCTCTTCCTCTGTGGCCTGGCAAGGCCCTGCCACCAGGGGGAAGTGATCCATGAGTGGGCATGAAAGTCCATGTCAGAAGTAGTCCCTACTCCCCATATTGTGGGACACACAAGGAGACTGTGCTGCCTATCGACTACACCTGAGCAGAGGGTCTAGGTCCACACTGTGCATGGTCCTTGGTTGGTGAATCAGTCTCTGCAGCACCCCTATGTTCCACCCGGATTTGTTGGCCCCATTGGTCTCCTTGTGGAGCTCCTGTCCCCTCCAGGTCCTTATATCTCCTAACTCTTCCATAATATTCCCTCCAGTCCACCCTGATGGTTGGCTGTGACTCTCAGCATCTATTTTGATCCTCTGCTGGGTGGAGTCTTTCAGAGGACCTCTATGGTAGGTTCCTGTCAGTGGTTTTATTTTCTTTTTCATCCCATCTCCAACTCCTTCTGGAGCTCTTCCCAATGCATCTCCTCCTGCCCTTGCCAACTCCATATCCTGTTCTCTTCCCTCACTGAGTCTACTTAGAGCTGCCTGTATGTCCATGGGTGTAGAGCTATTCACTGGAGCATGGGCATCTACTGACAGGCACACCGTGCCCCAGCACCCATCAATTGCCTATAGCTTTTATGCCAGGGTTGGGGCCTTGTGACCTGTCCCCTACCCATGGGGAAAGGTTGACTGCCTTGAACTTCTGTGTGTCCTATGCAGACAAGCACAGCTGCTGCGAGTTCATGAGTGCAAAGGCCAGGTTAAGTCCGGAAGACCTTGATCCACATCAGGCCTTGTCACCTCTTTGTTCAAAAGCAAATTGACAAAAAAGTAACAAGTTTTTCTCGTAAGTGTTAGAGAAAAATCAAATCTCATCCTATTATAATTATTTTCATTTTCCCCTTTTTATTTTTTTTACTACATCTGTGATTGTTAGATATACTTAACACATGCGTTTCTGGGTATTGCCATTTTTCTTTGACAGATGGCAAAGAGAATACATTATGTAGAGCACAGGCTTTAACACTTTGTAAAGTTCATTTAAATCATGACTTATGAGACATAAACACCTTTTGTATTTAATCTGAACAAGTCTTGGTTTCGTAGACTGGAAGCAAAGGCAGCAATAATGACAGTCCATATCACGAGGTGAGCAGGTGGACCAAAGGAGGACATCCATGGGCTGACTCAGGAGTGCCTGGTGGGTAGCGCCTCTTATAATCAGCTCTTCTTCATAGCTTTGTCTATTTCTTCACCGGTCATTAACATGTTTATATGTTTTTTTCTGGTAGTGCCTTACAATACCAGGAAACAACAGTTAAGTATTCCAAAGAGACTAATGCCAGAAGACGACAGACTTCTTCCAAAAGCACTCACAGACTCTGAAATCCAGCAGCTCTGTTCTGTGTCTGTTTTGTGGGACTCCTTACTGGAGTTGCTTGTCATTTCACAATATGTATTGATCCTTGAAGATTTGAGTTTCTATCCTGTACAATTGTTCTTTAGCATTCATAGCAATAGTTACGATAAAGGCTTTAATATTCTTTTTAACCCAACACAGAAACTATTAGAATGGAATAGTTGCTCAGTTTTCCTTAATGGTGCAGCCTCTGATGTATATAGACCACTCTCTAGTTAAACGCAACACCTCCTGACAGGAGCTTTACAAGAAAAGACCAACAGAGCCAGCTAACCAGGGCCCAGAGGGGTGTCCTGAGACTGAAGCACCAACCGAGGACCATGCTTGGACTGGACCTATGGCCTCAACACAGATATAACCAATGGGCAGCTCAGACTTCCAGACTTCTAGTAATGAGAACAGGAGCTGTCTTTTACATGAACTCTGTTGCCAGCTTTTTTATCTCTTCCCACTGGCAAGGCTGTCTTGTCAGGCTACAAGGGAAGAGGACAGGCTCAGTCCTGATGCAACTTGATGAGCCTAAGTGGATGGGAAGGGGGTGCTCTCCTTTTCTGAGGAATATTGGAGGGGAATAGGGAGGAGGGAGGGGGACTGAGAGGGGAGGTATGGGGCTATGACCAGGATGTAAACTGAATAAAAAAAGCAAGCAAGCAAGCAAGCAAGAAAAGCTACACCTCCAAGAGTATACAGAAAACAAACTACTTATTGGGGGGGGGGAAGGTACCAGGTTGGGTAGCAAATGGGGATCTCCGAGGAAGTCAGGGAAGAGTTGAACATGATCAAAATGTATTGTGGGAAATTCTAAAAGAACTAATAAAAATGAGATGGGGAGGGAAGCAGAGATAGAGGTGGGTGGGGGGAGATTTGTCTGTTCCAGATGGGAATAAAACCAAGACCAACTGCAGTATGATCGAGACTAGATATTTCTGGAAATGATATCAAGTATTAAAACTCGATTTCATGAACAGCTACATAATTTATAGTCCTCAAATATATGGAATTCAGGATGAACAGAAACAATGGTGATAGTAAAATGATCAGTGGCTGTTCTGTTTGGGTTAGCAAAAGGAAAGGATGTGGTGAGACCAGTGGACATTCAGGCCCATTGAGCAACCCTCTGTGAAACAGAGTGGCCACATGTTCTTACAGGTTCCTCAAAAGCCACACAACAGAAAGCACCAAGACCAGCGTTCAACACAAACTCAGGCAACTAACTTCCATCTTAGTGAGGTGTTTGTGATTGTGTGTTTGTCTGCATAGGCACACATGCATGTATATGCATGCTCTTGTATACAGGTATATGGTAAATCTTTGTGCCTTTTACTCAATTTTGCTGAGAACTCAAAATGACTCTTAAAAATGAAAAAAAAATATAGAAAGATGCATCACATAGATTTCTTCAGCCTGTAGTACAGAAAGTGAAAGCTTACCACCCAGCACAAGAGCTTCATTGGGAGATGCCCGCTAAGGAATCAAGGGTTGAGTTAGCTGAAGGATTCTGGTAAGGACAACCCTGCTGAGAGTGCTGTGAGTGCTTCACAGAGAAAGGCCATTAATGTCCCTCTCCAGGTAATAGTTGCAGTTTAGGAGGCAATAAAATGACAGTAGAGAAACAGCCAAGAAAATCTGAGCTGCCCTGGTTATCTATGCTAAGAGGCACTCATGAATAAATCCTGCTTGGTAGCACCATTTGACTTGAGGAGGACATATTTTGGCTGGATCCTGGGTTTGGACCATTCTGCCTTTCCCAGAAAGAGCTAACTAAGGAGGGGGACCTCTGATAAAAGGTTGAGAAAATGTGACCCTTGAGAAAAGGTTCAGAGAACTGAACACATACAGTCCACAAAAAAGAAGACCCGGGGAGACATAATGTATATTTTACTCCAGTAAAGTGGCATTAGAAAGAGCATGGGGACCAATTATTGTCATTAGTCAATGGGGGACAAAACAACAAGCAATAAGATTAGAGTGTGGTAATGCAGATCTATGTTACATGGTAGGAAGAATTTAACACCAGTAGATATTAGAGATGGCTAGGGACAAAGTGTGGGGTTGAACAGGCAGCTTCTCTAGAGATGGCTGATCTTGAATTTAATGCCTTGATTAAGTGAGGTTTTAAACCAAGTCCTCTCTAGGGTCTGTGGGCTGATGTGTCACTCGATGCTTTCACTCCACTCTCCTAGCTTTGGAGATCCATGCGAATAAGAACATATCTATATGTCTGAGGGTTTCCTATTGTACGTCTTTACATTGTAGCGTCAAGGGAAGGAACGCTTCTTAAACACATGTCAAAATACATTTATTATTATCTGTTATTAGAGAGTTCAGTGTACTGCGTCACAATTCACCAAATGCACAGCTTCCATCAGACTGAAGTGTTTGCAGAGACATAACATTCAGTAGTGTCTAACAAGCACATGACAGGAACATGAAAACATGCTTTCTAGGAATGAAATCTCAATATCTCTCTCTCTCTCTCTCTCTCTCTCTCTCTCTCTCTCTCTCTCTCTCTCTCTCTCTCTCTCTCTCTCTGTCTCTCTCTCTTTCTTCCAGCCAGGCAGCAGAAAAACCCTCACACCTAGAATCAATGAACAGGCAACCCCAAGCACTTACCCCCTACTGAAGCTTATTGTAATTTTATCTACCTTAAGATTGGACAAGCTTACTGGATTATTTCTCTACTCTCTCATTGGCTTCAAAGTTTCTAGACCTTGATACTTCTTTTCTTCGAGCCATTGGTTAAAGCTACAGTAACCAAAGCTTCATAATGACTCATTTCGCTCTTTGCTTTGGAAGCACCCCACATATTTCCTCAGCAGCATACCCGAATCCACCTAGTACCCCAAAGATCTGAATGTGTCATTGCAGACAGAACCCGACTCTCAATTTCTGTGGCATGCTTAGCTCTTCTAACTTTCCTGGATCCAGATTAAAATAGCCAACCTTCCAGTCTGAACGCAGCAAAGCGATTTGAAAAGTTTCTGTAATGTTGCTATGGATTTGTATTTACCTCAATGCTTTGAACTGCCAACTGTTTGTTAAAACAAGGTAAACTGTAGTAAGATGTAGAGGAGAGTACTTCCCTACTGTACAAGGCAGATCATAGTAGTGTACCTTTTGAATAATAACTTATTTTTAAAATAATTACAAATTTTCAAATAGTACAAAGGCAAGATTTTGTTTACTACTATAGATAACAATCTAGTCCCTGTGCTGAGATGCAGATGCAAGCATGTCTCTGAGGGGATTTATACCCTGTTTTGCACTCTCAAAGCTGCTTCCCTGAGCTCTGGAGTTGCCTAAGTTTAGGTGAGGACCATAGGCCAGATGGAGAATAATTTTATATTTAAAGGAACACATATACTGAGAAATGCTCTTGCAATATTATTTGAGCGATATTGGGCCAGAATTTAAAATAGGACAGAAGTTCATTTCAAAGTCTTCAAGCAAGGTATGATAGTTTCAACTTCCCAGGTCACAGGGAGGGGGTCAGTGTACATAATAAATCTCCACCTATGTTGCCATATTATTTGATTTGTGTAATTAATTTTTCTGAAGTTTCATTAAATTTTCCTTCTATCAAAAACCTGATGAGTATTGTGAGAAGGTATGACATGGCACCGTTGCTTAAGTATGGTGGAGTCTCAACAAATTTTATGCTGAGACTTGGTGCTCCATGCAGCTGAGAGACCTTTAGAAGGCTCACATTCTGGAGTTCATTCTCACAAAGAGATGGATGCCATTCTCATGTGGAGGCCTTAGCTGTCTTGACAGCAGGCCTTGGTCAGTTATTTAGCCTGCTCTCTCCTCTTTCTTCTTCCAGGAGGATCTGCTGATGTTTCATGCTCTGCCACGAGTCGAAGGAGCAGAAGGCCCATGACAGACACCAGTGTGATTCGGACACCATGCTTTTGGGTTTCCCAATCTGTGAGACAAGACAAGCTTCTTTTCTTTAAAAACTGCCTAGGCTGGAATATTCTGCTACGTAGAGAACAGACTGGGGCTCCTGGCGCAAAGAGAACCGAACTAGGAGCCCGGAGAGCTAGGCTTTTGTACTGTTCTCAGACAAGGAATTTTAGCATGAAAAATCCCTGGGCATTCTAGTCCTGTTTGTACCCAGCTGCCACTGGAGGCATCTGCCTCTGTGTTGGAATGTTTCTATTTTTATATGGTTTGGATAGTTTTTCCAGACTCTGGGGTTTGTGTGTGTGTGTGTGTGTGTGTGTGTGTGTGTGATGATAAAACATTTTCCTTGGATTTTTTTGTTTTGTTGGGGTTTTTTTTGTTTGTTTGTTTCTTTTGTGTGTGTGTGTTTGTTTTTTGCTTCCTGCCCTGTGTGTTTGTGAAGTCATCCGCCTCTATGATGCCTCTAAATGTGGTTCAACATCTGAATCACCATGGAGCCTCGGGGTTGTTAGCATCCAGGTAGTGCTTGAACCTCCATGTGTAGAATCCTTCCTGAGACTCCTGGGGCACAGGCTTGTGAAGAGGAGCAGGGCCACTCCATTCCGAAGGCATTGGGTGCAGAGGCCTGATCAAGCTAGGTCCCAGCACCGAGCATTCCCCAGCTCATAAGAATTAACTGTACAGCACTCAGGGAGAGTGGAGAGCTAATAGAGTTAGACGTAGAAGCAAGGGTACCTGTACCCTGGCATGTGACGCCCCTGCATTAGCCAGCCTTAAAGCAGACAAAGCCTATTGTGTACTTATTTTCTTCTTATTTTACCAGGAGAAGAACTTAGTAAACATATTTACACATGGATGAAGTATGCCTGTGTAGCAGCTGGAATGACACAATGGACCGTAATAGCTATGACAGGCTTTTTTAGACTATTTTGTGCACTGCAACCCTCCCTCATCCCCCAGAAGATTTGCTTACAAACCATCATCCTCGGTGAGGTTTGGTTTTAGATACAAGAGCTAAGAAACTTCTAAGGAGCCAGACTTAAAAGGGTGCATTTGTCCTTCCCACACATTTCTGCCTCTGAACACTCAAATCCCACACATACAAGAGAGATTTCTTCCAAGTTCAGATGAGGAAATTATTTAGGGTACAAAAAAAAAAAAAAAAGATGAGACCTCTGAATTCTGCATGGTAACTTCAATAGGTGCCCGTCTGTGGACGGCAAAGCTGGTGGGGTATAGAAAAGGTAGCACACTGCTGCCATTAACTAGGAGTTAGCACACTGGCCTTTGGACGCTAAGAGAAGTGCACTCTCCTGTTTGTTCTACATTTGTTGTTTTCCTTGCCTGTGTTTTAGATACAGGAATATGAAAAGTAGGTAAGCATGTGTGCATAGATGTTTATCGTTTGTAAATAACGTGCAAATTGAACATGCCATTTCTCTGTCAGCTGTGATGGAAATGCTTGATGTTAGAATGTGTTTCTCTGCAAGGGACCATCTTTGTGTTTCTCTCACACCATCTTTTTGCTTTTAGTGCTGCTGGGGTGGGGGGCGGGGGAAAGAGGGGACAAAAGGGAGATGCCTACTGTGAAACTGGAGAACTGCAGCATCCTGATGGCAACTTTCTTCTCCAGCAAAATCTAGTAATAAGCCACAGGAACATTACTTTAAATAGATCCATAGCAGAGCTATAAGAGAAAAAATAGCTTTTTGTTCTTCTCCGGCAAAAAATATCAACTTTAGCTTATATTTCAGGATGGATATTTTCACTGTCAGTCCCTGGGACTTAAAAGTAAAGTGGAAATCAATCTCAGATGGATTATCTGTGTGATATAAACATGTGGGCATAAAATGTATAGAGACTACATATGGCAGGCCCATCTGACATAAACAAGTGGAGCTGAGAAACATACATTCATGCTCTGATTGATTTGTTAGCGTCGTATGTGAATGGCACTGAAAGCCTGAGCTGAAGCGTGACCTGAGATAAGCCAATGCATACAAATACGCAAGGAACCCAGATAACACAAGAATAACACCAATTAGAACAATTGTGACAACTTCTAGTCATCATGAGGTATTGTTTCAGAGCCCTCTTCAAGCAGGAAAAGCTTCCAATTGTTCTTAAATCCACTGGTAAATGATTCTAGAGTTGTGGATGTCTGTCACAATAAAGCTTTGTCCTTCATTTGTATTCAACTGAGAGCGCAGGGCTGCAAAGCCAGGAAAGAAAGTTCTATGTGGCTTTCTGTTGGACAGGTTGAGTGGCACTTGTCAGTAAGACCCTTCTTCTGTTTCATTAACAATATATATATATATATATATATATATATTAATTCTTTACCAAGCCCAAAGCACAGAAGTCAAAGAATTAACACTTTAAGGAAGTGTCATGAAGTCCACCAGCTAAAGAATGTACATCCACTGCTTGAACCTTAATAAATTAATTTCCATGTGTTTGTGTTCTACCTGAACAGAACAGAAATTCATATCGACATTTTTCTATGCACCAGTGTAAAGGGTTATTGGAAATCCACTTTCCTGAGCTCTAGGATTATGGTTCATACACACAGCATACTCTGAGCATGAAGAAACCGGTTTTCCTGTTTTGTGTCTAGGGCACCTGGCTCTTGTGGCACCTGTATTCATCTTCTCTTGGTTTTCTTTTCCTCACGGTAGCTACAGATGTGGGGAACCCTGCTTTCCAAGCTGTGCAGCTGCATTCAGGAGACTGTTGGCTTCTTTTCCATCTTCACTTCCCCAGGATGCTTCCCACTGTACCTTGTTACTGGTGAGTTATGAATGAAGAAGTTCCTGCATCTGTCTCCCTCACAAGGCAGAAGTGTATCAAAGGGCTCTTCTGAGACTTTTGTGTCTTCTTTCCCTCAGGATGCCAACCAAATGCAAAGTGTGCAAACAAGCAGAGACTGAATGGTGAAAGCCGTTTCAGAAGGTACTAGCCTGTGGCAACACCAAATTTCGGGCTTATCATAGATTCCAGGTTTAATCATGGATATGTGTCATGCCTAAGCAGTCATAACTGTTTATTAGGAGGTCCTGTGACATTCACAAGCTCATGCCTCCTCTACTCTCAGTGCTCCTCGCTTCATGGATAAACCAGAAGCCACCAGACCCAATTGATACTGTCCACACATGGCTATCTTCTTTCTGAAGCCTTCTTTTAAACACTGCCCAGTTTGTTTCTCTATAACCCTCCTTAGTCTAATTTACACATTCCAACTGAATGTCAACATCAGTGTAGCTCTGTTAGGTAAGTCCTCATATATCTTACCTCCATGTTTGAAACTGGAGAAATGTATTTAACCTAAGCGTTTATAAAACATGTGGTTATATAATTTCTTATGAAACCATAGGCATAGCAATACAACTAAACAGTGATATATGCTGACATGTGACTCGGAATCAGCTGATTAGTGGCAGTGCTAATGATCTCTAACAGTGGCCACAGATGTGTCTTTTCCTCTTCTCACTCGTCTTCTTCCCCAGGTCCTCAGTCCACACCACAGTAAAAGAAGAAGCCTCTTTAGTATCTCTCAGTTTGCTCACATATCAGGCAAGGAAGGGCAGGACGAGGTTAGGGAGTGGAAGCTCCCCTCTGACTGTGGCCAGTCAGGACTACTATGCATATTACAGACACACAGAATTGGGTGAATAGAATTTTAGTGGCATGGCTGAGTTCTTTCTAGAGGGAAACACTGTGGCATTGTGGCAGCAGGGTCTTGAGGTTCTACTGACCAAAGATGTTTATATTAAAAGGCAACACACACCCAGAGCTTGCCAAGTCTCACTAAATAGACTGAGGAGTTTGAAGGGACAGTTAGGCATCTCAAGTGCAATAGGAGAGCACCGCTCTGGACTCAGTTCTCTAAGTGGAGAAAACAAGTTTCCTGTGGAATTGAGCATAAGGTCAAATGAATCTCTTCATGACTGTGGTGAGACTGGCGTGGAAGGAAATCTCTTAAAGTATGGTGAGGTCATGAAAAATTTGGTGAAATAGGGGAAGATAGTTAGGTACATTGGACACAAATCAAAGAGGAGGAAATGAAACTAGGCCCCTAAGCAAAGATAGAACTCAGGAGATCATCATTCATCAAGGAATGAAGATGTGCTCTTCTCCCAGAGTCTGGGGAACTGCAGAAAATAGTAAGACAGAACCATGGTCAAGGCTACTGAATTTTGGAAGGACCTAGGTGGATGGGCACACACATTTCCGGTTAGAGCAGTAACCTGAGATTTCCAGGGCCTGCTGCTCAGAGGGGCTTTGCAAGAGGTAGTGATAGCCTGGGCTAAAGTGAGGGATGGGTACTAATTTTCTACATCTCCAGTGACAACAGAAATACTTTCTGCTGATAATCAATAAAGAATCTCAACAGACAATTTTATTGAGCAAAGCTGGAAAGGAAAAATATGTGATCATTTCTTTGCAAATGATTACACAAATAAGCCTCCTATTCTGTAGAGTTCAAAGAACCAACATTTTCAGCGAACTATTTATTTGCAGTACTGGGAAGCTTCTATGATGGCCAGTGTAGGGAGAGGTGACAGATGAAAACAAAAGCAGCTGGCTGTAATGCTTTCCAGCAGATCCACATTTCTTCTACCAAGGTTGAATACGTAGGCATCTCTAGATGGATGAGAGATAGAGGATGGGAATTTGTGTGCCAAGGATACACAGTGAGAGTTTCCTAAGAGAAACTGATTGGAAAATGGGAGGGCAGACCAGGCAAAGAGAGGAAGGCAGGTAAATAAGCCACATAGCCACTGAGAGCTTAGGAAGGCAACTCCGACTTAAAGTACTCTGTACTCATTTAGAGAGAAGATGAAGCTGGACATTTTTGCCAGGAGATCCAAGGACTTTTTCTACAAAGAGAGCTCGATGTACAGATAAGGAAAGCAAGGAAAAGAGATGGAGAATATGATAAAACACTTCAGAGAGATCTGAGAGAATCTCGTTATTAACCATGATCTATACAAAGCCTGTTGGATACCATTTGGGATTTGATGCACAAATTATTCCTCCCTAGAATTATAGACTTGCACAAGGTGCTTCAATTCACAGAGAAGAGCTTGAGATTTTGATGAAATGAGAATAATGGTCCTGTTCCCTTGTGAGATTGTGAGGTTTGAATGACAAAATTTGCCCATACACAATAAGCAGATTATTCAGGTTAACAACAGGAGGATTGATTTCCATATACCTAAATAGTCACCATAGGTATTTAATTGGTCTACATGCAAAAAGCATGAATACATGGAACTTGTCTCATTACTTGAGGGCAAGCACCCAATAAGGCTTTTTGAACTCAGGACCTCTTTGATCTGAACTGTTCAGGGAAGTGCTTCAGCCTTGATCCTGTTTCAGGTGGGAAACACAAATTCTGGGAACACTGTGATTCTTTGCTTACATAAAGCACCAGTATACTATGGGACTTAGTTCCTTATTTGTAAGTGAAAGGCTTTGACAAATGAGATCCAAATTCCCTTCCAATGTGGACTATTATGGTATTATTTGGTGTTTGCTGTTGTAGGATGGATTAATGTTAGAAAAGTAAACTTTCAATTATAACAAGGGCATAAAACTCCTTCTTCTCAGTTCAAAACACTGCTATTAAATTAGGTTATAATTGTAAACATGAAAAGAAGACTGGATGTTTTATTTAGATGATGTAATAAAGTGATTCAATTATATCTTTTTCTAAAAAAAATATTCCACCATAATGGAACTCTTATCTGCCACACTGTGCCCCACATTTAAGAAATTATTAGAAGAATGAAACACTTTTGCAACAGCTGCCATTTTGAAAGATAACTATATAAGCCCTCCAGCTTCTAGATATTTTATCTTTGTAAGTCATATAGGCCATCAGTCAGGAATATTTCCCCTTAAGATGCACTCATGCCCTCTGAAAGACCTCAAAGATCGTAGGGTATGGAATCCCTGAAACAATTCTAGAATTGGACTATATAGTTGCATTGACAGTGGTACTTTGATGGGGCATTGCTCTTGACTCTGCTGTGGGATTTATTCACTATCTGGGTATGCCATTATATGTTCACAAATCATTTCCACAGGAATCTGAGTAAATAAATGCTTCTATACATATTTAAATATTAGATTTATAATATGAAGATTAACAAAGCAGGTCTACATTTAGGATGTAAAATGCATCTTATTACATTGTTCTTATATTCAGTTTATATACTCTAAGATACATATTGTTATTTAAGTTTCATAGTTTGATATTCTTTTTTAGTAAATTCTCAAGATATAATTTTCCATTTTAGAAACTACCTTATACTTTTTCTTCTATAATGTGTGTTATATCAAACCTTGAGATTAGTGTCAGCTGGGTAAAGAACAACCTTGAACTCAGACACCAATACTTTGTCCACAGAGTATAATTAAGATGAGCAAAGGTCAGAAATACAATAATGAAAACAAGAACAAGCAGAGTACCAGGAAGTAAAGTGGATAAAAATATTGTTCTGGAAATTAAAATTGAATTACACAATTCTTCAAAAACTTGGCATTTTGCTTTTGAGCTGTATATAAATACCTTAATGGGATCCTTTTCTTCTTACTGGATTGCCTGATTCAGCCTTGATGTGAGGGTTTGTGCCTAATCTTGAAATAACTTTGCTATGCTAAGTTTGGCTGCTATTCCCAGGAAGCCTGATCTTTTCTAAAGGGAAACATAAGAGAGGAAACTGAAGTTAGGATGTAAGGTATGAGAGAAGAAAGGAAGGAAGGAAGGAAGGAAGGAAGGAAGGAAAGAAGAAAGGAAGGAAGGAAGGAAAAAAGAAAAGAAGGAAGGAAGGAAGGAAGGAAGAGACAGTTAATGTTTTTAGGGTCCAAAGTGTTCAGCTTTAATCATTATCTTGTTTTGGTATTGCTTTTTAAGACCTTTCCACGAGTAGAACTGTTATGCTCTGGGATACCTGAGGGTTTTGACTCATGTTATGCTATGGGCTTCTTCATGACCATCGGGGAACTAGACAAAGATGCATGAATATTGTTAAATAGACTATCACAAAAGAAAAATGAATGTTACCCTTTGGAGTGTCCTACACACATCTTTTAAATATGTACAGCAATCTTATCTCTGAAAATAAAATTATTGACTTAAAAAAAGGAATCCATGGCTAAAATGTAACAAACATAATAATATATCTTTATATAAATAAAAGGCACAGTTTAAACTATAATAAATGCTTAATACCAAAGAATATCACAACAACAAAAACAAAACATTAAGTTAGCATTAAGTTAGAAGCATGAGATTAAATAAACCAGGGACTGTAGAAAAATAACCAGTATGATGCAAATGTAATTGATAAATAAATGAGGAAGTTTTTAAAATAAAAAGTATTACCCATAGGATCTAGTTTTCTTGGATCATAAAACAAAATGAGGACATGTGCTAACAGATTCAAATTTATGAGAATAAAGTGTACCATTTTGTTAATGATTTTAAAATCTTTAATTAAGTGATAAGAATGTGTACATATTTCCTTTTAACATTTTATTTTTGGAGTGTTTTCTCTTATTATTAATGTATCCTGCTGTGCTGGGACAAGCATCACATTTTAATCAACTTTTAAGATAATTAAGTGGAGAAGGCATTTAGGCTGCTTTCATTATCTTGCTGGCCCTGAATGGGTTTGGTTATTTTTATGCTTTTATAATTATAGGATAATTTTATATAGTGATAAATTTTATTAAGATGTTTATATGTTACTTGACCTCAGTAGTATTATCTACAGTCTTTCAGTCAAACTCACAGTATGTCTCCGCAGAATTTTTGCATATTATTTCAAGTTGCTAAACTTTTGATGGATTCTTTTTTAAAGAGTTTGGGAATTTTTTTTACTATGAAGTTCATGCTTTCTTCCAATATTTATAATGCAGAAAAATATTTCACTGTTTTCTTATTTGTTTTTTGTTTATTTTATATCCAGATTGCAGCTTCCTCTCCCTTCTCTCCTCCTCGTCCCTCCCTCCCTCTCCCCTATCCCTGGGTGACCTCTCCCCCTCTCTCCTCAGAAAAGGGAAGGCTTCCTTTAACTATCAATCAGCCTTGGCCTATCAAGTCCTAGTAAGATTAGGTGCATCTTCCTCTACTGAGGCTCAGCAAGGCAGCTGAGTTAGGGGGAAAGGGACGCAAAGGCAGACAATGCAGTCAGACACAGTCCCTGTTCTTACTTTAGGAGCTTCATATGAAGACCCAGCTGGACAATTGCTACATGTGTGCAGGAGGCCTGGGTCTGTCCCACGTGTGCTCTCTGGTTGGCAGCTCAGTCTCTATGAGCCCCTATAGGCCAAGGTTAGTTGATTCTGTACCTTTTTTTTGTGGTGTCCTTGACCCCCTTGGCTCCTTCAAGAAAACTATTTCTTAGCGTGCTCATCTTATAAGTAGTTGTAACTGTCGATACTTTAAATTTATAAAAAATTTTCTTGGATCTCATTCAAATGATAAGCATGTATTAAAAGGTAATTTTGATAAAACAACCTATAATAAAACTTCTGAAAGTTTGTCAACAATATTGTTAATATATCATAAGGGAATCTTGAGAAAATGCACAGGTTTCATCAAGACAGAAAAGAGAAACAAAGGAAAACTGAGAAGATGGTAACTTTTGAGGTTGATATCTACCTACCAATATCTACCCTAGTAATAATTACTTGGTTATAGATGTCAATCAAAGAATAACAATTGTCATTGTGAAATTTTTGAAAAGGATCCAACATTATACTATCTGCAAGAAACTCACTTCAAATCCAAAAGAATATGTACCTGTGAAGCAAATGAATTGTAAAAATAGTGTGTAAGTATTAACTTGGAAAATTAAGTGTGACCACAGTAATAAAAGATAAGCCAGAATACGGGACAAAGAGGAAGCTGCCTAGTAATGAAAGGATCTAAGATCCTGAGGAGTGGCTCACTGGTTTAGAGTGCTAGTTGAGTTATGAGGATTAGAAAGCAGATCCAAGAACCCCAGTGGGGAGCCAGATATGGCTCTGTGCACATCTGTAACTATAGCATTGAAGGGAACAGAGAGATTCTAGGGCTTACTAGCTCCATTCCTAATCGAAACTGCAAGATCTAGGTTCAGAGGATGACCGCACGTCAAATTAACAAGGTGGAGAGTGATAAGAGGGACACATCTGAGGCATTGCTCTGTTCTCCACACACAAGCACCAATACCCATAGCACATCTTTACAGACATGCACATATGCTCACACACATATAACTCATGCACGTGCACACCTGCACACATGCACACATGCACACATAAGGCATAATCGCACTAACCATGCACACATACAACTCATGCACGTGCACACCTGCACACATGCACACATGTACACATAAGGCATAATCGCACTAACCAGAAAAGTACTAGCTATATGCAGCCTCACCCACATGTCAGAACTGACAAAGGTACAAAAAGATGATAAATGTACAACCATAATTTCAGACATCAAAAGCTCTGTGAATAATCAATCACCTGATCTATAAGATAGAAAAATCTGCCTATATCTGGAAAAAATGAATAACACTATAGACTGAAAAGAGCCCGAAGAATTTTTTTTTTTAAAAAGAAAGGCCAGATTCTGAGTCACAAACAAGTCTACTCTCTCAAAAATGAAATTGTGCAGACATGTTCTCTGTCCCATAATCTTCCACAGTACTGAAAATTGCCCGGCACATCTGTATATGAATCATAGCTTAAATAGAAAGTAAGAAATAGAACAAAAAAGACAAAATATTTTTAAATATCTCAAACTTTGTGAGGTGGCAATGAAGTAGTGTTGAGAGAAAAGTCCATAGCATTAACACTTGCATTAGAAAAATAATCCCAGGTTAGTAGATATAAATTCCTACACCCAGACTCGAGGAAAGAAAGAAGACAGATACAATAAACAAGTTGAGAAAATGGAGTACAAAAGCAAAGCAGAAGTAAATGTAATTGGCACAGAAAACAGAGGGAAAATAAGATAAAAATTAGACTCTGGAAGCCTGACAAAGATAGGAAGACAGGTACCATCAATATCAAGAGTGAAATGCAGGAGGTTATGAAAGAACCTGTAGCCAGCACAAAGGAGAAGGGACCGTGAGTGTAGTTCAGTTGGTAGGGAGAAGGGACCGTGAGTGTAGTTCAGTTGGTAGGGAGAAGGGAGCGTGAGTGTAGTTCAGTTGGTAGGGAGAAGGAACCGTGAGTGTAGTTCAGTTGGTAGGGAGAAGGGACCGTGAGTGTAGTTCAGTTGGGAGGGAGAAGGGACCGTGAATGTAGTTCAGTTGGGAGGGAGAAGGGACCGTGAGTGTAGTTCAGTTGGTAGGGAGGAGGGACCGTGAGTGTAGTTCAGTTGGTAGGGAGGAGGGACCGTGAGTGTAGTTCAGTTGGTAGGGAGGAGGGACCGTGAGTGTAGTTCAGTTGTTAGGGAGGAGGGACCGTGAGTGTAGTTCAGTTGGTAGGGAGGAGGGACCATGAGTGTAGTTCAGTTGGTAGGGAGGAGGGACCGTGAGTGTAGTTCAGTTGGTAGAGTTCTTACTTAGCAGCTATAGTCCCCGAGTTCAGGCTCTGGCACTACAAACCAAAATGAAACTAGAGAAGAGAAAGAAAAAGTGAAAAGAAAAATTAAAGAAATGGATATGTTAGGGGATAGTCTATGATACCTTACAGTCATGATTTCAATGATGTAGAAGAAACCTAAGTCCTCAAAGCTACAAACTTAAGAAAAATCAACAGAAGTGAAATAGGCACAAACTTCGAGAGGTTTTGCGTTGGTAGATGAAAAAGCTCTCAGTAAAGAAATCTTCAACACTTGACGGTTTCACTTGGAATCCAACAAAAATCCAAAACAGAAACGACATCAACTCCTTCTCTTTTTCAGAAGTTGCGTAGGAGCTCCACAGCACAGCCACTCCTCTAAATCCATGAGTACTTGATATGAGGTACAGAGGACCAAAACTTAACAGACCACATCGCTCAGCAGCTCAGTCATTTCCAGCTGCAACAAAACACTAATGACTTGAACTCAGAAATGCATTCAAAGAATTATGTGCCATGACCAAATAGCATTTCTTCCAGATGTACAAATTTAATTTGACATTCAGGAAACAATCAATGCACTCAACCACATCAACAAGTTGGAAGTAAAAGAATGATATGGCTATATCAAATAATGCAGGAAATCGCTCGACAAATATCAGTGTTAGTCATGATTAAAACGCAGAAAATAGGCATGCTTGGGAACTTCAATTTCTTAAATATAGACTATGAAACAACCTATAGCTGCCATGATGTAGAAGGTGAAAGTCTGGCTTCTTCCTCCCAGGGCCAGAGACAGAAGAGCTGTTGGTCCCAATGCACAAGATGCTGAACATGCTAGCCTGGCAATAAAGGCCATGGATGCATCTGAATGAGACAAAACTCTATTTCTAGCTAACATAATTTTCTAAATAAAAAATAATAATTTCAATAGCGTTTCTCAGGAATAACAAACAAGTTCTGAAAGTTTCTGGGATACAAAGTCAACATAGAAAAAGAAGTCAAAAGTTTATGAAATAGTAACAAATGATTAGAAAGCTTAATTATTACAAAGAAAATAAAATGGTTATGACTCTAACATAGCATATATACAATTTCAAAGCTGAAAATTATTCATTCCTGGTGAGCTAAATCAAAGCCCAAACTAAATGAAGACATATGCAGTATTTCATGGAATGGAAGACCCAACATATTAGATATTAATTCTCAATTTCTTCTGTTGGCTTAAAATAATTCATATCAAATTCTGACAGTGGTTTCTACAAAATAGACAATTTTAATTTGTATAGAAATTCAAGGCCCTAAACTAAAGTAAAGAAAATTCTTTAGAAGAACAAAGTGGGAGAACATTGCTGAAGTAATTACAGACAATAAGGTATAAATCAATACAGGGAAAACTCATAATAGAATAAATCAGAGAAACCACAAGATGGTCCCATGCATGTGTGCTCAACTGAATTTTTATTGTTGTTATTGCTTTTGCTTCAACATTTTTTATCATACGCTATGTTTTGATCACTTCCCCCTCCTCCAGCTCCTCCCAGATTCTCCCCGTCCAACTTCATGTACTCTGGGTGTATCTCAAAAATAAAACAAAACCATTGTGAAAATGAAAACAAACAAAAAACTGGTAAGACAAAAAAATTCCAAAAGGAAACAAAAAGCCCCCTCACATACACAAAACATGGGGGTTTTTTTCCTGCTGACCAACTACCTGGACATGGGAGCTTGTCCTGAAGCACAGTTGATATATAAAGTGAGCATACATTGGAGAAAATGATTTTCTTTTTGCTAATAAGTATCTACTGCAAAGATGCAAAACCGTTTAGAGGAAAGGTAGACGTTTTATTATACACTGTTGGAGTGATTGGCTATGAAAGTGCAAAATAATCGAATTTTACCCTTGTTTTTCACCTTACATAAAAATGAAGTCAAAAGAAGCCATAGGCTTAAAGGTGATGTGACATAACAGACGGTATTAGGAGACACAGGCCTTCTGGATGGCAGGTCTAACAGAGTTCTTGGATACCAGGTCAGAACCACAGTGTAACTTAGAATGTGTCAGAAACTAAACGCTTACTGGGGGAAAACCACCATCAGGAAGATGAAAGGCATGCTACAGAGTGGGCTGCAATATTTGCAGACGATGTAATTGGGGGATAGAAAGAAACCGTTTAATGAAGATGATAAAGGTGTAAAGGTGGCAGATAGGCAAATGAGGATGCTTGGTACTATCTGCCATTAAAGAAGCCCAGATGCAAACCGTGAGGAGGTAAGTGCACGTACCTCGGGGAAGGACGCAAATAAAAAACCGTAGTGTCACCAAACACCAGCGAAGGTGCAAAGAAAACCCCTCATCCCCTGCTGGTGGAAACATGTATATAAGGAGGATGTCTGCTAATTATGTATATACAGAATCTTATAATCCAGACTGTATGTTCTTTTAAAATATTTGAACAAAAATGTGTCTACAGGACATAAAAATAAAATTTGCACCTAAATGCTAAAGCAGTTTTATCACTGTAGTTGCAAACTGAAGGCAACTTGTATGTCTTTCCACAGGGATGTGCTTTAGTAACGTGTGGTACTCCCACTCTATGAAGTTCTTTTTGGAAACAAAAAGGAACACGTGATTATTACCAGAAGCAATGTGGATGGATTTGAGTGGGAACAAAAACTAATCTCAGAAGGGTTAGCAAATTTATGATTCTGTTTGTAGATCAATCTTGAAAAAGAAATGACAAAAAACATTGAATTAGAGAACAGGATACTGGTGTGGCTGGCAAAGTTGCCACACTGACCTTCAAGGTGAGCTTTTCTTTCATTGGGTTGCCACAACATGTGACTCTATATTTGTTAATGAACTGTTCAGAGCATCTGCAAATGTGTGTTCACAACTCCAAATAAACTGAAAGCTTGACTGATTGTTTTCGTGTAAGTTTCCTGCATGTGCTATGCTGACATGAAATGTTACCTTGGGAAAACTGGGCAGATATTTATGCTACATCGTGTATAGTTTCTTGTAATTAGACCTGAATCTATAGTGCTCTTAAGCTTTACAAAGATTAAAATGAAACTTTGGGAATCTTTTGTAGTAATTTTGTGGGTTTTCTCTATTAACATGATATTAATGGATGTTCTGTAACGGACCCTTGTCACATTCTAGAAGCATCAGGCAATGAAACAGTTATACAAATAGTGTTGGAACAATCAGGTATCTTAGCTAAAAGAATGACATCTACAAACTTGGAGGTCATCAAATTAAAATCTCCTGCTCCTTAAAGGCATGCTGAGTAGGTGCAACCTCCTAAGAGTTGGCAGAAAATGTCCCTGAAGTGTGGATCAGAAATAAGACTTATATCCCAAACTATCTTTAAAATATTAATTATCAGTTATACTAAGAAATACAAGCACTTTAAAATGCAATTTCATAGACTCTTTCATTCAAAAGCCACCTACCAAGAAACAGAGCCACCATGATCACCAAAGTAGCTACAGTTGAAACCACCCATGAGGATGGGAGCTCAAACTCTCACTTGGCTGAGGGAAAGACTATCTCACACAGCCACCTGGGAGACAATTGTCAGCCTTCTTCAAGGAGGCAAACCCTCTGTCTTATGAGGCAAACTTACTGGTTGGGATTTACAATTAGATAAAAGGACATCGGAAACATAGGTCGCACATCAAGTCCTGGCTGGAAATGATGTGCTAACAAGAGTCCTTTCCTTAGATTCAAATTCCTTTTCTACTGATGATTATTCCTATAGGTGAGTCAGGGTTGTTCTTTCTAGTCTGGAAATGCTCTCTTCTCAACAAATCCTTTTCTCTAATATTTTTTCCATTCCTCTAAACTAATTTTTTCCTTCTCCTCAAGATATAAGACTCAAAACGTATCCCTGCTCATGGACACTGCACTTTCACTTTTCGCCAAAAAAATGTTTTGGTTTCACTCTCTTTCAAAAGTATCCATGTTAGTTTTCTGATGAGAAGTAATGGCTTTGCGTGTAAGCGGCTTCTTATCATATATATTTATATATGTATGCATATCTATCTATCTATCATCTATGTGTGTGTGCATATATGTGAGTGTGTGCACTGTTTTCATGATCCTAGGTTGACTTCTGCTGTGCTACCACTGTTGATTTAACCTTTTCTCCAACAAGCATTCAAAAAAATCTATGTCCTAGTAATTGTTCTGTGTTATATGGATAGGGTGTGGTCCACTGGGGGATGTAAAAGACAAGACCATTATTCTCATCATACTTATTATCCTCTTCACCCTCCTCCTCTTCATCATCATCATCAATAGTAGCAACAGCAACAGCAGCAGGAGTCCTATAAGGCTAGCCTGTGTGAAAGCCAGAGCTCAGGACAGAGGAATCCATGTACATCACTGCTCAGTGATGTGCATAATCAGTTGATGCCAAAGACAAAAATACTTAGAAATTGATAAGTGGAATATTATATACACGCCAATAAAACACACACAGAATATGTCATTGAATATTGAAAAGGACCAGGCATGTTGGTGTACGCCTTTAATCCCAGCACTCAGGAGGCAGAGGAAGGCTCATCTCTGTGAGTTCGAGGCCAGTTTGGTCTACAAAGTGAGTCCAGGACAGCCAAGGCTATACAGAGAAACCCTGTCTCAAAACCCTGTCTCAAAAAAAAAATATATTGAAAGGGGATCCTAAAATAGAAGGCTATCTTAATCTTTTAAATTTTCATTGTGTCCTCTGAAACGTGGCCCTGACAGAGTTCTGTTATGACATTCAAAACCTTGGTTCTAAAATGAAACAGAAAGAAGCTAACAAGACCGCTCACCTGACCCAGGTATTAGAAGGCACCACTGATTTAAGTTCTTGAGTATTTTTAAATTTTTTAAAAGTGATTTATTTGCTGTTTTGTGTGTGTGTGTGTGTGTGTGTGTGTGTGTGTGTGTGTGTACTTGAGTGAGTTTATGCATACCACATGCATGCAGGAGCCTCTGGAGTGGAAAGCATTGGATTCTCCAGAATTGGAGTGAAAGATGGTGGCGAGCCATCATGTAGGCCTAGGAACCTAACCCCAGTCCTCCGCAATAGCAGCAAGTCCTCTTAACTACTGAGAACTCTTTCTAGCCCATCTTGAATATGTTTTTAAACATGAAGCTGAATTCTAGAGTGGAAATTGCTCTGGTACCCCAGAGGCCAATGGAGTAGTATATTAAGAGGTTGGAAGGACACAGCTAAACCAGCACTGTAAAGGTTAAAATATAGGTAGTTACTGTGAGCTAGAATTGGAATTCTGAGGGCAAGAGCCTGATTGCCTATTACTAAGAAGTATCAGGAAAAAAAAGATTGCTCCATAAACCAAACTGTGGCTCCTCCACAAAGTGGACACAGGCAAAACGGCATTGAAAACCAAGCAGACAAAACAAAAGGTCCAGGGGAGCATAAGGGAAGGAGGAAGGCAGCTAGGCAAGTTTTTGCCAAAGGGTAGCAAGAAGGCATCATGCCAACACCAAACGCTGCGTGATCATAGCAGAGAAGAGCTATTTCACAGGGGAGACATTTAATGGAGAAGTTGCCTCTATGTTGTGAGTAGCATCTTCTGTATGGTCAATCCTCAAGAACCTTGTAGAGCTCATGTTGAAGACCCACTGTCTTCTGAAGTATCTGACTTGATTGTCATATGTAAGACACTTGTCTCCAGGATATTCTTTCAACATTAGGAGGTAGAGGTCTAATTTTAACTTATGATATCTTCTTCTAAGTCGTTCATTGACAAGTCTATTGCTTCTTTCCTTATTTGGTATCCCAGCGCAGACACAGCTGCTTTAAACTGAGCTTGTGTGTGTGTGTGTGTGTGTGTGTGTGTGTGTATGCATGTGCTTATTTGTATATGCTTGTGTTTGTGTACATAGATGCCCATCTGTCACTAGTAACAATTAACAACCCAATATGTGATGAATGTCTTCAAGTAGAAAATATAAGCTATGTACCTGAAGGAAAACCCATTAGCACATTTAAAGAAAGGTGTGTTCTCTTTGTAGGAGGTAGACTGAGATGATCACCATGCTAAGTGTGATAAACCTGGTGTGCTTTTTCAGACTGACTAATATAAGAGCAGACATCATCCGATTGTTGTGAGCATCCAAACATATCTACTGTGTTTCCCACTGTACTGTAAACTTGAGGCTTCAGGGAGCCTGTGCTCACATAACTAGAAAATGGACGTTGTGAAACCAGAGTGCTGTCTCAGGCCACAGTCTCTGCGGCTTAGATACTATAGTCTCCAAGGCATGCTTGTGTGTACAGTCGGTCCTGTTGACCTGCTTTGCTTGCTTCACAGTAGGTCCCCAGGGCCCATCCAAATTCTGAACACAGTAAACAGGAAACTACTGTAATAATACACACATTTTTAGCTGGGTGCCATTCCAAAGAGTGGTGCAAAATCTAGCACCATCCAACCCCGTCCCTCCAGGAACATAAGCCATCACTTTGTCCTGTACATCCACTGGGTATACCTCATCTATCCACAATTTGCTTAGTACCTATGTGTCAACAAATTGGCTCACAGTGTTTGTGTGGTCTTGTTACCTAATCATTTTTTTTTTAATTAACAGTGACACCAAACAAGAAAAGAGTCATGGCAGCTATTGTTACCCTCTTATTGTACCTAGTTGTAAATATTGGATAGTCTAGAGGCACAAGTACAGGGAAAAACATTAAGTAAAAGGTTTGGATCTAGCTAGACTTTGAGCCATCTGCTGGAGATAGGGGAATACATTTTTCATAGACAAGGTATAACTTTGTAGATACATGTATATATCCTGTGTATACCATCATGATTGAAACAATTTGTAAACTAAATTTGGATTTTAAAAAATATTAGATTTATCCTTTGAAAAGGCTTGCTTGCTTGCGCCACCCCCCTTCTCTTTCTCTCCCAGTTGCTAATGCCAAGGCCTGAGAAGGCGGACCAAGCCCTGCTTCTTTTGAGTTGTGTGTGTGTGTGTGTTGTGTGTGTGCGCGCACAGCCCTCAGTGCTCCTAATTACCTGCCACACCATAATGAGTGCATCTACTGTGCAGACCACTGTGTCCCTTTGGTAGTTTTGGGGCCCTCTTTTTTTGCTTACAATGACAATCAAACAATGAATGACATTTTGCCATTTCCCGCCCTCCCGGAATGAGTATGTGGCATCTGGAGAAAGCAGTTTTCAGCAAGTCAGAACACCCTGGCTTACATTCTGTTCCATCTATTCGTGCCTGACACTACATGATTATATAATCCAGCTTCATTTTCTCATTAAGAAAGAAAGAAAGAAAGAAAGAAAGAAAGAAAGAAAGGATGGGAGAGGGAACCCTGAATACTGTGGGTGGAGGGCATGTGCTGGGCCGACTCATGCAAGATCCAGCCTGGGGCCAGTGCACTGTAATGATGGGTGATACAGGTACAGCGGAGTTTCCTTTCTACTATACTGGGAACAACCATATTTCCTTGCTTACTGCTGTAGTCTGGTCTTTTATATTTGTATGAAACTATTACATCCTGGATTAAAATATTGTCTTGCACGGGGAGACCAAAGCCCACAAATATACTCTTCTGAAAATTAAAATATGGTGATTTTTTAAAGTTTTTTTTTTCCCACAGAAGTATGCTAGCAATGCAACCCTGACAAGTTTTGTCCATGTAAAGATAATGCTAGTTTTCAATTTCAGTATTTGCCACAAATAATGACTTATGGGTTTTTTTTCTTTTTAAGCAAACTGTATCTGTTGCACTCCAGCACTCTGCCCTAATCTCATGAAAATCACGGTTTATTTTTAGAAACCATATAGGAAAAGAAACAATAGACTTATAAAGGGACTGGACTAAATCCTGTGCTGGATAAGGCAGCCCGGACCAGCGAGTGCAGGCCTTGGAGGGAACCCATTGTTCAAGGGTTAATTTACAGACCCAAGTTTCCCCTCATAACCACCCGTGAGAACTACTGTGGTATTTTTTTTCCCTCCCTTAAAAAAAAAACCACAAGGATGCAAAGGGAAATCAAGGAAGGCACTGGTAAAGGTGAAGTCAACACTCAACTAACGTTCTTATTTCAGAAGTAGAAAGAACAGAGATTTCTTCAGCCTATTTGAAAAGCTCAAACTTTGAGCTCCCTGCCAAGGAGCCCAGCAGAAACTGACAACTTGACATCTCCCCTGTGTTCCCAGCTCCGGGTTTCCACAAAAATCCTGGAGATGCTGGATCGGGGAAGATTGTGGAGCCTTCAAATAACTACTCTTTTAATTTGCCCTGTGTTGGTTTCCACAGGAAACAAAAGTGGGAACTGCAGCCGGCAGCAAGCAATTGCCTCCTTAGAACCCTCCCTTGTCAGTTTAGCTGGGGCTGAGGCTCGGATCCTAAAGTGATTTTCTTTCTTTTTCTTTTTCTTTTTCTTTTTCTTTTTCTTTTTCTTTTTCTTTTTCTTCTTTCTTTTTCCCCCAGAGGCCCCTTTACTTCTGAGGATGTGGAATTTTCATTCTGGAAAGCAATAAAAATGAATGGAAAGAAACTGAAAAATTACTTCCAACATAAAGTGCTTATACACCTTCGGATTTACTGTTTTTTCATGCAAAAGGCTTCTCGTTTCTCTACCTTGTGGTTTATGCATGAGAACTGAAGCCTGTTTTATAAATGGGAAAAGATAGATCAAACATAGAAGAAACTGCATCCTTGGAAGGTTAAATCTGGATTGCTCCGGTGAGCTTCCTGCAGAGCCCCTTCCTCCAGGCCTGCACCCCTTCTTTATAGAGGTGACTGTGGGAACACACAGCCTGCTGGGGGGACTTAGTTTGTAAACTGTCACTTGAGCAAGAATAGTATTTAAAACTTTACATTTGAACGGGATTTCCAGCACCAACATAAAGAAGCCTGGGAGTCAGAATTCCGAGGGGAGCAGGGCTTTTGTTTAGGAGAATTATACGATGTTAAATTCCAAATGGGATAGGAGTCTCACCTTACATGAAGAAATTATCAGAATAATAAGATGGTTGAAAATCAAAACACAAAAGTGGCCTAAACTGATGACATTACTTTCCTTTTGTTAACAGCTCTCTATTACATTTTTTTTTAAGGAAGGGAGAAAACATTCCGTCTTACTGTAAAACAGAGAGAGAGAGAGCTGGAAAAGGATCCATGGAAGAAAGGATTTGCTGTGCATATTTACACAGTAGCGAGCAAATCTATCAGATAGCACGCTCACGCTAGAGAGAAGCCACCACACGCTGCCCCTTCTCACACCTTAGCAGGACATCTGCACTGCTCCCGTTTCACTTTGCACCTGAGGCATCAGCGACCCCAGCCTGGACCTCAGCAGAAGGATACGTTTTTCTTTTCAACTCTAACATAAAAATACATTATAATTTTTGCATTTAATTTGTTTTTTTTTTTAACTTTGGAGTACTTATACTTAAAAATGGGCTCTTTAATTTTTATTTTCTGTTCTCATCCCCTGGGGGCATTGGCATTCAGATATCTTGCTTTGAAAAAAAAAAAACCAAAGAAGAGGTAATTTTTGAAAAACATATATCTGTTTCTATGTGAGATATAAAATTTTGAGAGAATTTATTTGAGTCAAGCCTTGAGGCTGTAGCAAAACTAAGTATCACAATTCAAATGTAAGAAAAATGAGAAGTTTGAGACTTAAAAGGGGCACAGGAACATGGGGGATGGTGACTGTAGTCTGATGCTCCTTTCAACAGTCTGCTAAGCAGATCGTGCCTACGTAAACTACAATAGTGGAATAGTGTTCTGCCTCTTCCTCCTCCGCCTCCAACTCATTAACACTTTTTCTTTATTTCTTTATTTTTATTTTTATTTTATTTCTTTCTTCATTATTTTTGTTTTGGTTTTTCGAGACAGGGTTTCTCTGTGCAGCCTTGGCTGTCCTGGACTCACTTTGCTGAACAGGCTGGCCTTAATCAAACTCACAGAGATCTACTTGCCTCTGCCTCCCGAGTGTGAGTGTTAGGATTAAAGGTGTGAGCCACCATTCCCGGCTCATTAACACTTGCCATGAGTTTTTCATGGAGCATACATGAGGAGTACACTCTGATAATAGTTTAATACAGATACACCCAATAATATATCGACTTTAACTAAGACCTGCCTTGTTCTCTCTCCCTACTTGGAATAATGTCTAATAAAATAGAATGTGCTACGAGACAGGACTAAGAAGACAGTATTCCTCTCCTTGCTCAACATCAACAATTACAAACAGAGGCAGCAAGGCAACAGAATGGCCAGAGAGCATCCGGAGTGGGATGCTAATGGACATGGAGGGCTGCCCACCACCCACCTTCTGCCATTAGCAACACCACACGAAGAGCAAAACTACACAAACATTCAATATTTTATTAAACAGCCTATTTTAGAACGTAAATCAATAAACTACATCTCCATGGGCTATTCAGAAGAACAGTGTAAGAAAAGTCATGGATTGTCTGCTAACTTTTATCTTGGTCATTTCTTGTGTCTAGAGCTATGCTCTTTAATTATTAAAGTGTGGTATTAACGAGTCATGCAATCCTGGAAAGAAAACTAGTTTTATCATTGCATATGCAAGGCAAAACATTTTATATAGAGAGTATACACAGTACAGATGTACTTGCATCCACCTTCCAAACAGCTAGCACCCCCAACTTCCCCCTCCCCTACTTTACAGTTGCTCAGTCTGCAAGAATGTGCAAGAAGTAATTTATCTGAAATGGCCACTATTGTTCTTGATTCTGATTTGATTCTAAAAAAGCCAAATAATAGAAAGCATTTTGAACGTCTATTCTGTGCACCTGTGTGCACATTTATGAAGCTGTGATGATTTCCATTTACGTCAGATCCCTTGACATGCCTTTCATGCACCACAGTGTTGCTTTGCTCAACAAAATTCCAGGATGCTAGAAACCAATGCTGTCCTTAGTTTATTGACAAAATGGCAATGGCAAATGCCATTGAATGATGGGATTCCTATGCCTAGGAACAGCGGCATATGAACCTAACTGCTATATTCCAGTGGCATTTAGCTCACATGAATATATTTTCATACAGCTTGAAGGCACTCAGTAAGCATACGAGACGCTCATATTGTTAGTGATGCTTCTCCCTTTAGCAGGTCCTAAGATTCACCTTTTGTATATTTGTAGATTCACCTTTTCTCTTTTTGCTTTTGGGCTCAGAATCTTGGAGGGCTAAACTTTTTTTTCCAACTGTGTGTGGGGGCTGGCTTTTGGTTTTCTCTTTTTCTGATCAACTCCAGAAGGCCTGTGCTAATGCACCTGCCACTTGTAACCATCTCCCTAATTTGCGTTTCACAGTATGTCCCTGACAGACAATTCTACCTGTTTCCCAGCAGATTGCCCTAAGTTGCTTTCTGTGTGCATTGACATCATAGCTCCATGTGGATGCACTTGCCAAGAGATGCAGTGATGCTCTTTGATGAGGTGACCTCTCCCTACATCAGCAGCAGAGGCAAGTGGGATCTGCATATAGGAAACGTCTGAGACCTGCTAACTGTCTGTGGGGGTTTATTAACATGTATCATGCAGGGAATGAAGCCCAATAAATGGTCCACATGCCAAGTGCAAATGATCAATGCCAAAGGTAAGGACCTTGCAAACTTTGTGTATCTTTCAAATTAAATATGCTGGACTCCATTAGCAATATTAATGAAAGATGCTGCTTTCAAAGTTAACTCCCAGAGGCTTGCTCCAAGGAGGAAATTCTCAGGGTAACTGAGGCTCTGCCCTGATGTCTGATCCACATGCCCTGCTCTGTCCCTAATAGAGCCTGAACCTCTCTGGACAGCCCCAACCCTGGGAAGAAAATCAGTTTTCTCCATTTATGAGCAGCTCTGGAGTCTAGGCATGCAATGTATCCTATTGAAGTCAGGCCACTGGAGCAGAGCAAGGCAAGGTACAGGGGAAAAAATGCAGGCAAAGCCACTTTCTGGGATGGAGCCTGTTTACAGACATAGGCCCCTGTTTGGTTTAATGCTTCCTTGTTAGGTCTTGAGGTCTTTCTTATTCATATCACAAAGTGTCCTAGTTTGGGGTCTTTTTTCTTTTTATAACAAAACATTAAAACCAAAAGCAACTCATGGCGCAAAGAGTTTATTCCACCTTTCAATTCCCATGTCAGACCTCATCACTTGGGGAACTCAGGGCAAGGACCCCAGGCAGGACACTGGAGGCAGGAAGTGAAGATGGGGAAGAGTACTGCTTTCCAGCTTACTCCTCATAACATGCTCACCTGGCTTTCTTAAACAACTCAGGACTACTGACCCGGGGGTGGATGGTACCCTATCCAATGGGCTGAACACTTTGCATCAATCATCAATCAAGAAAGTGCCTACAGGCCAATCTGAGGGAGTGATTTTACCAGTTATGGTTGTCTCTTTCCAGATGACCCCAGATTTGTGTCACGTTGGAAAACAATAACAACAAAATAACCTCAAAACCCAAAAAGCAAACCTCTAACTGACTAGCACTCAAGGAGATCCTGTGATCTCGCTGTGGACTAGGACTCAGGCTTTGCTGCTGTTCCTAACTGAAGCTACGCTTTACAGTCAGAGTGCTGACTGAAAAATAGAAAACTCATTTTTTTAAATGGGGAGTGTTCATGACATCCTGATGCACATATGTATGGCCGTGACAGTCTTTTTTTTTTTTAATTTTTTATTATTAATTTATTCTTGTTACATCTCAATGGTTATCCCATCCTTTGTGTCCTCCCATTCTTCCCTCCCTTCCCTTTCCCCTTATTTCCCTCCCCTATGACAGTCTTTTGGGTTTTGTTTGGATTTTCTAGGCTTCTGTGTGTTTTCTCCTTTTCTTTGGCCCTCGTTTTGCTCCATCTGCTACCCACGGAGGAAAGGATAGAGAAGCAAGATGAAACTTGAGTAACCTGTGGTCCCTGGCCTTCAGCATTCCCTAGCTTCTCTCTCTCTTTTGCTTTTGAAATTCTAATTCCAATCCTGCCTTGTTAATCAGAGGTAGAAGAGTGGGTTGCAACTAAGTTAGCCAATCAAAACTTGCCACCAGCTTCAAGTTAGATACTTGGTAAAAACAAGCAAGCAAGCAAGCAAGCAAACAAACAAACAAACAAAAACCACCACCAACAAAAACCATCCCATGCCTGCTTCTTACTGGCTCAGGATCTTTTGAAATGACAGCTAACTTTACCTTCCTGAATTTGCAAAATTATGGTGCCCACATGTGGCCTTTGCTCTTAGCGCACTTGGAATAAGAGTGTTGTGGACTCAACCCTGGGACTTTGTGGAGTCTCCATGAGGCTCCAGAGGTAATACCAGCACATAGCAGAGTTCTGTCATGACATTAAGGACACAGAGGAAGGTCATCAGACCTTTGTCAGGAAGAGATCCCATTGTAAATACTTTGGGCTCATCATTCATAAACTGATGCATCAGCATTGTGTACCACTTCATAGTCAGCAATGAGGAGAAAAAAAATAAAGCTTCTATAACCTTGAGAGACCTCTTAACTTGAGTGTGAACACATAGTTTCACCCTTTAAAGCTTTAACAGTTAACTTTGGGCAAATGGTCTGGATCAAGTGTAAACTCACAGTAGCTACAGCCAGGATGGCTTGTGGAGGGCATCAGAGGATCAATGGGAGATGCCAGAATGCAAATCCCTCTGTCCTACAAAATAGATGCCAGACACAGCTCCATGTACCAAAACAGAACTGTATGAAAGGGCGTTATAACCTCTGTATCTAAGGAGGTTATCATATTTTTTACGGAACATTCACATTCTATTCCCATTTGAAAGCCCACTTCCACAGTATGGTAGAAATATGTTAAACACTCATAGGGGTCAAAATCTCTTATGACCAAGGTTCTTGTGAATTTTATCATTTCATATGTTCAACTCAAAATTTCTTCTACCAGTTTGGCAATGAGAAATTAAGTCTTTCTTAAATGATCAAATGAAGTAGCATACATGAAAGTGTTCAAAATTATATTTATATAGGTAGTATTGTCATTATCATTGTAGATATAATGTCTACACTGTTCATGTCCAAGGGTAGAGTTAGTCCCTTGAACTAGATGTAGGAATTACAAAATTATTAGAAATTTTAGTGCCATACTTTCTGAGAAAATCTGAGGTAAAATTCTCTGAGGTGCTGCTCCTTCAGAAGAGAGCCACTTGACTTCCATTTCAGATAGCTAGTAGTGTGCAGGGTCTGCTTTGTGACTTTGTGGTTCTCTGTCTGCTAGTTGGAGGTTTTCTCAGAGTGTTAGTATGTGCTGGGATTCTTGACCGAACACGTTTATCTTCAGGAGAGTAGTTCACTTGTGTCCCTATGGAGACAGTGCAGCTCACTGGGGGAGTCGCCCTTGCTGGCATCCAGGCTCCTCTGACTTCCTCCTAGGCCTGTGATGTAGAAAGTGTGCTGTGTGTCTGAATGTATTCTGAATGTGGCCAAGTCAATTCTTTGGGTGTCGGGGACAGTCTCATCATAAGCACACTGCTAACCCCTGTTCAGTTCAGCACACAGCAGAGGAGGTTACAATTTCCATCACAACGCCATTCCTGAGCAATACCATATTAACATTGTCTCAATCAGTGAGTTTTGAGAATAGACTGCACAAATGCTGGCCTGAGGCTGTAGCTCATTAGTAGAAGAACCTCTCTGACATGTGCAAGGTGTTGGATCAAATCCTTGGCACCAGGAAAGGGAGGGGTGAAGGATACTTGTATATAATTGTCTGAAGTCTCAAATATATACATCCTTGTGTACAACCACAAGTTTTTTGAAGAATTGTTCATCACAAAAAGAGAGAAAAGAATCTTACCTTTCTAAAAGAAAAAAACATTAAATTTATATGTGGAATCAGTTAGGTGGAATGAGACATTTTTATTGCTTTAGTAAGGCTACAGACATGTGGTATTATGAAGGATTTTAAACTCAGACACCCAAAGAGTTTGTTAAAGAAAAAAGGGATGGAGATTGAGAGATTGAGAATAGCACACAAGATGCCCAAGACAAAGTGTTCTCTTCTCTCTCTCTCTCTCTCTCTCTCTCTCTCTCTCTCTCTCTCTCTCTCTCTCTCTCTCTCTCTCACACACACACACACACACACACACACAGAGAAACACATTTTCAGATATACATACACATACACAGGCACACACACACACATACAGATATACATACACTTAGAGACACACAGGCATACATATACAAACTCAGGCACACACACAAACATACTCACACTCAGATACTCTCATACTCAGATACATACAGTTATATACACACACTCAGACACACACATATTCAGACACACAACATACTCAGGGACACATACACACAATAAGGTGTACGTACACATATTCAGAGACATACATAGGAATATACATATATCCTCAGACACCCACATATTTAGAGACTCATGCCCTCAGAGAGATAGACATAATCACATACACATATTCAGAGACATACCAATTTACATAATACACTCTCATAGACACACAGATATATACATACACAGTCAGACACACACAAACTCACACATACACTCAGAGACACATACACAGATATGCACATACATATATATACACACACTCAGAAACAAACAGTCATGCACATGCACTAAATCACACACATAGATGTACATACACATGCTTAGGGACATACATAGATATCTATACACACACTTGGAGTTACACACAGATATAAATTCACAGAGACATACATACACATTCTCAGAGACCCACACAGATATACACCCACACAGATATACACCCACACAGACACCTAGACACATACAATGAGAGGTACACAGACACATGCATGCGTGAATACACACACACACACACACACACACACACGCTTCGGAACAGAGACAGCACCTCATTGTGTTGAACTCTGTTTGCCTCTAATTACTGTCTCTGTGAGCAGGGGTGATGGATATAAGCCCTTGTCATGAGAAAGGTAGAGAATATAGAGGGAGGAAGGAGAGAGCACTTGGTGTCATCCTCATGGTGGACAAATGACCTACTCAATGCAGATGTTCAGGACAGGAACTCTTCCACGAGTGCCTTGGATACTGGATACCTGACTGTCATCCAGCCACGGCCCTCACTAGCTCCTCAGTTCAGCAAGTAGCCTGTAGGTGAATCTTTGCCCATCATCTCTTTTCTATTCTTCTAATAGAAAACTAAGACTGGGTAACTTGCAAACACAAGATGTTACTGCCTCCTATCTGGAGACGGGGAGGTATGGTGCTGGCAAGGGCCTTTGCAGCTTTAACGCATAAAGGGAATACACTGAAAGAGGACAAGTGGGTGTGCAGATAAGACAAACACAGTGGCCCGTGCAGTCTCCTAAAAGCAGAAACTTACCCCCTATCAATGACCCAATTGCCTCTTCAAGGTCCCACAGGCACCACAGCGACACCTAAGTTTTAATGTATGACTTTGAATGGAGACAAACTATGGCAAGATGCATGTTAGTTCACAATATATCTTTTAAAATTTATTTTAAAAACACATTTTATTAATTTATTCATACTACATTTCAATTGTTATCCCATCCCTTGTATCCTCCCATTCCTCCCTCCCTCCCATTTCTCCTTACTCCCCTCCCCTATGACTGTGACTGAGGAGGACCTCCTCCCCAGAATATATCTTTTTGTTTTTGTGAGTCTGAGTATGTTTATTTAAACCAGAACATTTCCCAGGAGAGATCCGTATCCCATGCATATACTATTTATTTTTATTTTTTAAGTGACAGAATCCTTATGGTTAAAAGAAGCCTATATAACCACATCCACGCTGCCACATTAACTTACAGAGAAACTACCACTAAGTAAACGACCTTTCTCTGAAATCCTCTCCCAGGTGACACGAAGAACTCCCACAGACAAAGAGAAGTGACCATTTTGTTTCACATTTTTATGCACATCTACTTTGTTTGGCTGCCGACACATGGCAGAATGTTTCTCAATTGCTAATCAAATCTGTTCCTCTCCCTCTTCTAACTTCCTCTCTCATCGTCCATTCCTCCCATCTGCTTGCCTTTTAGGAAAGAGAGAATATGCACACCAAGCATGCCCCAATAGCTATGTTATTAAAACGTCACTTGCCTGGTTGCTTTAACTTTAACTCTACTGCAAAGCTGAGTGCCGCATGACACAAGATATTGGATTCTATGAATCTCAGAAAAATGTCAGCTTCCCAGGTGGAAAACATATATCTTGGGAAGGTGTTTCTTGCCAACAAAACTGTCTCTTTGGAGCTTTCATCAAAGTGTTCAGAGGCCGCCCCATATGAGAAGCAGAAATATTTCCAGATGATCCCATGATCTTTTGGGCGAATCCTGAACTCTGTGGAGCAGACCTGGGTGCCTTTTTTCCTCTTCTGTCCCCAGGCCGATTGGAAGTTTGAGCCTATAAAAGCAACCAAGGTGAACTCACTCATTCACACAACAGGGTAGATGGCTCACCATGGGGTGCCCTTGATGGTGCTCTGTCCACTCTAATTTTAAACATCCAAGCAATGGGAGTCCCACCACTTCCCTTGCAAGATTACCCTACAGTCTAATAGACCTCAGCATTAAGAAGATTTTCAATTGGTAATTGGTAATCAACCTAAATTTCCCTTTTCTTAATTTCATGCCATTACTTCAGCCCCTATCCCCTTGTTCCACCTAGTTCCTCACCCTCATTAGTGTTTGCACTCTCCACATACTAATAAATAGGGGACAAAAAAAAAAACCTCTCATTCATGTCATAGCTAGACCATACGTAGTTTTTTTTTTTTTTTTTAATTTAGGTCAGTTCTCGCATACACACTTTTTCTTGAAATACTTTACTTAATATTAAAAGATTCAGATATTTTCTCAATAAGAAAAATGAAAGAGGTCTATAAATGGAAAGCAGAGTAGTGTGTAATGGGCTGGCAGGGAATAGATGCATCCTTAATGTGATAATGGTGTAGTCAGAGCCACCTTCTCCTGCCCTTCGCATGAACAATGCTGGAACCAATTGGGTAAAGTTTTTGTCCCCTAATGTAGTTCCATTTTATAGTCATTCTTCTATATGTAATACTATATAATATTAACTATTACACATATAGTATGTTGCACAATACTATGTAGTATATAAAGTATTATTAAGACTTGTATCACCTCATGATATACAAAATATTGCAAGGTAGTCTTTCAGAGAGCTAAGCCTCAGTTTATGTTTTATTTATAACATAAATTGCTCTTTTTAAAGTTTTGACCATTTCGTGCAGTTGGTTTAATGGTACAGTCAAAGAGACTGTAGTTTAGTTGCAAACCTTCACTTTGCTTTGTTTTAGAAATTGAGACTTCCATTTGACTGCCTTCAATAGTTCCAGGCTTTCTTTTTGTGGTCATTTCAGAAATAATAAGCACTCCCCCTCCCCAATGATCAATCTAGAGCTTTCTAGTAGTAGTCTGAGTCAGCCTGGATCCTTCAGTCACGTGACACTCTCAGTTCTGTTGTCACAAGTTTTAAGCCAAAAAATCTGTTGACATTCAACCTGAATCATTTTTTACAAGGCCAACCATGCTGGAGGAGCAGAGCTGCCTTGGGCATCTTTAACAGAATTTTCCCGCTAACTACATCTTGGAGCATTGTGTGCTATCACTCACCATGGTTCTCAGCCTTCCTAAAGCTATGACCCTTTAATACAGTTCCTCATGCTGTGGTGACCTCCAACCATAAAATTATTTCATTGCTACTGCATAACTGTAATTTTGCCACTGTTATGAACCATAATGCAAGCATCCAATATATAGAATAACTGATATGTGACTCTTAAGGGGGTTACAACCCACAGGTTGGGAACCAAAGTGCTATTATGTGGCAATCTTTGGTTCCAAGATAGTGGATTTCTGCTGTTTATTTCATCTTCTAGAGACCTCTGATGGAAATCATGAACATTTGCTGCCGTTTACAGATTCAGCAAACCTTCAGTCTTAGTGTATGAGCAAAGACTAAGTGAGCATTCACTATCTGTATTTTTTCTTCCTTAGGCTGAGTGGTAGAAGGTCTAAAATGTTACAGCAATTTCTAAGAATGTCTTGTTCACATGTTTTTGGCATCACAATGCTCTTTTAAGTTGAAAACAACTGAAATAAACTTTAGCCAACTTAAGCATACGGGAGGCAATTGGCTGAGATACTCTCTGGCATTTCAAAGAACACAACATGAGTTGACCAAACAGGTCTATGGAAGGCAAAGAAAGCTGGCCAGAGTCTAGCTTCCTGGAACAAATGTAAAATGTATGCATTTATGCATCTTATGCCATGTCATTGAATGCATCCTGTTCCAACAACTTCAGCAAGCCGGCTTCTATGTTTATGTTCTACATTCCTGGGAGAGAGACATTGGCTCTATTTGGGCCCCCTTTGAGCTTGGTGCATAAACTAGACCATGGATTTAGACACCAGACATTGGCAATACATTTGGGCTCACTTTTGTGTGTTAAATATCCCTTTAAGAGAAGGGGAACTTGCTGGGAGAAATCCATACAGCAGAGACCACCAATTCTCAGGACTTAAAGTTACATTACACGGAACTATTGAGAAGTTTAACTTGTCTTACGCAATCAGTTTTTATTCAATGTACCATTACCTTTTTTCTTCTTCTTCTGAGATTGACATACGCAGTCTCTAACATTTTTTAAGTCATTGAGCAAAGACATGGAGGTGAAAACCCAGACTCTTTCAGATGTACCTGACCTTCAAGTCTCCGTCACTGTAGTCCTTACACATAAGATGAAAATGCAATCGACTTTCTGTGTTTTGGTTGCAGCTCATCTAGGCTTCTTCCCAAGCTCTCAATCAGCCCAGAGTGAGGACAGGGGAGATAAATTAATTAAATGTCCAATCAAGTCTCGAGCTGTCATGCCTGATAATTTAAGCCGTCGTTCTCAGTTGGTGTTCATTCTTCCATTTGGATAAAAATCCCAGTCTCATGTTTCCTTCCTATACTCCTTTGGTACTTTAAAATAATGATCAGAAGGGTGGTAAAAAGTATGTGCGATTTATGCATCCTAGTGACTATAGGAACAAATAGAGATTCCTCCATTCACAGTGTCCATGTGTCATTTTCGAACCTTGTTACTCAATGTTTTTTTCTTTAAAAATATTTTAAAAAGTGCTTTAATTTTATGTGTGCTGGTGTTCTTTCTACATACACATCTGTGTACCACATGCATCCTTGGTGTTGGAGGAGGGCTAGAAGAGCAAATTGGACCCCTAGAACTGCAGTTATGAACCTGCAGTAAGCCACTATGTGGGTGCTAGGGGTTGGACACACTGAACCCAGGTATTTGTAACCACTGAGCTCCAGCTGCCCCCACCTCCATCTTTATGAAGCCTACACAGCCACTCATGAGATGACTCCAAATGAGGGTCATTGTTCAAAAGAGAACCATAGCAAGCAGTATGTGGGACTGGTAAGGATCTGACCCTTTATTTGGCCTTGGACAGACTGACCACGGAAACCAGAAACGATTCCTGTACACGTATCCTCCATCTCTCTGCCTACAGGACCCTGGCTTTCTAATCATGCTCTCAGTCCAGTTGCCATGCTTTGCTCTTAGGGCCATTTTGCCTGCGACAACACCACCTATGCTTCGCTTCACATAGCCAAGTGTAGCCATTGAAACTCAGACCAAGGGTCTCCCTCTACTTTGTCATGTGACAAGAACAGTCTTCACTTCATGTGGACTTAGAAGGCACAGACTGTTCTTCCATTCTTAGAGAAGGCCCCATGGAGAATAGCTATATGTTATGGACTTTAAAATGTGCTGAACATTCCCCTGAGATAGAATATTGTTATCTAAGCAGAGCATCTCCAGGCACAGGTATGCTATGGTTTGCAAGGCCTCTCACTACACACTTTTTGATCTGATTGATCAAGTACAAGTCAAATCTTCAAGAGCAAAATTGAGTTGGATATTGTTCAGAGATGATCTCAGTCTAACCTTCTTTCCATGTCAGCTGAACTGTGGGAATTTCCCAAGGCTTCCCAATTGTAAAGAAAATGTCTGAATGCTTCTTCATAGAGCTAATCGATCTAGAATATTGTTTCTTATTATTATATATTTGTAAATAGTATGGATTTTTCAGATTAAGATGGTCATGGTAGTTGTAGTAAATCATCTTTTTTTAAATAGAATTATTTGTGTTAGGATAGTGTAAATTGTTTTATTCTAAAGCCAGGTGATGCTTTGAGGAATATTACTAAAGAGTTTGTTTTCTCAGTGGCAACTGGATTCTAGCTGGCATTTTCTTAAGTCTCTGACTTTTTACTGGTCTCACCTATGGAAATATAAAATGAATTTTATGTAACTGTGTGGGTTAAAATCAGTTTATCATTATGTCTGTGATGGGGTGTTTTTGTTTGTGTTTGTAGCTGGGAAGTAGATGCCACAAGTCAACTGACTGTCTCTTGAGATTCTCATACTGACTCCTTCAGAGAATGTCATAACTCTCTTTCCACTCCTTAGGGCTTTGCTGACCATTTTAGAACGTGCAGGTTCTTATGATATGGAAGCCCTATTTGGAGAGTGTGACTATACCATCGTGAACAATATCTTTGGGGTCACACAGGCCTACGAGTAGGCCTAAGTGGTCTCTGGAACCCACAGTGGTGGACCTGTGACTTTTAAATCTCTTTCCCCTACAAATGGTGACTCCAAGGTGGCATGAAGAGAGGAGCTGTGGAATGTACATGCCCTTTGTGTTCTCACTTAGTAGGATGCTACATCTGCTTATTCCCTCACTGAACATTCTTGACCATCACCATCTCTAAGATGGACAGTGCAGCAGATGGGTTGGTTCTTCTTGAGTTCTTTGCCTCTGGACAGAATGTTTGTGGAACTCTTGCTACTCATCCTTCTCTTGTATTAAAACAGGCCCAGATAACAAAACGTTCAAGGTTAAATGAGGCTCCCCATGAAACAAATAGAAAGATGCCACTAGAGACTCTATTACAGTTGTTGTCAACATTGCTTCCAAGAGTGTATTAATGCTTGCAGACACACAGATGTGACATGTTTATGGAGCACATGAACTTCAGACATGGCATATACTACAAAGGGAAGAGGGGCATCATCCTGTCCCAGGAGAATGCACTGCTTCCTTACTGAGTCCCCACCAAAAAAAAAAAAAAAAAAAAAAAAAAAACCTTCATTGTTGCTTATTTTCTCTTGCAGAGAGAGTCCAAATGAACCAAAACTGAGCAAATAAATTAATAACATTCTGCTGGATAGTAGTGACCATTGGTGCATATTACACATAACCAGGGAATATAGCTTAGGTACACCAGATACATCTATACAACTTTTACTTTCAATATAATTTTGCTGACTCCTGGTAAATGAATAATTCAGTTTCTTCCCATCGTCATATGTATATGTATACATTATTTTTAAAATATTTATACACTCATGTATACTCAAAACATAAACATTGTATTTCTACATCATATTTTAAATGTAGATTTTCAAGAAGTCATTCTTGCTTAATAGGTGCTAATTTAAAGAAAATTTATATAGCACTTAGTGTATCTTCTTTTAAAAAATTCTCAGTACCAAAGGCTGATAAAATTCCACTAAGTGGCCCTTAGAAACAAAAAGCAAACTTGTACGTTGTTATCATTAACAGCTTTGGAATAACCATGTAGCTCTCATGGTCAGGCTACAGAAACAAGACACACATTACTGTCAGGTGCCACCCGTATTTTAAGCCAAACCTTTAAGTCAGGCCTGGCATTGCCACGCTCTTCATACTTGGTGACATCTACACCAAATGGCATCTGCCTTCAGATGGATTCACGCTGCTGTTTCTTCAGCTCATACTTCATTCTTTCATTTGTTTTACATGATAACACAGTCGGGAGCCTTGAGTTGTCGCTGTTTCTGCTCTCCACCCAAGGCCCCTACTTAAGAGAACAGGGCTGAGGGCCTACAGATGCTATAGCAGAAACACCACGGGCTGCAGGGCCGAAGAGCTTGCTGCTTGACATCATCAAGGCATCGAGGCATGGTAGAAGGCCCTGCGGCAGAAGGCTGCAGTATTTGGGGTTTCTAAAAGTTAATTTCTGACCCCATACAGAGCTAAATGGTTTGTGTTTTGTGTTTGCTTTGGGGGAGGCAGTTAAGGTCCTTGTGCAGGATTTCCACCAGTTTGGCTATGTCCTAGGAGGAATTATTAATGCAGAATTCCTGAGTCACAGTAAACTTACTCCCTGAACTCCTCTTAGGCAACTTGATTTTCACTTACTTTATATCTATTTTAACCAGTTTGCTACCATCTAATTGGGATTAATGATATGCCAATATGTAAACCAGGGGGGAAACGCATCTTTCCCTCACAGCACCTTATGAATTGGTCAAGGGCAGTGACAATTCCAAGGAGACATTGAGACTTGAAAACTGAATTCCCAGGACTGCCATCCCCCTGGCACTCTGCCATTGTGTGGAAAGCTTCTGAGAACATCACAGCAGGTTGTCCCTTGATCGCCAACCCACTCTCTGAAAGGTGGGACAAGTTTAAGAAGAGCTTTGACACCAGCGGCCTCTCCAGAGATGACTCCAAGTGAAGGTCATTGTTCAAAAGAGAGCCATATTGAGCAGCAAGGCCGAGAAGCAGCACATTGCAATGAGGGGAGAGTATAAAGATGGTAAACAGTGCAGTTCCCGTGAAAGATACTCTTTATTTTATATTCTCCCTCTTTCTCTAAAATGGGCGATTGCCTTTCTGCCAAGGCGACTCAAAAGGGCCATGAAAGCTAAAGTCCTTCAAAGCTGTTAAAGGCGTCTTCAAATTTACAATAAAATCCAGCATGACAAATTTTCCAGTAAACTCTCTGGAGCATCAGAACAGAACCAACACAATTTCCCTTTCAGTCAGGATTTTAGTATTCAACACCTTGAGAAACATGGAAAGCCAATGTGGTAAAAAAACAAAACAAAACAAAACCCCAAAATACAGACAGAGGATAAAAAAACAAAACAAAACAAAATAAAAAACCAAAGCTTAACAATAACAAAGACAGTAGGGGGTGGGGTGGGAGGTATGCAAACAGCCACAGGAGCAATTAAACATATGCCAAAGTCAACACCTGGTGGGGTTTGCCACCGCTCTGCCCAGCAGGTAGAAGGCACTCAGCCCTCAGTGTGGAGAGAGAAAGAGGAGCAGGAAGTGGGAGCGCGGCGAGCCAAGAGCAGAGGCGACCCAGAGCCTCCAGACACACCACCAGCCATGCAAAGCACCACATACCTTTCTGGCTTGCTGGTTCTGTCGGCTGAGACAAAGCAGTCCCGTTCGCAGCGGGAGGCCAAATCAAAATGAAATTTTATTTAGTCTGCACTGTCCCCAGATTGGGTTTCAGAATGACTGCTTTAGGAGATAGCATGGATGTGGCTGATGCATGCTTTGCATATGAAACTGCAGTAGGAAAAGAAATCTACATAATCAAAAAAATCTGTGCTCTGTGTGTGTCACAAAAACCCTGGACGACAGTGATTTCGCTGCTGTGTAAGCTTCGAGCAGGTCCTTTCAAGGTGAAATACACTTTGAAAAAATCCTTAAGTGATATAATCGATACATATTAATAAACCTATGTTTCTTTAGTTTATGAGAAAATGTAGTTTCCTGAATACAATTGTGCCACCTAGAAATAATTGATTTTTGAATATTTGTGAGCATATCAAAATTTGTATGAGAAAAAGAAATTAAATTTTCAAATGTGTGCAGATTATTTTGAGGGGGTGGAGGCCTTGTTCTTACAATTACTGTACCTTCTGAGCTTTGATAAAAATAAATTAAAAGCCTAAGTTTTAAGCAGCACTGAAACGGATACTAAAATCCTCTTTGGTTTTTCCCTGGGAAGGCACTTAAATAATTCATATTCAGAGACTATTTGTAAATATGGGGAGAAAGTATTTTTAAAAGAGCTTTAGATATTGGCAATAGCATTTTTAAATTAAGTAAAAAGACTCTAAGCTGTATAGAGAACAGCCATTGTGGAATCTGTGGGTTTCTGTTTATTATGCCTGTGTACTTGCAGGGTATACACATACTGTTTCTAATACAGGGTAACTGCTTGCCTTGGCCAGGAATGGGAAAATATGTCAGAGGTCCTGTGAAAAAAGAGGGCAGAGTGAGACTTGTTAGCAAGTATACATCAATATTAAAAAAATACTTATTATACTTTCATTTGATAGAGCAGTTACTTGAGGTTGAGTGCTATCAATTGTTTTCTTGAAAAAATAAAATAAAAATGAATTGAAAGAAATAATACCTACCTGTATAAAATAAAAGAAATTATTGAAAATGCAAGGCTGCCTTTCCCACCGTACAGGGCTCTGAAAAACATGGTCAGTCACTACTCTGTGCTCTAACAGTCCTGGGCACCTGACAAGTTTGTCATCTACCCTTCAGCTCTGAGGAAGTCTCCAGGCCCCGACCCACAGCTGTACAGAAACTCAGTTCCACGGTGAGATCCAAATGCAGTGCCTTAAACACGCTTTCTCCCACACTAGCAGAGGAAGTGAAGAGGCGCACACTCCTTAGTGAGACAGCCCAGACCCATCCCCTCTATTTGGGTTAGCTTGTAAGTTCTTTTAGACCAGCTTTCCCTTGTTCCAACTTAGATTGGCAACCAGTCAATAGTAGTGTTTACAAATGTAAAGGTCTCCTTCAATTGATCATTTTGCATTAGGTAGTATGGCGTCCTGTGTTCGGCTGAGCACACCACCAACATAATTAAAGCCTAAAATCCAGAGAGCGCAAGGGGGATTTGTTCCCTTTATGGCCCTGAACTAGTGCGTCCAGGTCTCTTTATAAGTAGGGCAGTATGTTGGCTTCACTGGGGCTTATAAGCTAGACTGATCCTTTTTGTCTGGCCTTGCTTTGCTTCTATAATTACTCAGATGTTCATTAAGCAAGAGTTTTGCCTGAGTATTGTTTTTTACTGTCAGGGCACCCCATTTCTGAGGAAGAGAAATATATGACTTCTTAGCAAATCTTCTAACCCCCAAATTCAGCGCACCTGGCATTCACTTTCCACCTAATAAGCATCCGTGAATATGCAAATGTTCAGTGTCTCAGTCACCTCATTAATTTATTCCTCAGGCAATCATGGAATGTGAACCAGTCCTGTGCCACTAGTACTGGAATTGGTGCGATCAGGGCTCCTAGAAGCAGCTGATCTGGCTGGCTATTGAAATACTGTTTCATCTTTATTCTGTCCTTTGGCACTCCAATTCAAACAAAGACTCCTACTCTACATAGCTAACAGCCAAAAGCGAGAGAGAGAGAGAGAGAGAGAGAGAGAGAGAGAGATGAGGAGAGACGACGAGAGGAGCGGAGAGAGAGAGAGAGAGAGAGAGAGAGAGAGAGAGAGAGAGAGAGAGAAGAGAGGAGAGAAGAAAGGAGAGAAAGAGGGGGAGGTAAAAAAAAAAAAAAAAAACAAGAAAAAAAAAGGTAGTCTAGGGTTAATAATAAAGATCTTCCCTCCACTGCCAAATACTAACCAGAGGTGACTCACATCTTGTACAGAACCTTCACTGCAAACCAGCCTCAGAACAGCCCAAGTTGTCTCATTTTGTTATTTATTGGGAGCTGGGTGGGGGTGGGACCAAGGGCAACCTACTTTCCATGCTGCAATGCAGTTGAACAATCTTTCACTTTGCCCACATTAAAAGCCCTGAATAATGTTTATAAAATGTTAGGGAATCCCGGTAGGTTTCCTATTTAACAAGCCATGTATGACAAATCACAGTGTAATGTACTACGTTCTTAATCTTTAATTAGAATGTGAATATCTGCTAGAAACGCTGTTAACTTTGACACGTTAAATCTTCTGGTTAAAGTGTCTTACAGGAAGAGCAAAGATGAAACACTGTAACAATCTCCCCTTCTCTCCATTCACGCAGACGGTTGGGGAAAGATGATAACATCTTGTAATACCTGCTCTGTAGTAATTAATCGCTGTGGTATTTAGGACCATTCAAGTAGACAAATATGACAGAGACAGGGACAATTAGAAACCTCGTTCAAGCTACATTAACTTTTCCAGCTATTACAGTGCAGCAGCGCAAGTTTGCTTGTAAAAGCTGCAGAGGGATTGCTATGCATTAGCCGTGCGATTATTAATGAAAGAAAAGGAGAATTGTGTTTATTGTAGTTTGAAAATTGCAAATAAATTTCAATTATCTGCTATGTCATTTTGTTAAACATGCACTCTGGAAATGCCTTTGTATTCTAAATCATGAGCTACTTAGAACAAACTAATACCAGAACCCCTCCGGGACATAGGAAGGCAATAATTTCTGTAGAACTGGACTTTCCCCCCCCCCCCTCTCTCTTTCAAGAGGAAATTGGAGATGGGCAAAACCACCTGACTGGGCTATTCAGGTGGGAAGGTCTGTCATGTCCTGGCATGGATTTGGCCACTATGGAGCAACAGAGTTTAAGTCAGGTGTCTTAGCAGACATCAGGGCAGTCGGAACCACACTGTTAAAGGAAACCTAAGAAGTCTTCTTTCCTTTGGAAGCAACCTCAAAGAATTAGAAGAAATCCGTTATGATAAGCAAGTAACATACTCTCCCTCTCTTCTTCCTATTGGCAGAGGCAGTCTTGGGGAGGACAGGCAAATCTACGAGAGGCTGTACTCTAGAGCTGTTGGGGAGTCAGTGTTTCTGGTGGCTGGCTCATATCCACTGCCTTTCTGGATGATAGCTGGCTGCCAGTCACTTTGAATGGCAAACATGATCCTGAAACACACAAGCACACTCACACACAGGAAGCAGAAACAAGCATGTCCTCTTTTCTCTGCTGCCTCTCGTGAAGCCATTCATCTGACAGAGCGGGCAGACTCTCATGCAGTCGCCACCCACCCCATTGTACCCCACCAAAACCAGATCCCACAGTCCCTTGCCAGGAACCGGGGAATTACCCAATGGCCCAGCAACCATCTTCTATCCACACTCTGAATCCACCCTGCTATGGCTCCACTTTTGCCGAGCTCATATGCCACTTGTACCCAGTTTATTATTCGATATGACTGGCCATCAGGAGCTGAACATGAAAAAAATAATCCTGGTGTTCCCTGGAGCTGGGGACCTGATCCAATTGTCTTCTGTAAATCAAAGAAAGACCAGCTTAGCATGGCACAAATCTGCATCCCCACCCCAGAATCTGTTGTCACACACACAAAAAAACCCGCTCAGTGCCCAGGAACAATCTCCCCTCTCAGCCGCGCTGCGATGATGTCAGCTTTCTGATTACAAACTGCTTATTTATGCTTCAACAGCTGCCAAGAGCAGCGAATAAGTGGCTAAGAGAGTGTCTAGACCAGGCTTTCAGGCCGCTATTGTCTGGGGGTTGTTACCTGGTTGACAGCGATGGGTCCAGCTGCCTGGTGTGAAAGGCAGCAGAGATGGCGAGACTGTGATTGACAGCAGGGCCCTCTGGGTCAGCCCGATGGCCCCATGTCTTTATATTCCTGGCTCCAAAGGGAAAGCCAGGGTCCTGCCTAGAGGTTGGAGGTGAAAAGAAATGTTGGAGGGTAATGAAAAATCTTTTGGCCAAATTTGTGATCATGAGCACTTACGCTGGGGAATCAAAGCCAGTCCAAGTGGCCATGGGGTAAATCCGCAATGGGCACCTGGAGCCCAGGGAGGGATTCAGGGCTGGTGATGTCTCCTGGCCTTGTAGGAGTGGGGGAGGGTTCCTAGGCAGGCACGCACAAGCTCACTTTCTTTCTTTCTTTCTTTCTTTCTTTCTTTCTTTCTTTCTTTCTTTCTTTCTTTCTTTCTTTTCTTTCTTCTTTCTTTCTTTCTTTCTTTCTTTCTTTCTTTTCTTTCTTTCTTTCTTTCTTTTCTTTCTCTCCTTTCTCATTCACCCCGTGCCCCATTTGTTTTCTGATATATCTCGGGCTACCTTTTAAACTCTCCATCCGGGTAGTCGGGTAGTCAGATGAGAGTTCAAAAGTCTTTTTTTTTTTTTTTTTTTTTTCTTCAGTGTTCTTAGTAGAAAGCTGACAGAATACGAAACAGCCTAACATTTGGGAAAAATAAGACGCTTTGCAAGCTGACGTAAATGCTTAATTAGAATTTACAACCTTTGAATGTTCCTTCCCTGCTTATTTTCAGCCATAACCTCCATCTGAGATTATGAGTGTAGATTTAAATGTTCCAAAACGCTGCCTTCCTCCTTGCATGTCATTATCCACAGTACTTGATTGACACCAATCATTGTGGCCTCAATCTTGCTCTTCTCCTAACCCCCATTTCATAGTTTCGGGTTCCTGGGACAAGAAGAAGACTGTTTAATGCTATTGCAAAGTGGTGCTCATTTGAATACAGTAGTCATAATAAGGTAGTGTGCTCTGTGCCTCCCATTGACCAGCCATTGTTTTCCCATTATTTAGTCCTTGCGAGAAACTGCAGCGTTAGTCTCTAAACACCATTGTCCCTGTAAGAACAAATAAAATGTCCAATGGCTAGGGAGACAGCAAGCCATGCTTCTGTTCTCATATTCTTTTTTTTTTTTTTTTATTCCCCAGGTATTAAGAATGGGGGTCCCTGACCTAGATCATGGTGGCTGTGATCTAGGTTGCAAAATAGTCTTAATATAATTGTTCTTTAAAAATGGCTGCATTTAAAAAATAATGCCAAAGATGGGGAGCAAGCCTTCCTCTGTGTGAAAAATAACATCTACTTGAAATCATGGCACACGTTCTGAGCCAGCAGACTTGAGTGAAATGCTGAGCTGCAAGAGAACACCTGAGGAGTCACGGCTTAATTTGTGTATACAGTTGGCTTTCTCTGTAATATCTGATTCAGACTTCGTAACGAAAATGAAATCACGTTAAATTAACTGTAAAAAATAAGTTGATTTAATTAAGCACAGAAAGACTTAATAGATATAATAAAATGTTAAAAAGTCAAATGATGTGCAGTTACATTTCAGTTAACACCGCTCAACAAATGTACTAAATTTATTCCTTTCAATAATGATGTGTTTTGAACATTTAATTAGATAAATAATGTCTAATCACCCCAGCAGATCTGAACTGGAAGGGTTTCTTGTCATCAAAGGTGATTCATGCTTGATACGCCTTCCTTCCAAGGGAGAGTAAAGCCCATGAACTCCAGCTCTTCTCCAAGAGATGGGCAGAAAGTAAGGTAAAGACTGCCTTTCATGATTCATTAAAATGCAGGGTTTACTAAACAAACGTCTATTTACAATAACAGGAGTGTTATTCGGAATAGACTTCTACTTGTTTGCCCTTTTTCAAGCATCAGAGACTATAAGTAGCTGATAAGAAAAGGTATTCAATGTGAGATGTCCTGTAATTCATCATAATACCGTTTCCTTTAATAACTACTTTGCTCAAGTGATTGGCATGATTACAAGAAAATTACTTCAAATTATTCATCTCTTATCTTTCCTGTAAGATGTCCTAAGTTGGATGATAGTTAGCATAATGGGGCCCTATTAATTACTAATGTGGAAAGTCCTTGAAATTTGGGTAGAGTTTGTAGCCCAAATAAAGAAAATACTGCCAAATTCAAATCTCCATCACGAGCTGCTTAAGATGGTGCCACCCACTGTCTATTAGATGGAATGTCAAGGACATTTAATTCAGGAATTTGCTAAGATGAACCCAGCCTGTATATGAAAAGCAGACACACAAAGAGCATTTATGTGCACACACACACATATGCAGGTGCACACTCACACACACAAATACACATACACACAAGAGCACACACTCAAGGCCCCAAAGTATTGATGCTTTCTGAAATGTAGAAATGGTTAACTTGAATTTACCATTTCAAGCTCATGGTGGTAATTCATCCATATTTTCTGGAAAGAAAATTTCTTGGTAAAGAGTCTTTCAGTTGTTAATATTGCCTTTGGTAATATATTTGAGGACATGTATGCTTACATCCACTTTCTTTGAAGCCATCATATGGTATAAAAGTATGTCAAACCTTTACAATTTTGAATTTATAGACAGATAAGTGCTCTAAAAGCATGTTGTATTTCTTTTTTTCAATTAAGGGAGAAGAAATAAATAGTAGAACCCCAATTATAGATTTATTTTTATGCATCTGTGCATTTGTTCCAATTTGGTTACATTTATTTCTTTGTTTTGTGGTATATTTGTTTTCATACTGTTTAATTTATATTTTAAAATGATAAAAATATATAATTATGTAATTGTTATGAACCAATGGTGAGAATGTAAAATTACATACATTAAGTCATAAGAATGTTCGCATCAGAAAGAGAAGTCCTTTTGTAGGTAAATAGTAACAGCCAGTGCAGAGCGATCAAAAAGTCCTTGAACCTTTTAATCTCATCACTCTTTACATAAACATCTTAAGCTGTTTTCATTGGTTTTGTTGCAGATATACAAATCTATCCGCATGTATGTGAAGTTCAACATAAAAATAAAAAATGCACCGTGATTCATACACTCAGAAATCTAGAAAGCATTACTGCTACAAGGCTGCTTCAAGTTCTCTGCTGGCAAGAGCCTCACTGTCCTCTCCCCACGCCTGTGTCCATCCATCCAGCTTCCAGGCCTGCTCACAACCTGCTGATGCAGTGCCTTCCACCAGGAGCTTGGGACCCTCCCTTTATGCTGGGGATGCCTTTCTTTCATCTTGTTTCTCTGCTCACCTGGCTGAGCCCGTGGCTTCACAAATCTTTCTTATTTTTGACTATTAACTAATTTCTCTGTTTCCTGGCTTTCTGATAGTCACTAGGATTTGAACTGCTGAGGCCACTTTTTTTTGGACCTTTCAAGTGTCCTGTACTGGTAAAAGGTTGCTCATGTTTCTGTTAGGAAGGGAAAACCTAGATTTTAGAATATAAATTCTAAATCACCACCCACTCAAATGTGCAGTGCTTCCATGTAACAAACTCACTAAGATTGGTTTGTCTAGATCTGTGGTATTTAGGAAACAAATTTTAGGACTCTTGGGTGAGTCTGGATTACTTCTATTTTAAAATATATGATTGAACTTAAAACTTTCAAACTTTCAAAAGAAAAATATTTGTACTGAATTATATTCACATTAAGTATTGATAATAATGACTAAGAAATATATACACAAAGCAAAAATTACTTCGTCTTGCAGTATGTGCAAAGCATCATACAATGCAATTTTAATATTATTAAAAAGTGAGGAGGTATGTGTGTACATGTGTGTGTCTGTGTGTGTCTCTCATGTGTTTGTCACTTGCGTGTGTATCTCTGTGTCTCTCTGTGTATGTGTATCTGTGTGTGTCTGTGTGTGTCTCTTGTGTGTGTCTCTTGTGTGTGTCTCTTGTGTGTGTGTCTGTGTGCACATGTGCGTGTGTATGTGTGTGTATGTGTGGCTATTGTCTTCATTTTCTGTGCCTATTCTGAAAGTTTTTACATAGAGAAAGTTGGAATGTTGTGCCTACTTCTGAGCAATTTAAGTCCTCTATTTAAAATTCAGGAAAGTAGTCTTGTTTGGGTGGCTTTTTCAAGTGCAAGTTGCATAGTCTGAAACTTGGCCCTTCTCTGGAATAAATTAAATCCTAAAGGCCAAGTGAGCTCATGCTTAGTCATGCGTGTCCCAAGAAAACTGCTTAGTCACATTCTACCTCAGTTTCTTCATTTATAAACGATGTATCTCATCCAAATTATTTTTAAAATTCACACTTCCATGCTTTGGAGAAAGGACAGACTGTGACACTAAGTCTAACTGCTTTAAAATGTAAGGACCTGAAGAAACTCGTGGAAGCAAAGAACTGAGTTTTGACCTTTGAATGACAAATTTAAATTCCTTGGAGAGTTAGGCCATGTTTTTCATCAATTAAAATCTTGTTGGATACAATATGAGGTAACTCAGGGTTAAGTTGCTGAGGTGAGAGGAGGAGCTCCAGTTCTGTTTGGGGTTTGGCTGGACTCACCCTCTGAGGAGTCCCTGCACTCTGGCACTCCATGCTCCACTTGTGACGTCTGCTCCTGGAGCAGTCTGGGGAACTTGAAATTCAATCCAAGATATAAGAGTAACAAAGAAATATGAAGCTGCAGAATCACTTTGATTTGTTTTGCTTTGTTTGGTTTGGTTTGGTTTTTTGTTTGTTTGTTTTGAGACAGGATTTCTCTGTGTAGCCTTGTCTGTCCTAAACTCACTTTGTAGACCAGGCTGGCCTTGAACTCACAGTGATCCACCTGCCTCTGCCTCCTGAGTGAATTTTTTAAGATTCCATTGATCAATGGTAGTTAGACATAGCATGCATCTGTGCTGTTGACCCATTTAGAAAGATTGAGTTAACATTTTTGGGGGGGGAGGGGAAGAGGTGTTTGAAACCTGATAATTTCCCTGCCTTTTTCTTCTGTTTAAAATCGCATCCAATCATTCTATCAGCCAAGCAGTGGTGGTGCACACCTTTAGTTCTAGCACTCAGAAGCAGAGGCAGGCAGATCTCTCTGAGTTGGAGGCCAAACTGGTTTACAGAGCAAGTTCCAGGACTCACTTCACACAGAGAAACCCTGCCTTGTCTCCAAACAACTGCAGCAACAATAATAATATAAGGTAACTTAATATGTAAGTTGTATTGCTACACAGAAAAACAAAGCACTGTGTTATAAATAAAAGAGAACAAAATTGGAAAGCCAGCAGGATGGATCAGTGAGTATAAGCTCTTGCCATCAGATGAAATAATGCTGAAACCCTGAATTCAGTTCCTGTGACCTCTATACATGTACTGTGGTGCCTGCCCACACATAAACGTCACACACACACACACACACACACACACACACACATGCACACACACACACATACACACACACAAAGATAACAAAATTATGCGCCTCATTAGTTCAGCATTACGTCAGTCTTATGATAAAAGGAATAAAATTTATTCTTATTGCACTAAAAACAAGAGAAATTATTTTTTAAAAGACATGTGTAAATGAGACCACAGTTAAAATATTTTTGTTACTCCCATCAAGTATATGGAGTGTGGAATAATTACAAAGTAGCTCTTTGTCTTTTAGGATGGCTGAAGAATTACTTACAATAACCTTTTTAAAATGTGTGTGTGTGTGTGTGTGAGAGAGAGAGAGAGAGAGAGAGAGAGAGAGAGAGAGAGAGAGAGAGAGAGAGAGAGAGAGAGAGAGAGAGAGAATGAATAAATATGGGCATATGTGTATGCATGTGGAAGTCAGAGCACAAGCCTGGGGGTGGGGATGAGTCCTTACATTATGATCTTCCTGGTCCCCCTTTGCTATGCAGATGGCAGGTTAGCTTGTCTGTGAGCTCCCAAGGCTTCTCCATATCAAGAGAGGAGCACTAGGATTACACATGTGTAATGCCACATCTGGGTTTACCAAGGTGCTGGGATCTAAGTTCAGGTCTCCAAGCTTTCATGGCAAGCTCTTTACGCACTAAGCCATGACCCAAGCCCCAGTTTTTAAAAACAACTTTTGCAAGGTACTTGGCATGAAGAACATATGTCAGTGTTGGTTTCACAACCAAACATCTTCTTGCCACCTCATCTGAGTAGCTTGGACATGGCTACCTACTAACAGCTGTCAGGCCACAGGTATCTGCCTTTGAGGAGAAGCAGTTATTCCTGGAAAAATGCAGAATTCATGGACATGTTCTGATTAACAGCTTTAATTATCACCCTCCCATGCCAAGAATACCACTAGCACTGCAAAGAATGAAACTAGAAGAGAAATGGAAAGCATGAAATTATAAAAAACAGATAAGCCTCTGAACTAGCATAATACATAAGATGAATTAAAATAGAGTTTCTATATAATGGGGCAACAGTGACCTCACTAGATACCAAAGACCAGCAAATTAAAAGCCAAGGGCCAGAAGTAGATACTTCTGTTAGAGTTGTTGGCCAGTGATATACCATAGATTCCCAAATACTCCTGGTTACCCTCAAGAATTTGACAAGACTCTACTGATGAAGACATCATATTCTTGAGTCATAGAACATGAATAAATCAAGCAGATACTGCCTGACATAGGGCTGAGGAAAAGAACTCATTGATCTTACCCAGAAGTGAGCCTGGCAAGCTATAATAATGGGTGGCCAAGGAAAACATGCCCACTGGTGCAACTGTGGCATGAATGTGGTGGGAGCAATTAACCACTTCACTTCTGGGCAGTTTTAAGGCAGTTCTACAAGATGATGCCCATACCTGGAGATGTTGTTATGCCACAAGCCTATGGCTACACAGGTCACATGCTCCAAAGGAGAGCCTGTGACTATTACTTTGCTAAGTGGACAGAAAATTAAATCAGTTTCTAAAGACTTTCATCATACTCACAGATTAACGCATCTCTGAACGCTCAACAGTGACATCTATTTAAAATCAAGGCAGCTGAGAAATGGGGCTTGGAACTAAACAGAGAATTCTCAACAGAGGAGTATCAAATGGCTGAGAAACACTTAAAGAAATGCTCAACCTCCTTAGTCATCAGGGAAATGCAAATCAAAACAACTCTGAGATTCCATCTTACACCCATCAGAATGGCTAAGATCAAAAACTCAAGTGACACCACATGCTGGCGAGGATGTGGGGAGAGAGGAACACTCCTTCATTGCTGGTGGGAATGCAAACTAGGACAGCCACTTTGGAAATCTATCTGGTGCTATCTCAGAAAAATGGGAATAGGGCTTCCTCAAGACCCAGCTATTCCACTCCTTGGAATATACCCAGAAGATGCTCCAGCACACAACAAGAAAATTTGCTCAACCATGTTCATACCAACCTTATTCATAATAGCTAGATCATGGGAACAGCCTAAGTGTCCCTCAGTAGAAGAATGGATAAAGAAACTGTGGTACATATACACTATGGAATACTCCTCAGCTATTAAAAACAAGGAATTCCCGAAATTTGTGGATAAATGGATTGAGCTAGAAATGATCATAATGAGTGAGTTAACCCAGAAGCAGGAAGACTCAAATGGTATATACTCACTTATATCTGCATACTAGCCCAAGGGGCATGTCCCACGAAAGCCTTCACTTACCAGCAAACTGGGACAGAGGGGAGGACATCCTATTGGGACTCTAGATGAGAGAAGCATGGGAGAATGGCAAAGTAGAAGGATCCAGAGGGTCCTAGAAACCTACAAGTAGAACATTATGATAGGCAGATTTGGGCCCAGGGGTCCCACTCAAACTAAGGCACCTGCCAAGGACAATACAGGAGGTAAACTTTAAACCCCTTCCCAGATCTAGCCAATGGTCAGAATATTCTCCACAGTTGAGTGGAGAGTGTGATACGACTTTCTCACGTACTCTGGTGCCTCACATTTGACCATGTCCCCTGGAGGGGGAGACCTGGTGGCACTCAGAGGAAGGACAGCAAGTAGCCAAGAAGAGACTTGATACCCTATGAGAATATCTAGGGGGACGTAATCCCCCTCAGGAACAGTCATAGGGGAGGGGAATAATGGGAAAATGGGGGGGGGGAGGAATGGGAGGATACAAGGGATGGGATAAACATTGAGATGTAACAAGAATAAATTAATAAAAAAAAATAAAAATAAAAAATAAAATAAAATCAAGGCAGCTCACACAGAGACCCACAAATGGCTAAGATGCAGAGAACAGGTGGTTGAAGGGTAATCAGGCCCAAATGGAATCCATCCAGCATAGTCCCTCCTCATTTCAGAAGAGGAAGAAGAAGAAGAAGAAGAAGAAGAAGAAGAAGAAGAAGAAGAAGAAGGAGAGGGGAGAGGAGGAGGAGGAGGAGGAGGAGGAGGAGGAGGAAGGAGAAGAAGAAGAAGAAGAAGAAGAAGAAGAAGAAGAAGAAGAAGAAGAAGAAGAAGAAGAGTAGCATCTCCAGGAGGTGATTGGCTACAGGAAACAGTGTTTATTGGACTGGGGCAGCTGGACATATGAGCTCCTCCCAGCAGCTGTGACAGTGTGCATGAGACCTTTCTGAGCTAAAACCAAATCCCAGAGTGGAGAAGCTTTGTCTATTGTTACCTGCTGAGAGAGAGAGAGAGAGAGAGAGAGAGAGAGAGAGAGAGAGAGAGAGAGAGAGAGAGAGAGAGTCAGTTTTCTTTCTCTAGGAATGAGTGAAGCCCCTAGTAAGTTAATCACAGTCCAGGGGATGGCCTTACATCCAAGAAACATTGGGAAAGAACAAACTGGTCTCAATGGCTTAATAATAATGACACAAAGTTGCGTGGATAAGGAAGAGAGGTGATTGATCTGGATGGACGTGTGAGACGCGGTGAATATAATCAAAATATTGTATGACAGTTCCCCAAAACTAAAAAATTTTAAATTAACTTATTTATTCATTTTACATCCAGATCATAGCCCCTTCCCTCCTTCTTCCCCCATATTCCCCTCTCCTACTCCTCAGAAACGGGGAGCCCCTTCCCAATCCATCCAGCACATGAAGTCACGTATCAGGACTGAACACATCCTTTTCCATCAAGGACAGGCAAGACATCCACACCAGAGGGGGAGTGATCCTAAAGCAGGCAACATACTCCATTTCAGAGACAAACACTGATTCCCTTACTAGGAGGCCCACATGAAATCTAAGCTACCCATCTGCTACATCTGTGTAGGGGGCCAGATCCAGTCTATGCATGGTCCTTGGTTGGTGTTTCAGTCTCCATAAGCCCCTCTGGTCCCTGGTCAGTTGGCTTTGTTGGTCTTCTTCCTAGTATTTTATACATAAATACGAGTCTCTTTCCTTTTCAACTGCAAGAAAATTCTATGCAATTAAAACATTTATTTTCATCAATTACCAGTGTGTGCATCTTATTATTGACTTTACACCTTTAGTTAATTTATTAATTAACTATTTTGGATAAACTGTCTTTTTATTATAGTAAACATCTACCAAGCTTTCCATGTAAATTGGTTCACTGTGACATGAAATGGTCATTCAATATTCAGGAATTAAGTTAAATTCAAGGTGCTTATAGTGACTGAGGTACCAAATTTAGAATTTATATCTATATTCAATTTAATGAATAGTCTCAAAAATCATCCAAAATGATAAATCAAGTTTAAGCCAGTTTTGTGTGGTCAGTTGATTAGATATGGAGGGAGGGATTTGAACATTTTATAGGAAAAATTTTGTAAATCAGGAAGTGTGGTTTTCCACCATTCATACAGTTATTAAGTAAACATGCATTCAGTTCCAATTATTACCGCCCACACCTCTATTTCTAGGGCTAGAAGGAGCAATTCCACATTTTCTCTATTTCCATGTGGCATGTGGCTTGCAAAAGGGATTATTATAACTTCAATGAGTTGTTATAATCTAATGCAATAGCAATAAAAACAGAGCTATAACTATGGAGCTGTGGAACACAGAAAAGGAAGGCCTTCTGAACACCCCTAAGAAGGTTTCCAGTTTTAAAGTCACAGAAGGAAGGTAGGGAGATGTAGGTTTCAGCCGAGTTCAGAGAGAAAGCCATCTGCAAGGGCTCCCTGGCTGCAAGTGACCAGTCTTCATAACCTAGATCTTAGCTCCTTGTTGCCTCTGGCACTTTTGTGTGGATTTCTATTCTCTGATGTTCAGATCATTGACTGGACCCAATGTTGTGGGTGTGATTTTTGTAACCAAACTGATCGCTTGCAGCCAGGAACATTGGTGAGGGATTCCTCATGGTGAGCTCATGTGTGGGGGCTGTACTCTCTGAGCACCATTCATCTGTCCCCATGGAGGCCCTAGTGGGAATATTTGGTGAAAGATTTGCCTCTAAGGTGTGTGCTGTGTGGACTCTGACCTGGAATGTCACAGTGCTGGATGTACGGGATCTGGCTTCCCGAAAGTTAGAACCCCACAAATGGCCGGTGTTTGTTGCTAACTCATCTCCTACTCTGTTGCAAGTGGTACTGTTGTATAGAAACTCTGGGCTGTATGAACCCACATAAGCACCTACATGCACAGTGTGCCTCAAGCCCTTTAACCACCAGTGGCATCAAACTATACTCCCCTGCTCACTGCTATTTGTCTATGTTGATATCTAAGCCAACGGAATCTTACGAAATATGCCTTCTTTGTCCTTCCTAAAATGTATAAAGGAAGCTGTGAAGAGAAGCAGATGCCTAGAAAGTTAGAGGATTTGGGCTCTAAGCATAAGAAACAGGAGGGTGGGTGGGGATGGCGGGGAGGGTGTGGGGGGCCTGAAGGAGGTTGTTTATAGTCAGAGAAGAGAACGTGGCTATGGGAAAGCCCTGGTCCCTCAGATGCTACTCAGGGTAAAATCTCCCAAAGCAGTGAAAGTAAGATCCTACCAAGCACAACACACTGTCAGGTACGGTGTGCTGTTGCTGGGCCATGGCCAGGACAGCTCAGGATGGAAACAGCCTGAGGTTCTGTAGCCGAGTCTGCTTTTGTAGGTACCACATGGTGTCAATGGTCTCACAGACTAGAAAACAGGGCAGAAAAGACATCCTTGACGGCATGCTGCCAACTAACAGCACAACAGGAGTGTGTCTGGTTAAGGGCACATACACACTTCCCCATCTCCTTGAGTAATTTGGTCAGTTGAAACATTCATCTCTTCTTTCTAAGTCCTTTGCATTAAGTGATGCATGAGGTTTTTTGGCTTCTTAAAACAAAAACAATTGCTAGCTGTTAATACGACCACACCATGTCATCCAAAAGGCAACAGCACATTCCAAGATTATTTTAAAAAACAGTTCAATAGGGTTAGTTTGCAAAGTTATAAAGTGCTTTGAAATCAAAATGTTCATTATTTTTAAATATTTGCTGTTTTAAAGCCAGTTATTAAAAAGAAAACAGAAAAAAAGAGACAAACACATAACGAAAGTATACTACTGATTTACAAAATTATTTGGAATAAAATGTTTTCTTCGTGTTAGAGCCTGGAGTGGTGGCGTATGTTTTTAGTCCATGCATGCATTCATGCTAGGGAGGAGAGATCAGGGTAAAAAGATGGAAAATCTTCATGCAAATGTAATTGTTATCCTGTTAGCCTGGTAGAATGCGCATCATCAGAGCCTGTAGTCCTGATAGATAGACTGACCAATGACCTCCACAGGGAGTAGGGATGTGGGGCTGTAGGGCTGTAGGGCTGTAGAGGCTTGGGGAGGCTCTGACCTCAGCACTTGCTCATCCTACTTTGTTGGACAGTCAGGATGATGGCAGCTGAGACAGTATGTTTCTAGAAAGAGAAACTGCAGAGATCCCCCCCACCGCCCCACAGGTGGCATGCTTATCACTTTTTGTAGTTCCTGATGGATGGGGAATGGATCAAGGTGGATTTAAAATTTCTCAGTAGATTCAGAGATACGCTGCTGTTGCTGTCCTCACTGTTGGTCATTTAGAAGACTACCTTACGGATAGGAAGGCAACCTTTTGTCTGCTCATAGTTTGTTGCTATTGTATCTGTTTGTTTGTTTTTAAGATCTTATTATGTGACATGCCTCTGTGCACGCCTGCGTGAGTGCGTGCGTGCATGCGTGAGTGCGTGCGTGTGTGTGTGTGTGTGTGTGTGTGTGTGTGTGTGTGTGTGTGTGTTTATTTGTGTATGTCTGTGTAAGTTCACGTGAGTACAGGTACCTTAACAGACATCAGATCGTTTGGAGTTGGAGTTATAGGTGGTTGTGAGCCACCTGCCACAGGTGTTGGGAACAGACCTCCCGTCTTCTCAAAGAGCAGTATGTAGTCTTAACAGCCTAGCCATTGTTCAGCCTTTTCTCTATACAGAGCAAGCTCCTATGTTTTAAAACTAACGAATCTCACTCTGGTCAGCCCCGTTCCTTCCCACATCGGCATAGGAGGCTTCCCTTCACTCACATAGACGTAGCCCTCACGCTGTACTCTTCAGAGTTGAGTGCGGAGACTTTCCGCCCCACAGCCTGCCATCCCCAGGCTTCTGTGCAGCCCCGTGTGGGTACAGGGTTCTGCACAAGACTTTCTAAACTCAAGGAGGAGTTTAAACTCGGTTCCATTCTGTACTCCAAGAGGTAGACTGTAACCTGGGCGACTCCTGCTTCACAGGATGCTAGCTCCATGTGTGTTCCTACTGATCTGTATCTACGACTTTTAGACATCAGCCAGGCTCTGTGGAAGAATGGAAAGTTGCTTCCTGTGGGGCAGAGAACCCCAGCTTGTTTCACAGATGTTGTTAAGATGGCCCAGGTGTGCTATGTAGTATGTGACACTATACAACATTCCTTTCTTTGGGTCAGGGTCAAAACTGGTTGAAAGCCATCATGTTTATTGCATTGGTCCTTAGCAAATGTGTAATAAGCAACAACAATATATTGATGCCAGTATTCCAGCCTAGATTATAACCTATGTATGTTGATGCTTGTGCTCATTGGAGCCTTGAGGACTTGCTTGAGACTACTCTTTTAACTTTAGGGTGGCACGAGGAAATCATTCTACACTTGCGCAGTGATTTGCTGGTAAGTTCCATTGCCAGCTCTAACACCCAGTAGTTAAGAAAGGTGGGTAGAACTGTCCACTGTAACATTTGGCGTTGTGTTTTTGAGCAGCCACAGGTGACTCTGGAAACTTTAAATGCAAGCATTTAGGTAGTTAGTTTTTCTCTGATAAGATGGTTCGATGGCTCCCACAGAGGATGTAGGGGTACAGGATAACAAACCCTTGAGGTCCCTCAGAGCCAAGGAAGCTGGCTGGTCTGGTCTGCTCATACACTGAAGCTGGGAAGTGATGCTAACCATGAGCCATGAAAGGGAGTGTGACAAGCAGTAGTTTGGAAGAGGAAATTTCTGCCTAAAACCTGGATTGGGCCAGAAAGGAAAGACATAAAATGAATTGAAAGTACTTTTGAACTTTTATTGTGCTCTTTCATCAGGGAACACTGGCTCAGAACTCTAGCCTTTCTGAGCGCTTTGTAGACCCAACGCTCCTGTTGAAATTTCCTAAATAATTCTGCAGTCTCCTAAAGAGGGGCAGTAGAGTCCAGCACACAGGGAAATGATGATCAAAGCTGAGCCCCACCCTGGGCAGTGGAGTGTGTTTGTTCTAAACTTAGCCGTTGTCTATATTAAGCTTTATTGTGGCTGGGTCATGTATGATTAGGCAGGTCCCTTAAGATGAGGCAGCATACTGTACATGCTTAACAGAAGAGTGATGGATGCCCGAAATGACAAAGGCTCACAGCACATTTGTGAGAAGCCAGGGCCACCTTGTTTGGCCTGGATTTATCTTTCCTAGCACATTGCTTCCAGTATTGGAACAAACTAAAAACCTACAGCTTCTCTCAGAACTTAACATTGTTTGAAAGGCAATCTGTGACACAGTGGCCAGTGTTGCAGAGTAAGTCAGACAGGTTACCACTGTCAGTTGCCCAGTGGCCTGCCTCACAGGAAGACTTGTGGGTTTCTCAACGGACTAAACACTTGTAGGACTTATGGAGAACCTATACAAAGAGCAGAAAGCACAATCAGATGTGAAGAGGGTCCTCATATTCTGGATGTACATACCATAACCCAAACCATAGAACTTATGAAAAAATAAGTTCCCATTGTCAAAGAAAGCTACACCCCAAGAATCCAATGATAGTATCAACATCTAGATTGGCTATGCTGATTCCTATATGTGTTTATCTAGGTTAGAACTTAATTTAAAAATTAGGTACTACATAAAAGTGCCTGGCTTGATCCTTCTTGCACACCTGTAACAAATATAATATAAAACTGAATATTAGGACAATATGTTGTGATAAGGTTGTCAGAATCGCTACTTTCATACGAAAGCACCATTGATGAATAAAAATCAATGTTCTAAACACTGTGATGGTTAGTAATTGATCAGATAATCAACATTAATGCTAAGTTACTAATGGGTGGGGGGTATACACAGTGTGGACAAAGGAAGGGTTCTCATTTCTGGTGAGGTGGGGGAGGTGGCTTGAGTTAATTATGCTGCTCAGAATGATGAGCAATACAATATTTTTGAGTTCTTTATTTCTAAGATTTTCCATTTAATATTGGTGAATTGCCACTGATTTTGAATAAGTAAATTTGCAGGAAGCAAGACTATAAGTGAAGAAATGTAAATAAGGAGGCAATATATTTTTTATTCTTGAAAGAAAAAATATGTTTAAAAGATATCATTATAAAATAAGATTGTATTTTAATTTGTCAAAAGTAAAGTTGTTAATTTTATAAAAAGGTCTCAGATGAACAATTACACAGATATAGCCTGTTATTTTATAACATATTATAAGCATTTACAAAACATGACATAATTTTTGATGATAATTAATACATAGTTCTGTGCTATGTTGCCATAAAGGTAATCTACTTTTAGATGAGGAGAAGAACTTTTCTATGATTAAAATTTCTATTTTAATAATGAAACAGTGATTTTTATTAAATAATATTATTTTATTTTACTGAACTCACAAATACAAAATCACTTGGCTACATTAACACAGTCTCTCAAACAAACACTTCCACTCTTAAAAACTCGATTTTTCCTTCTTCCGTGTTTCTTGGGGATAATTAGTCAAAATTAAGAGAACAAGAAGTAATCAAGTCAAGAAAAGAGAAAACGACCTAATAGCCACAAAATGTCCATTTATTTCCAAGGTGGTGAGATTCCTGAGTTTCTCTCAGTAGAATGAACAGGGTCTGTGCTGCCAGCCCGGAAGTGTTCATCAATGGACACACCAACAGTACTGCAGCCAAACTCAGGTCACTTTTAATTCAGTATTCCCAAGTCCAGTGAATATTGGACACAAGAGAGCAAAAAGTAATTGTAAAAAATTAATAAATGGTTAGTGAAACCTTTATTTTATTTTAGATGTGTGTGAGTGCGTATGGTGTGGTGTCTCTGAGTGATTTCTTTTATGTTTTCCATGGTGATCCTCTCTGCTGCTCCCCCAGCCCCCACCTACTGGTAAGATAAAAGTCTGTGGCCCACACAGCCTTCATGGAGGGAGAGCTGGTGGGGGATGTGGAAAGCAGCCTGGAGCCTTCACCAAGGATGATAAGCCTGCGTGAATTTTACGAGTCTCAGTATCAAGGTTGCCCTCGCCCAAGGGATTTACGAAGAAGGGGGAAAAAGAAGAGAAGGCAGATGTATGAATAACCGGCATTGTAAATCTTCACCGTGGCAACCCAGAGCCAGGAAAAGTCTGTGATGGGTTCACGACTTGAGAAGAAAGCGACGCAGCAGAGTGGGAATGGATTTTCTTCAGATTCTTAATGCACTGCTTAGAGCAGCTTGGTGGTGGTGGTGGTGGTGTGTGTGTGTGTGTGTCTGTGTGTATGCGGTGTGTGCCTGCAGAAGTGGTGTGTGTGTGTGTGTGTGTGTGTGTGTGTGTGTGTGTGTGTGAAAGGGGGGCGTGTGTAAGAGGAGGGACTCTGAAAATTTGTTAGAGGGAATTACTGGTGTTATACAGCTTGGCAGCTTTGGGGGCAAAAAGAAGGCCATTTAGCCTCTGAATATAAATGACTGGATTTTGCTTGTGGTGGGGAAAAAAAGATGTGGGGGAGGGGCATGGGATTATGCAAGCCAGTAACAATGAGCACATTGGACCTTGGGCTCCACAGCACAAGGTCACCCAGAAAGTCAATGTGTTGGCTGGTGGAGGTGGCTGACAGAAGAAAATGACTCCCTGTAGATTGCTTCCTGCTTTGCAAAACATAGCAGTTACTGAAAATAAGATGCATTTGAGTGGTCTATAGAAACACCTGATTTCCTCTCTCTCTCTCTCTCTCTCTCTCTCTCTCTCTCTCTCTCTCTCTCTCTCTCACGAACACACACACTGGCACATGCACATGCACACATGCACGCATGCACGCATACATGTGCGCACGCACGCATACGTAGGGACTGCTGATGTATGAAAGCAAAGTCTTGGCTCTAATTGTGCAATTATAAAACGGAAATGATGCGGTTTTGGTAACACAGGGAAGGAAGGCAGCTCAATAACATTGTTTAATGACAAGCAAATAAAGCTCAGAGGGGAAAGAGGTGACTCTTTCTGCTTTAGACTCATTAAGGAGCCTGAAACATATTGTAAAAGAGTGATATTTAATTATGGGCTGGACTGATAACAGAGAGCAGGGCCTCACTGGGAGAAAGAGACCCTGTGCTCCTAGGAGCTCACAGCTCCAAACATCAATTACCATGATTATCTACCCAGCACTTGCAAAATGCACCAGCTCCATGTTCCATCAGCGACCCGTAAACAGGCATTGCATAGGCAAATTTATGGGCACAGGCAGCCAGGGCCAGGTGGGAAAGCCAGCCTCCCATTGGCGCTCCCCAGCAAAGGAGGAAAGAAACAGAGCAAAGAAAAATCCGCCTTGCGCTCTGGAAAGAACAATTTATTACTGAGTATTTGCAGAAGACAGCCCTTGCTGCCTGCTGCTTTTTCCCCTCCTTTTGCCTCTGCTGCCTGTCTGAATGAGGAATGGAAGTGTATTAACCAACCCCTGCTTACAGGGGATCCCTTGGCACCAGTCTCAGGAAACCTTGGGGCGCTCCGGAGGCCACGAGTTTTGGAGCTAGGAGAGAGCCTTGCTTCTCTCCCTTGCAGCTTCCTTTCAGGAAAAGTCTAGGATCCTCTGTCTCACTGTGAGAAATTAGAGTTTGGTAGAAACAAGCTTCAAGAAGAGAATTGTGTAATTCTAATGTAGCTGGAAGTATTTGAGTCATGTTATGTATATCTCTCTTTTTTTTTTTCTATATTTTTTCAGGCTGATTTGTAAAAGTTCCTAGGTTTAAAGAATGCTTGGGAAGCTTGGCATATGGTCCTAACATTATGGAGGCTGATGCAGGGTGATTATAAATTAGAGGGCAGACAGGGCTAACTAGTGGATTCATCTATAAAAGAGATTTTTTTCCCTCAAAACAAAACCAAAGTAATAAAAATAAATTCTTGGAGCTTGTTAACTGTCAGCTCTCTTCATAAGAAGGCTCTGAAATAGCCCGCATTACCTAAACCCCATGAGTTCAACTACAAATTTAGTTGCTCTATGAACAAGCATTCCAACTACAGCCTGACATGCTCGCACCACGGCTCAGCTCTCTCTTGCTTGCTGTTTGCATTTACAATCCCAAATAGACAGTGAATCCATCATCTATAGAGCAAAATCATTTTGAGGAAGTTGTTGCCTCTAGGCAACTGGTCGGAGACACACCACCTGAACTAGGTCTTGCTTCTTTATAACGCTTTCTAGATCAAGACTGTCCATCAGTAATTTATGCTGAGTAGTGGACACCTGACCATGGACAGAGGCACCATGAGTAGATACTGAGAGACGGGTGCAGTGTCAGCCCCACTCCCCATGCCACCCACCTCAGGCTGTAGAATCACAGTAACTCAGAGTGGTAAGTGCAGGGGAGCACTCTGACTGCTAATGTTCCTGTCAGCCCCATTCTGAAGAACAAAGGAAATTTGGGCTACTTTTTAATTCTGCCCCCTCTCGGCTCATCAACACTTGGTTCGCATTAAAATGTAAGAACATTACACTCAACACTCTGCTAATAATCAGAAAGTACCGCTTTGAAGTCTCCCTGTTTCTCAGCTACTACCCATGACAGATGTTTGCCAGAGAAAAACTCAGGGGGCATTTTCTCGCGAGCATTTTGGCTGAGAACGGTAACCATTGCACCATTTAATATCTCAGCAATCTCAGGAGCAGTGCCTCCTTATTTATCTCAGGTCTTTCTCCTTGCCAGCTCCCCCACCACAGACCCAACCTCTGAAGACACACATTCATTTCACCTCAGTCTTTCTGTAGCATCAATTAATAAAAACTGACGACGTTTTCCACAAACCCACATGTCCTGATAAATGAGGGTCCTGACTTAATTGCTCTGTAAATTAAGAGCTCACCATAGTGACAATGGAGAAGAGTTTTAATATTTAAAAACTCATTAAATTTGTGTACTTTGTGAATAATTAAAGTCACAAGACCACTTTAAGGAGCTAATTTAAGTTTCATTCTGAAATGTATATCGCAGATGAGGACAATTCATCTACTGAAAAAAGTTGGCTAACTTCTTAAGTTACTAAATTTTGTGACTTTTTGTTCCAATTAGTAATGAGCTCATCTCTCTCTCTCTCTCTCTCTCTCTCTCTCTCTCTCTCTCTCTCTCTCTCTTCTTCTTTTCAATGACAAGGACTAAGGAAGTTTGTGGTTTTAAGGGTCAGTTAGCTGTTTACCCAAAGGGAAAGATCTGAAGGTGCAGGCCTGAGGATGGCTTTACCTTATTACTCTTATATAAAACAATCTTGTTAGTTTTTATTCAGTTGGTCTTATTGGAAATAAGTTCTAACTTTTAGCTCTAATTTTTTAAGGACAAAAGATTCTGATATTTTTGTTTATGACTCACAGCTGTGTAAAGACATAAACACATAGCTTTCATGCAGCCTGAGTTTCTGAGCCTTTGGATAAACCAAAAATCACCATGATTATACAAGAAGACCCTCCCCAAAGAACAGGCAAGGAAACACTGAATAAGCACCAAGTGCTTAGAGTGGCTCTCTTCTCTTTTCCACCAGAAGTCTGACTTTCAAAGTGATGACTGCTCTGAGGATAATCCCTGGTTTCCCAGCCTTGTGTTGTAGCTGGGAAGGCAGCCAGTCCAGAGCTGATAAGAACTTGGCATCACCTTTGCTCTCTTTACATGGCTTGCTTCTCTGCCCCATGTATCGATGCTGGTGTCATTCTCAGCCTTTGGTAGATGATTCATCTGTTTGACACTCATGGTGGAACAGAACACTCTCAAAAGCCACTGGGCATTCTGCAGTATGACCCCTGTAAAGGCAAACACAAGAAACCTAGTGGTTATTTGTTCCATAAATGTATGTACCACTTTTTGAAAAAATATTTTTCTATGAAATCGGTACATTTGAAAGGGAGAGAGAGGGAGAGAGGGAGAGCAAGTGTGTGTGTGTGTGTGAGAGAGAGAGGGAGAGAGAGAGAGAGAGAGAGAGAGAGAGAGAGAGAGAGAGAGAGAGAGAAAGGGAGAGGGAGAGAGGGAGGGAGGGAGGGAGAGAAGCTAGGAGAGTGCTTTGATTAAAGATAACATTGGTCTTTTTTCAAATAACACTTAGGGGAAAGATGTTTTGTGTCTATAGAAAGACTAGGATAGTCAAGATATTCAAACAGCGTCTTGATCTCAGAGACTGGAGGAAGTGAGGTGGGTTGTCTGGAACCGGAATGGGAAGTAGGCTCTTGAATATCTATTTAGAAATCACAATTCCAGTTTTTGTATAACAAAAGTAGATGGATGTGGTGGCAATCCAAAAACCTGTGTTTTTCTGTTCTTCTCATAAAGGGAATTGTACAATTGCAGAGAAAAGGTAAAAATGCTTACAGACACAAAAAGAAATATTTTTACCTCCAGAAATCAACTTTTATCTCAGAGATTTCAAAAGAGACTGTGTTCTCTCTCTCTCTCTCTCTCTCTCTCTCTCTCTCTCTCTCTCTCTCTCTCTCTCCACCCCCGTGTGTGTGTGTGTGTGTGTGTGTGTGTGTGTGTGTGTGTGTGTGTGCTGTCAGTTCATTATCTCCACTCTGCTGAAGAGCCTTCTATATTAGATGAGGGGCTATTCTTCCAGAGTTCTCAACTATAAAAAAAACTATGATATTAAAATGCTCCCGCAATGAATCCCATGGGATGGGGGAAGCTATGTTGCAAATGGGATTTTTCGCTGTGTGAATTGCCAACCCCCAAAGATTGTGAAATCCTGTGGCTAGGCACAGGTTCTCCAGCACGTGCGTTTGTGAAAAGGGAATGTCAGTGCTACATATTAGTTTTACCTTTGGCAAGAACTTTATAAAGTTTCAGCACATCTCACACTCAAAAAATACTTCTTTAAGGGTGGAGGGTGAATGGAAATTTCTGTTGGTGCAAGGCTATCCCGCATTTATTATTTTTTTCTCAATTTGTTCTTCATTATTTGACCTGGAAAGTAAATGCACACTGTCAGCTGCTTGTCCTGTAAATCCAACAACCCATTGGAAGTACAAGGTAGGCAACAATGCCACAGACCTCAGAAAAGGAAAGAGAAGGCTACTGGAAGAATGGGCAGCAGAGAAAAATGCACAGAATTGCAAAATGGAGGATAGATGTGTCCTTTCTCCGTATAGCTTTTTTTTTTTTTGAGGGCTGAGAAGAGGAGAAGCGAAAAGGCACTAACATGGAAAGAAACATTGGAGGGAAAAGAACGAAGACCACATGGATTCACTTGTTGCTATAGAAATGCCACAACACAGAGAGGACAGGAAGCCCTGAACCTCCCACATCACGTGATTTTATTCTAATAAAGAAATTGCTAGAATCTGGACTCAGCATAGTTTGTCTTTCCCTGAAAGCAATGTCTAAAGACCCAGCAAAGTCACCATTGTGGGTGTACCGCTTGTGGAAGTACCTCACCATCCACCAGGGGGCAGAAAGGATCCCTTTGATTGGCCACAGACCTCTAGACTTCCACAGTGGTTTTGGATAATAATTTGCATAGCCTTTGCACTCTCAGTATCACCTTTTCTGTTACTAGGGACTTATCTCTAGAGAATTCACAAAGGAAATTCCAAATATTTCCATCAAGCTCTGAACTTCACTGTAAGCATTAGAACTTCTTTACTCTGACCCTGGTAAGAAGCCATGACACGCCAGGTCTGCCGTTTGGTGAACTTTGATTTCCATGGAATGTTTTTTTTTTGAGGTGTAGGATGTGTTTCCTAAATCCAGAAGATTCACTGGAGTGTAGTCTACTTTTTTTTATTTGAAGACCAAAGCATTTTTTATCATTTTAATATTTACTATTTCTGTCCCCACAGAAATAGCCACATTTTTAACCCTCTGCACTCCTCACAGGGCATGTTTGCTGTTGCTGGTATCTTCTGTATGTTTTTCTTTGATGGATAGCTTCTAGAAAAAGGAGGCCCTCAATGTGCTAATGGGATTCAAAGTCACCTTGGGCAGTTCCCATGCTAGCCTGGTGGGTTAAGAGTGATACATTTGTCAGTGGTAGAATCACAGAGTGAGCAGCTATTTCAGACAAAAGACCAAACGGTGGAAATAATTAAAATAGCTTCAACTGATATATACACAGGGGAGCTATAAAATGCAACTTTCCATGCTGCTGCCAAATATGTAACTCAGCTGAAATATAATCCTGCGACATCTGAACGAGGAGGAAAACCCAACTTAGGAATGGTCACTGGAGTCAGTTGGTCTCATTCCTGGATAGAACATCTGTGGACCAGCCCTAAATTCCATTTAACATGAGAAATCTGATGAGCCACCAAGTCTGACTCATAGATGTGAAATGCATTGAGTTTAATTAGCACATCTTTACTGGGCCATGTTGAGGGTTTATCATTCAGAGAACACCAGAGCAATGCTCAGTAGCACAGACGCTGTAGGAAATGGAGATTGAAAAAGAAATCATAATAGGAAACATGAAGCCTGTTGAACTCCATTAAGAAGCTCAACCCCATGGAAATAACTAGCCGAGCAAGCCAGGCCTCCAGAAGGCAGCCGAGCAAGCTGACGTAGAAACCATGCCTTGACTGCTGAATCACAGATGATAGCATTGGGGCCTTCCAGAGCAAAGAGAAAACTGAAACGAACCCAAGTGGCTTCCTAACCATCCTTCTTCCAAAGCGCGGTGATGATGGAGGATGGCTCCAAGAGTGGTGGTGACATCCTGGGCCAGGCTGAGCTGTTCCTGCCTTGATGGTCTAGTAGTGGGCCCTACTGTGTTACGTTCATATTGCCCCTGTGGCCCATCGTCTGTCCTTTGAATGTTGCTGTAACTGGGTTGAGTAATGCCTCTCTTGCATGTGGAACTGATTAGAGGCACACTGCCTCACTTGAGCACTGCCCATGGTGGTATACTGCTAAAATCCACTGACAAACCTTGCTGTAAAATTTGTAATAAGTGAATCTCCCAAAAATGCAAATGCACGTAAGATGCTAGTAGTTGGATGCTTGCTGTGGTGCACATTCTGTAGCATGCAAGAGAAAGGCAACTTCAAGAAGAAAAGGTTCTCCCAATTACCCTCTTTTCTTCAATGTTTAATGTAATGAATATAATTTGGTTCTTCCATTACTCTTATAGATGCCCAGCTTTGTGATTTTGATGATCTCTTATTTTTTTTTTAAATGACAAAAGAGGAAGTTGTGAGAGCTGCTTCTATGTGAAAATAGTTTTTCTCCTGTATGGTCCCTCCCATATTCAATCAACTATTTCTTTTTTATCGTAATATATATTATATTGTCAGTAACAGGCCAGCCTTGCTATGAGCATGCATCACTTGGGCCTAAACAGTCTAGTTTGCTACTTGAATCTCAGGTCCACCACTGGTGTCATAAACATCTTAACACTCCCCTCCCTCAAACATCAAAATTTTGTTAAGCACTCTGTTCAATATTACAGTGTTATCAACCATCATATTTTAAAACTATGTCCTTACAAATTCATGCTTAGAGTTTTTTTTAAAGATAGTTTTTCTCTTTGAAAGAACAAAACAGGCATGTCAAACCAATTCTATGCACAGCTGTCTAATTGCTTGCACATTTGAGGCCACGAGGAGCCAACTGTCACTTTGAAATTGACAGACATAAATCTGGCCTTTGGTATGCTGTGGCAGGCAAGCAAGCCATTGCTGTGCTGGAGACTCACCTGCTCAGCTCTGTAGACCCATACCTTCATATGCCTCTTTGGATGACTGCTGGCTTCTCGGCACCCACATTTTACCTAGATGAGACACAATTGAAAGCCCCAAAGGAAAGTCCTCATTGATCTAAGCACAAAAGCAGCTTGAATCACTGTGAGAGTTCAAGAATATAACAGAAGCAAAGGTGATCTGCTGATGTCAGGTAAAGGACACTGCCAACTCCAGGTAAGTCCAGATACCTTCTGAATCGCTGTGTACATTAAAGACTAGTAGCTGGGGGCAAAAGTGATCATCAAGGACTCAGTACAAAGGGCTGGAGTGTTGACTAAGTGGTTAAGAACACCTGTTGCTCTTGCAGAGGATTGGGGTTCAGTTCCCAGCATCCACATGGTGGCTCACAGCCATCTATAATTCCAGTTCCACAGCATGCAAAAACCATCTGATGACCCTCCTCAGGTACAAGGCTCTATGTGGTACAGAAACCTAAATGCAAGCAAAACATTCATACACTTAAAATGATATAAAAAAACCTGAAAAAAGAACTCAGTGCAAACGAATAATTTTATTATTACTCAAGGAGTAATATAAGCAATGCCTCTAGGTGTTGTTCAGCTCAGTTCTCTTCATGTACTTACCAGCGTGGGTGAGTTATGTAAAAGGACAGCGTAGACACCAAAAGGACAGCGTAGACACCAAAAGAATCTTAGGGTTTGTCCAATATCACACGACCTCACTTGCTTCTTCTGTCCCTGTGGTGTGCCCAGGAGCCTGCTCAGTTGCTTCCCACCTGATTGTGTTCCCTTAACTCCAGGACGGCAGTTACAGGGGAGAATCTCAAAACTGACTCTAAAACTCCGCAGTTTAACCTAAAATACTTCCAACATTTGATCTCTGCTTTCTTTGTCTTGTATCATCTTCTGACATAAAATTCCTCATGCTAACAGTTTGTAGCTTATCATCTGTAACTAACTTAAATTTGATGATTTGACTGTTCTCCTTTAATTCCTTTTGGTGGTGTGATCAGTGAATTCATTAGTAATCGATATATTTTCTGAGTGCATGTGTGCATGTCGGCTGTCACACACAACATTCTGGACAACATATCTTGTTACTCATGGAGCGTTTCCAAATCCTGATTATTTAAACAAAAGCAGATTTTTACCTCTGTGAGTCTTCACAAAGATTAAAAAAGAGACAAATGGTTATTTGGTTTCAATCTGGCCCTAATAATTTTCCTCCATCTATTTTCTATTAAAAAGGAGGTGGTTATACAATCCTGCACAGAATATGGAATACATTTTTTTTCAAATTCGTACCTTTGATATGGTATTTATTAATTCTGACCGTTTTGCCTCCCTTGTTATACAAATTTCTGGGCAGCTTCCCTTAGCAGTGACTCAGAGCCTTGGTCACAGCACAGTCTTTAGGGCTTGCCTTCCTGTAGGGACCTCTGTTAAGATGCGCTGATAAATCCTTGATTGCCTGGAGTACAAAGTTGCAACATTTCTCACTTTGGGATCACCATGACAAATTACAGAGCATTGTTGTTTAAATTAAATGTTAAAGTAGGTTAGTCCAGACATTTATAATGGGGCATGTAATTAGCCCAAACACAGATGAAATATCAACAAATTAACTGTTTTTGAAGAAAAAAAAGTAATATTGGAAATACACTAGCGTGAGCACTGGGGCCTTTAAACAAATGATGTCACACGGTCTGGGAAGCTTTGTCATGTTCAGTAAATTAGCATGGCCTAACCGCAGCAGAGAATTTCCTTGAGCTGCAATAAAGACTAAATGCTTTCAGACTCCCACGGTCCTTTGTAGTCCTCATTTTAAAGTGGAGCCTGGGCGAGCTGCACCTGTAAAGTTTTCTTTTGAGCGGCTGTGGGTTGATTAGATCTATTTCAGCCTAGTAGTGGTAATAGGCTCCTCTCTGCGAAGCTGCTTACCCTCTGCTCCCCTGGCAGCTGGAGGGACTGGAATTAATCAGGTCTGCTGGGGACTTCCTCAGCGGCTCCCCAGGCCAGCAGCTCTGGAATCATTTACCACAGAACCTGACTGTCAACTCTTTGTCATTTAGGCTTTTGATTATGCTTGCTTTCTCTCTCTCTCTTTCATTTTCTTTCCTTTTTCCCCCTCAGAAAATAAAAGTGAAGATGGATGATGGATTAGTCCAATATTCTATTTTACTACTGGCTCACAGGTATATGCTACTATCTTGAATCTACAAAATCATAGGTGTGTACTGAGATGGTGAAGACTGCTATTGAACTTAAAATTGACTTTTTTTTCTCATGAAGGTAGATCCAGCTAAAAGCCAGGTCCTCTCCTAAGTCCACTGTCTGTCACGCTGAGGAACCCATGTTTGGAGAGCTGGGTGTTTGTGGGGCTTTCTCATTTCACCAGCAACATCCGGTGGTGAAGTGCTTCTTCGCCTGTGTCTCCTGCTCAGCTCCTGACCCAACATGCACAGAATCAAGACACAAAGCACACAGTACTATGCACAGCAAAACCCTTCCGAGCACCACGGAAATGACAAAAACACAGATTCCAGATTGGAGTCCACATAAAAACCACCAAATCTAATTTCAGTATTTGATTTTCTCAGATGCAAATATCTTGGTAATTGAGTTGTATGATTTTATGCTTAGAATTAAAAAATCCCCATAATGTCATAAAAAAATAAACCACCCAAATCAAAGTACAATTTTACATTAAGGATTTTTATCTTGGGGCAACTGTTGCCCCTCCAATTTAGCAACCAAGAGTATTTTCTCTTATTTCAGCTTTATAATTGTTTCACAGGGTTCTCTTTTGGAGAGAAACACAAGCCCAAAAGATAGGGTAGAGACATTTAAATATCGTCTCTAGGGTATAACCATAATAATTATATGGAAATGTAGGGACTTAATGTTTCTAAAATTGTGATACATAATATTCTTGGATAAATGTAATCCCCCTAAAAGTATGTTTGCAAACAATATTTTCTTTCACCTAATTGGTATGAAAGTTGTAATGAGTCAAACAGAGAAATACTGTACATTGTAAATGCCAAAATGTAACGAATACATCAGTATCACATGGCCCACACCAATAAATGTGTCCCTGAAGCAGACAACACATCGAATGTGTTTACCTTACGGCATGAATGTCCTGCTTTCTGTGTGCTTTCAAGGCCCTGCAACAAGTTCCAACCAAGGCTCTGTGACTTATGTCCGGGCTGTGCACAGTGCTCCACACAGAACACCACTCTCCATTTGTTCTCTTCTGACACTGTTTATGTCTAGTTGGGCTACAAATTGACATAAATATAGCATAGATCACAGGGGTCCTTTGGGGGGCGTGTGGGGTAGATGGAGGCTGCGTGTCTCCACCTTCTTTGCAAAGGGGACCAGAACCCTAGAAGAAAGGGTGCTGAAGATAAAGAGCTGAATTATACCATATTCAGCTTCTTTGACTTATACAATTTTAGGACTTGTACTTTTTTAAAAAAGACTAGGACCTGAACCTTGCTTAAGGCTGTTTGATCTAACTGGGTGAGGGGAGTGTGTACCTTATTGCTGGCACTATCTACCGCCGCCCCAGCTCTTCTTGTCTGTCCCTCCTCTTGCTCCTGGGCTCTGGTGATGATTTCCATCCGACACTGTCTGCTGTTTGTATGGGCAGGATGCCCAGGTGCCTCTCAAGGGTCCTCACCTACACTACTTGTTAGCCATCCTTGGGTGGGGCGGGCATCCAGAGTCAGTGCACTCTCTTGCCCGAGGTCCCCACAGGGCCTGGAGACAGTGACTTCTCTGCTGCTTTCAGGTGTCGCAGTCATCAGGGAGATAAAGGGATGTTGCTAGGCTAATTTGGCACTGCCTCTTCCCAACAATGCAGTATGCTTGCACTTGGCAAAACGGGGGGGGGGGTGGGAGAGAGAGAGAGAGAGAGAGAGAGAGAGAGAGAGAGAGAGAGAGAGAGAGAGAGAGAGAGAGAGAGAGAGAGAAGCTAATTGAGCTATTTACCAGCCTGCAGAGCCACCTAGAACACAGCCAGTCACGCTCCGTGTCTTAATAGTACAGACTTTTGAGTCATACCAGGCAAGAGCCTTCCCATATTTATTTGTTTGTTTGTCTTATTTATTTTTTATTTGTCTTTTGGTGTGGTCTGAGAAGATGAGAGGATGGGGATGAGAGCATAGAATGGAGGGAGGATACAAAAGGGGACCGACTATAAAGCATATGCTAACCCAGATATTGAAGTAAGAAAAAAAAAAAAACTAGCTGCAATCTATGAGGGGCAAGAAAATAATCTATCACGGTAAACAAACTGCATTGAAACGGTTGGAATTTTTGGGGAAGTCTGCTCATCTTTACAGTATTCTTCGGTCTACCCTTGAAATAGTTCACCTTATACTGTACTGGTGCCTTTCTTTGGCCACTTGTCAAAGCCATGTTGTGATGGAGGCTGGCTTGTCTCGCGCTTTGCCTGCACGGAGAGCAGGCGTCCGGCTGGAGCTGTGCACACACTCACGCGCGACGCCTTGCCTTGGGAACCGCCTTGGACAAGGAACGTTTGTTGATTGGCAAGATGGCTGGGTGCAAAGGCTTTGCCAACCCATACTCCTCTTTTCTTTCCAAACTTGGCTCGAAGTTTCCTTTTTCCTGGAAGCTTCTAAGCCTGCTCCCTCTCAATTTTCTCCGTTTGGTCCTTTGTGTACACATCTTACACCCGGGCGTTCACACTGCATGTGCTTTATGCACCGGCTCCTGTCCCACTTCAACTTCAGCGACGTGACCAGAGCCCAAGCCTCTGCCATGTGGGAGCCGTGTCTGCAGAGTCTCCTCTTGCTGTAATATTTAGTGTTGTAAGCATTTCTTCTGGGTTATTTACCAAACGTTTGTGGGGAATGGTCGCTGTGTGAGATGGAACTTTTCCTTAAAATCTTGGCGAGCGCATTGAAATTCTCCATGCCTCATTTTATCAATATTAAGAGTATCCACAATGAAGCATTTTCAAGTGCTCTATGAAAATTAATGGATAATTAATGGCGACAATGCAAGATAGTGATTAAGAGGGCTGGTTTTGGAGCCAGGCTGCCTGGTTTGAAACCTGGATCAGCTCTGACTAACCCGTTCAGTAATTACAATGCTTGAAATGGGCCCCGCTCCGTTTGGGACTTCACAGTTAACAAACGTGTATTCAGAGCCGGCCACTGCGGCAGTCTAGGACACCCTCAGGAGGTAGGTGCGGTTTCCACTCCCATTTTACACATGGGGGCTAGGCCACGTGCTCATGTGGCTCTCTCTGTGGGAAGCCAGTAACGAGAAATCTAAAGATGTTCGATGATTTCAAAGTTTCGCTTAACAGCTGAAATTAGAGGAGACGGCTGCCTTGTCTGGTTTCTGCAGTCTCCCTCCACTCACCCTGCGTCTTCTGCTTCATGGAGCGACGCAAACCTGGCAGCCGATGGATTCTGCCGTGAGCACAGTTTACAGTGAACGGGGAGATAAACAGAGTGAAGCCTGCCTGGTGTTCTCGCCAACCCTGCTTTCCCTGTGCGCCACATTCCTGTTACAACGTCGCAGCCAAGGGCCCATGAAAGGGTTTACCACTGAGATTGGCTGCCCCTCAAACTGTCAGAACTATTGCCAAGTGTTGCTGTCAAATAGTGGCACATCTCTTCTCTCTCAGAATTCTGAGATTCTCTAAGGCTTAAAAAAAAAATGAGAGAGTCCATTTGTATGTGTGTGTTATACGTGTTTCTCTCTGTGTTTCACAGGCAGTAGAGGTGACTCATGTTTTGGTCTAATTTATCAGTGCTGATATCAGAGACTGAGCTTGTCTGAACACATACTCAGGAGCCTAGACTGCGGCGTGCAGCTACCGCGTCTTCCAAATGCTAACATTGTATTTTCCACAGTTAGGATTTTTGATGTGCCTCTTTTATAAGTATTAATTTTTTTTGGCTTAAATTTAAGTAATGTATTTTATGTTCCTTACTGAGAATAGTCATAAGAATATCCTATATTATTCCCAGGTTGCTTAATTTAGCCTCTAAAATGTTTAAGATATCTAAAATCATTAGGGCCTAAAGTAACTTAATGTTTGTCCTTACTAATTATTTATAAACATTTGACAGTGAAATGCCCAGACACTTACACCAAGTGCAACGCATGGAGTATAAGCACGAGGATCAACCCTTGCTATTTCCTATATTTTAACAAGAACATTTCTGGAATAATTATAACCTTTGACTACGGAGTATCATTGCATTTGATCTGGATAAAAGCTAGATGAAAAGCTAGCATACTGTTGTAGAGATGGTGACACTGAGGCTGGAAGAAATGACCTCAGCTGGCTAGGGCTGCACATAGGCATTTGCTTGTGTGTGTGTGTGTGTGTGTGTGTGTGTGTGTCCATATGTGTGTATGTACACATAGGCATGTATGTGTATATTTGTGTGCATACCAGTGTATCCTTTCTATGTACATGTGCTTGTGTATGTTTATATGCCCCCCTCTGAGTGTGTGTGTGTGTGTGTGTGTGTGTGTCCATATGTGTGTATGTACACACAGGCATGTATGTGTATATTTGTGTGCATACCAGTGTATCCTTTCTATGTACATGTGCTTGTGTATGTTTATATGCCCCCCTCTGAGTGTGTGTGTGTGTGTCCATATGTGTGTATGTACACACAGGCATGTATGTGTATATTTGTGTGCATACCAGTGTATCCTTTCTATGTACATGTGCTTGTGTATGTTTATATGCCCCCCTCTGAGTGTGTGTGTGTGTGTGTGTGTGTATGTGCATGTGTTATGTGTAGTATGTTTGTGAAGGTGAGTGCATATGCACCAGTGATCATAGGTGCAGAGGCCAGAGGAAGAGATGTGTGCTGACTTCTATCACTCTACATTATATTCTCTTAAGGCAAGGTTAGTTGCTGGTTTTGCTTGACAGGGTAGCCAGCAAGTCCCACTGTTTTTCTTGTGTCCTCCACTGCCCAGCACTAGGGTTATAGGTACACATAACCATGCATAAGGTTATAAGTACACATGCATAGGGTTATAGGTACACATAACCATGTGGCTGTCAGGGAACTGAACTTCACTCTTCAAGGCTGAGTGGTAAGCATTTTTGCCGCTGAGGCATCTCGTTAGCTCTCATTTCCTTTTGATTTAGCAAACACAAATAACACATACCCTGAATTGACTGTTCACAGAAAATACAGCCATCCTAGGTTTACGCAAAGCACAACTTAATGTTCTGGTGGCTGATGCTAACCACCTATAAGCTTTGTTCAGGGTCATGTCCTAGAGTGGAGATCACTAGGCTGTGTTGGGAAGAAGAGAACTATAGGTGAGTTGGACCTGGTTCAATCAAAGCACTTTTGTCAGCTCAGTGATAAAGGAAAGCTCCACACCTCTGTTTTTAAATATCTTCCAGAGGCCTATAGTTAAAAGTTTGGATCCCAGGATGGTATAATAATCAAATGTTGAATTGTTAAGAAGTAGAGCCTAGTGTGTCACCCAGTTTGCCTCTAGCCCCTTACCTCTGAGCGTCCTGGCCATGGAGTGAGGAGGTCTGCTCCAGGACCCGCTTCTGCTATCATGATGTATCGCCACCTGCCAACAGCAAAGCGGCCAATGGACCATGAAGCTTTGAGCCAAAATGAAGCTTCTGTTCAAGTATTCATAATAGGAACAGAAAGTAGAGGGCGGCTGGTTCCCTTATTCATGATAGCAGTCCCCTTTTAATCACGGTTAGAGTAAGAAAAAGCCGTAGAACTTTAATTGTACCAGGATGAGCAAAATGACTCTAGTTCTGACATTAACCCGGACATGAATTTCATCACCATGGCTATGGAAGTGACTGGGTGACAACCAAGATCTTTGTGCTTTATTAGACTCTTTTTTAAAATACTTTTATTTTATTACACATGTATAAAACAAACTACGTACAGCAGGGAGAACCATGTGACAGTCATGAGAATAATGAATTCTATACATGTTACATTCATTGTGACTTGGCCATCTGCATTCGTCTTGTTTGAAGTGTGTTTTTTCTGTCTTGTTGGGTCTAAATTTTCAAATGAGATTCAATATTAGACTCTTAAGGGCGATGGTGGCCATAGACAGTAGCTAGCCTCTGGACTAGCTGCAACTTGCAATATTTCTTGCTAAGCATACAAAATAAACACTGGAATTTGAAGTATTAGTTTTAAAATAAAAATTTAAACTGTATGATAAATTCGGCACTTATTTTTCAAGTTAATTTAATCTTTTATTAGAAATAAAAAATAAAATGTGGCCCATACTGGTAGCCTGTTTTTATTCTTTATTCCTCTCTCTCTCTCTCTCTCTCTCTCTCTCTCTCTCTCTCTCTCTCTCTCTGTGTGTGTGTGTGTGTGTGTGTGTGTGTGTGTGTGTGTGTGTGTGAGAGAGAGAGAAAGAGAGAGAGAGAGAGAGAGAGAGAGAGAGAGAGAGAGAGATATTTCAGATTAAACCCAGGTAAAGTCTGGCTCATATTTAGACAGGTGCTCTGCCACTGAATTTTACCCTCAATCCTATTTTTATGTGTTATATATTTTATACAAGGTCTGGCTAATTTGTTCGGCTTGGCCTTGAATTCTTTTGTACCTCAGGCAGGCCTTGTGATCTCCTGCCTCAGACTCTTGGGCAGCTGGGAAGGCAAAACCAGGCCTGTGTTATTAGGCTTGGCTTCTTGACTTGTGTATCTGTTGGAGAGTGTTACCCCGGAGAACTCAGACCACAGGCCAAAAGTGAAATGTAATTCTATAAAATGTTCCTGGGTTTTATTCTTATTTTTTTCTGTTTAAAGAAAAATTTCCAGTGTTTTAAAGAAATCTGTCTTCATTCTGCACAATACTTGCATACATAGCACATACACATAAACACACGTGCTAGTACACAAGCATGTACAGACAGATACACCTGCCCCCACCACACACAATGTATTTGACTTGCTGATTGTAACAATCAGATCTAGCCACAATGATAATAGTATTCATGGGGAAGTTTCAGTGGGATCGTGAACATTGTAAAGCTTTAACCTGGACAAAGTGTATATCTGGACCTTTTCCCACCCTGATAGAGCAAGGTGTGTTCAATGGAAAACAAACAAACAACAAACAAATTGTGTAGAATATCAAATGAGATAGCAGTACCCGGACATTTGTTGAAATGTTTAAAAGAGTTTCAGCATTGGCTAAGATACTGCATTTTCTGAGGAAAATAATCTAATATGGCATATGTATGATTGTATGAGTCTCAATTAAAATAGGCAAGGTCTACAATTGGAAGCCAAGATCTCATACCTATTCCAATTTTTATAGAAATGTGGAGAAAACGTGGAAACTCCCGATGCATATTGAGTGATGTGTAGAAGTGTTACTGTGTGCTCTAATACTAGGTGGTGGCAGTCTGGAGAAGCATTGGTTTTAATGAATAGGAACGCTACAATTATTTTTTCTGCTTTACCTCTTTGCTCTATGCAATGCAGTTGAACTTGCCCTTTTAAAGATTAATCAAAGCCTGTGTTTACGACCAGTTTGAGAATGCTACTATAACATTGAGCTCGTGCAATGTGATAGGAATTAATTTGACTAAGACACATATTCCACAGTAAAAAGACACATGAGCAGGCATGTTAGGGCCATGTGTGGTGTTGAAGACATCAAGTGTGGTGTGGCTGATACTGAGTCTTTGTCACAGTATTTGATGCTTTCATGTTTGGGGAGTTTATTGGTGTCTTTTTTCTTTAATCTTGAGACAAACAAAAGGTAATTTTGACATTAGCCATTGCCCCTGGACACTCTAGTCCCATGACATGAACCTAACACTGCATTATTTCCCTGCCTCCATTAATTCTCTGAGGGGGCTGGGCATTCAGAAGGTGTGTCAAAGTCACAGGATGGATAAGGACAAAGATAGAGATACACTCTTTTATGTGTGGTTGTCTCCTGCCACTGTGAACATGGCTCTGGCCTCAGTGGATGTTAGTCATTGTTATTTCTATAAAAAGCTCTCTGTGTTTAGTGTGAGCATATCTTTAGGATGCTGAGAGTTCATTTCTAGGGATGCAAATCCATGGGACTTTAAGAAGCCCATGCGTGAACCCCCTATGGGTAGAACATTTTCCAACACTTCTGTACTCCTTCAGTAGTCATAACCATTGCCAAAGGCCCCCTTTCTTGACTCTGAGGAACTGGGGAGCCTGGAAGGGTATATTACATGTTTATTGGATGACTAAAGGCAATTCTACATCTCTTGCTTCAGAGGCAGCCAGACCTGTGGCTGTTGAGCCTCAAGGTGCTGCCTTACCTACATAATTTGACTGTCCATGCCAGATTTCCTAGAGAACATTGGCATCACATCCTCGAGAGCAGTGACCTCATAGAGGCATACGTTTCAAAATCTCACAAGCTTTCAGATGGTAAGATAAGCACCATAATCTCCTTGAAGACACCCCTATCCAAGCACCGCTTCTTACAGGGATTCATTAGTTGACTTTGGAGAAAAGAGCGACACGTCTCTTCATTTTCAACATTGCCAGCATGTAAGATGATCTCCGCTAGCCCTTCCACGCTTCTCTCCAGCAGTCTTCTAATGGAGATGGAGGCAGGCAGTGTTCACTTGGGAGGCCATGATCCACACAGCCTCCTCTTAATGAACTGAGGACGGTGTGTGACCCCATTGGTTCTATTCATCATCTTTACATGGGTACTTTCTCTAAGTAGAAAACAGTAGCGTGCAGGGTTGCTACCTATTTGGAACATTGGTGGTTTAAAAGGGGGATTATTTTAAGAAAAAACGCTAGCCTATAATAGCAGAGTGATCCAACAAGCAGTGGCCACATGGAAATAAAGCTGAGGGGAATCTCAGGTTTCAAACTGCTACTTAAGTGCCTCTGGGCTAAAAGTTACCAAATTGAATGGGCAAGTAAGTATGGTCATTAAAATCTAAGTAGATGAAAATTGGATAATTGCATGCTGCTTTTTATCCTGCCACACATTGTATTAAAAGTTACTGTGTAGAACCATCTTCTCAGGGAATAAATAGACCAGACAGTTAAACAAGCAACTGTTTCCACACCCTCTGTGAGAGAAGTGCCTTTGAGTGGCAGGACTTTATTGCTCCTCTAATGTCCAGCTCCAGGCCTTCCACATAACAGCCACTCAATAAAGATTTTCAGAGTCTATTAAAATGTGAATGTAAACAAAATTCCCATCTTTTTATTAAAATTGAAGAGAATACAGTGTGTGTGGGGGGAGTATTTTAAAATTTGGTCCAGAATCAAACACAATTCATCTCTACTTGGCTCTGAGTTAGAAAGAAGAGAAATTGCTGTTAATTTTCAAATATGCTTGATGAACGTAAGATAGGGTGTTTGTAGTATAAATCATCCACCATTGTGTTAATATGTCTGTGGTCCTTTATGCCTGGTGTTCACAATGTCATTTCAGAGGTTTCATTTTAGAGAGGACCTAAGGGATACTCTCAAGTCATAAAACTCCAATTGGGATTTCCTCTTTAGCTTCAAGTTAAAGAACATATAGCCACTCAGATGTTTGGGAGCCTAGGATTGTTGAAAATTGTTTATGTCATCTTTGATGTTTTATGCTCAATAAATGCTTTCTGACTGGAAGACGAACCTGCAAAATAAGTCAGGAGTGCATTGTTCATTTGTGATTGTCTGGGTGACTGTAGAAGGTTAAGACATGTAAACACCTCGAAGAACCTGCAAGATAAGTCAGGAGTGCATTGTTCATTTGTGATTGTCTGGGTGACTGTAGAAGGTTAAGACATGTAAACACCTCATACTGAGTAGATGTTCACATAGAATTAATATGTGATTTTAGCATTTGGTGATGAACAATGGCTCAAAAAGTTGACTTTCCATTATAATGAGATTGTAGTATTAGCATTTTTGCTTCAAAGACTCTATAGGGTGATCAAAGCATTAACTTAGAATCACTGGAGATTTTAGCCACTTATCTTTTTTTTTTAATTTTTTATTATTAATTTATTCTTGTTACATCTCAATGGTTATCCCATCTCTTGTGTCCTCCCATTCTTCCCTCCCTCCCCCTTTCCCCTTATTCCCCTCCCCTATGACTGTTCCTGAGGGGGATTACCTCCCCCTGTATATGCTCATAGGGTATCAAGTCTCTTCTCGGTAACCTGCTGTCCTTCCTCTGAGTGCCACCAGGTCTCCCTCTCCAGGGGACATGGTCAAATGTGAGGCACCAGAGTATGTGAGAAAGTCGTATCCCACTCTCCACTCAACTGTGGAGAATGTTCTGATCATTGGCTAGATCTGGGTAGGGGTTTAAAGTTTACCGCCTGTATTGTCCTTGGCTGGTGCCTTAGTTTGAGCCTGTATTGTCCTTGGCTGGTGCCTTAGTCTGCCTAACATAATGTTCTACTTGTAGGTTTCTAGGACCCTCTGGATCCTTCTACTTTGCCATTCTCCCATGCTTCTCTCATCTAGAGTCCCAATAGGATGTCCTTCCCTCTGTCCCAGTTTCCTGGTAAGTGAAAGCTTTCATGGGACATGCCCCTTGGGCTAGTATGCAGATATAAGTGAGTATATACCATTTAAGTCTTTCTGCTTCTGGGTTAACTCACTCATTATGATCATTTCTAGCTCAATCCGTTTATCCACAAATTTCGGGAATTCCTTGTTTTTAATAGCTGAGGAGTATTCCATAGTGTATATGTACCATAGTTTCTTTATCCATTCTTCTACTGAGGGACACTTAGGCTGTTTCCATGATCTGGCTATTATGAATAAGGCTATGAACATGGTTGAGCAAATTTTCTTTTTTTTTTTTTTTTTTTTTTTTTTTTTTTTAATTTATTTTTTTTATTAATTTATTCTTGTTACATCTCAATGTTTATCCCATCCCTTGTATCCTCCCATTCCTCCCCCCCCCCATTTTCCCATTATTCCCCTCCCCTATGACTGTTCCTGAGGGGGATTACGTCCCCCTATATATTCTCATAGGGTATCAAGTCTCTTCTTGGCTACTTGCTGTCCTTCCTCTGAGTGCCACCAGGTCTCCCCCTCCAGGGGACATGGTCAAATGTGAGGCACCAGAGTATGTGAGAAAGTCGTATCACACTCTCCACTCAACTGTGGAGAATATTCTGACCATTGTCTAGATCTGGGAAGGGGTTTAAAGTTTACCTCCTGTATTGTCCTTGGCTGGTGCCTTAGTTTGAGCGGGACCCCTGGGCCCAAATCTGCCTATCATATTGTTCTACTTGTAGATTTCTAGGACCCTCTGGATCCTTTTATTTTGCTGTTCTCCCATGCGTCTCTCATTTAGAGTCCCAATAGGATGCCTTCCCCTCTGTCCCAGTTTCCTGGTAAGTGAAGGCTTTCGTGGGACATGCCCCTTGGGCTAGTATGCAGATATAAGTGAGTATATACCATTTGATTCTTTCTGCTTCTGGGTTAACTCACTCATTATGATCATTTCTAGCTCAATCCATTTATCCACAAATTTCGGGAATTCCTTGTTTTTAATAGCTGAGTAGTATTCCATAGTGTATATGTACCACAGTTTCTTTATCCACTCTTCTACTGAGGGACACTTAGGCTGTTTCCATGTTCTGGCTATTATGAATAAGGCTGCTATGAACATGGTTGAGCAAATTTTCTTGTTGTGTGCTGGAGCATCTTCTGGGTATATTCCAAGGAGTGGAATAGCTGGGTCTTGAGGAAGCCCTATTCCCATTTTTCTGAGATAGCACCAGATAGATTTCCAAAGTGGCTGTACTAGTTTGCATTCCCACCAGCAATGAAGGAGTGTTCCTCTCTCCCCACATCCTCGCCAGCATGTGGTGTCGCTTGAATTTTTGATCTTAGCCATTCTGATGGGTGTAAGATGGAATCTCAGAGTTGTTTTGATTTGCATTTCCCTGATGACTAAGGAGGTTGAGCATTTCTTTAAGTGTTTCTCAGCCATTTGATACTCCTCTGTTGAGAATTCTCTGTTTAGTTCCAAGCCCCATTTCTCAATTGGGTTATTCGGTTTGGTGGTGTTTAATTTCTTGAGTTCTTTATATATTTTGGATATTAGACCTTTGTCAGATGTAGGGTTGGTGAAGATTTTTTCCCAGTCTGTAGGCTGTCGCTTTGTTCTCTTGACAGTGTCTCCTGCCTTACAGAAGCTTCTCAGCCTCATGAGGTCCCATTTATTAATGGTTGACATTAAGGCCTGGGCCGTTGGTGTTCTGTTCAGGAAGTTGTCTCCTGTGCCAATATGTTCCAGGCTCTTTCCCACTTTTTCTTCTAAGTGAGTTAGTGTCTCTGGTTTTATGTTGAGGTCTTTAATCCACTTGGATTTGAGTTTTGTGCAAGGTGACAAATATGGGTCCAGTTCATTTTTTTACACATAGACCTCCAGTTAGACCAGCACCATTTGTTGAAGATGCTATCCTTTTTCCATTGAATGGATTTGGCTTCTTTGTCAAAAATCAAGTGACCATATGTGTGTGGATTCATATCTGGGTCTTCGATTCGATTCCACTGATCAACCAGCCTGTTGCTGTGCCAGTACCATGCTGTTTTAATTACTATTGCTTTATAGTACAGTTTGAGATCAGGTATGGAGATTCCTCCGGAGCACCTTTTATTGTACAAGATTGTTTTAGCTATTCTGGGTTTTTTGTTTTTCCATATGAAGTTCAGAATTGAACTTTCAATGTCTTTAAAAAATTGTGTAGTTATTTTGATAGGGATTGCATTGAATCTGTAGATTGCTTTTGGTAGGATGGCCATTTTTACTATGTTAATTCTCCCGATCCATGAGCAAGGAAGATCACGCCATCTTCTCAGGTCATCTTCAATCTCTTTCTTCAGAGTTTTGAAATTTTTTTCATACAAGTCCTTCACTTGCTTAGTTAGGGTAATTCCTAGATATTTTATATTGCTTGTGGCTAATGTGAAGGGTGTGGTTTTCCTAATTTCTTCCTCTGTAAGCTTGTCATTTGTGTATAGGAAGGCTACAGACTTTTTTGAGTTAATTTTGTATCCAGCCAATTTGCTGAAGGTGTTTATCAGCTTTAGGAGTTCTCTGGTGGAGTTTTGAGGGTCACTTATGTACACTATCATATCATCTGCAAAGAGGGATAATTTGACTTCCTCCTTTCCCATTTGGATCCCCTTGATCTCCTTTTGTTGTCTTATTGCTCTGGCTAGAACTTCGAGTACTATATTGAAGAGATATGGAGAGAGTGGGCAGCCTTGCCTTGTTCCCGATTTGAGAGGAATTTCCTTGAGTATCTCACCATTTACTTTGATTTTGGCTATTGGCTTGCTGTATATAGCCTTTATTATGTTGAGGAAAGTGCCTTGTATCCCCGATCTCTCTAAAACTTTAAACATGAATGGGTGTTGAATTTTATCAAATGCTTTCTCTGCATCCAAGGAGATGATCATGTGGTTTTTTATTTTCAGTTTGTTTATATGATGGATTACATTGATGGATTTCCGTATATTAAACCATCCCTGCATGCCTGGAATGAAGCCTACTTGGTCATGATGAATGATATCTTTGATGTGCTCCTGCATTCGTTTTGCAAGTATTTTATTTAGTATTTTTGCATCTATGTTCATAAGAGAAATTGGTCTGAAATTCTCTTTCTTTGTTGAGTCTTTGTGAGGTTTAGGTATCAATGAGACTATGGCCTCATAGAATGAAGTTGGTAATTTTCCATCCATTTCTATCTTTTGGAGTAGCTTGAAGAGTATCGGTATTAGCTCGCCCTTAAAGGTCTGGTAGAATTCTGCACTGAAACCATCTGGCCCTGGGCTTTTTTTGGTTGGGAGACCATCGATGATTGCTTCTATTTCTGTAGGGGAAATGGGACTATTTAACTTGTTTATCTGTTCTTCACTCATCTTTGGCAAGTGAACTTGATCAAGAAAATCGTCCATTTCCTTTAGATTTTCAAATTTTGTGGCGTATATGCCTTCAAAGTAGGATCTTATGATTCTTTGAATTTCTTCAGTGTCTGTTGTTATGTCTCCCTTTTCATTTCTGATTTTGTTCATTTCAATACTGTCTCTCTGCCTTTTAGTTAGTTTGGCTAATGGTCTGTCTATCTTGTTGATTTTCTCAAAGAACCAGCTTTTGGTTTTGTTGATTCTTTGGACTGTTTTCTTAGTTTCTAATTTGTTAATTTCAGCCCTGAGTTTGATAATTTCCAGGCGTCTACTCCTCTTGGGTGTTTCTGCTTCTTTTTTTTCTAGGGCTTCCAGTTGTGTTGTTAAGATGCTTATGTGCGATGTTTCCAATTTCTTTTTAAAGGCACTTAGTGCTATGAATTTTCCTCTTAGCACTGCTTTCAATGTATCCCACAAATTTGGGTATGTTGTTTCTTCATTTTCATTGAATTTCAGAAACTCCTTGATTTCTTTCTTTATTTCTTCCCTGACCCAGGTGTCATTTAGCAGAGAGTTGTTTAGTTTCCACAAACGTGTAGGCTTTTTGTTATTTCTGTTGTTGTTGAATTGCAGCCTAAGAGCATGGTGATCTGATAGGATACAAGGTATTATTTCAATCCTCTTGTATCTGTTGAGGCTTGCTTTGTGACCTACGATGTGATCAATTTTGGAGAAGGTTCCATGGGGTGCAGAGAAGAAGGTGTATTCTTTCTTGTTTGGGTGAAAGGTTCTATAGATATCTGTTAGATCCATTTGACCCATGGCATTGGTTAATGATGTTATTTCTCGGCTTAGTTTCTGTTTCAATGACTTATCCTTCAGTGAGAGTGGGGTGTTGAAGTCTCCCACTATTATTGTGTGGGGATCGATGTGTGGTTTAAGCTTTTTTAGGAGATCTTTTACATATGTGGGTGCCCTTGTATTGGGAGCATAGATGTTCAGAATTGTGATGTCATCTTGGTTGACTTTACCTTTGATGAGTATGAAGTGTCCTTCCTCATCCCTTTTGATTAATTTTGGTTGAAAGTCTATTTTGTTCGATACTAAAATGGCTACACCTGCTTGCTTCTTGTGACCATTTGCTTGGAATATTTTTTTCCAACCTTTTACCCTGAGGTAATGCCTTTCATTATGGGTGAGATGTGTTTCTTGGATGCAGAAGAATGTTGGGTCTTGTTTATGTACCCATTCGGTTAGTCTGTGTCTTTTTATTGGAGAATTGAGGCCATTGATGTTGAGAGATATTAATGACCAGTGACTGTTAAGAGTCTTAATTTTGATGTTGTTTCCAGTCGAGCGTTTGTGTAGTTGTGTTTTTGCCATGGGATAGTTATCTATTTCCTGGGTAGTTTTGGTTGTAGCTTGACCCTTTGGGATGGAGTTTTCCTTCTAGTACCTTCTGTAAAGCTGGGTTTGTGGATAGGTACTGTTTGAATTTGTTTTTGTCATGGAATATTTTGTTTTCTCCATCAATGGTTATTGATAATTTTGCTGGGTAAAGTAGTCTGGCCTGGCATCTGTGTTCTCTTAGGGTTTGCAGGATCTCTGTCCAGGCCCTTCTGGCTTTTATGGTCTCTGCTGAGAAGTCAGGTGTAATTCTGATAGGTTTACCATTAAATGTTATTTGGCCCTTTTCCCTTGCAGCTTTTAATATTTTTTCTTTGTTCTGCATGTTTTGTGTTTTGATTATTATGTGGCGGGCAGTTTTTCTTTTCTGGTCAATTCTATTTGGTGTTCTGTAGGCCTCTTGTATGTTTATAGGCATCTCTTTCTTTAGATTGGGGAAATTTTCTTCTATGATTTTGTTGAGAATAGTTTCTGGGCCCTGGAGTCTGATGTCTTCTCTTTCTTCAATGCCTATTATCCGCAAATTTCTTCTTTTCATGGTGTCCTTAATTTCTTGGATGTTTTGTGTCAGGAGTTTTCCAGATTTGGCATTTTCTTTAATGGTTGATTCAATATCTGTGATTGTATCTTCTAGCCCTGAGATTCGTTCTTCCATCTCTTGGATTCTGTTAGAAAAGCTCACCTCTGTGTTGCTCGCCTTCTTCTCTGAGGTCTCACGTTCTCGTTTTTCTTCTGTCTGTGTGTTTATCATTGAATCCATTTTCATTTTCAGATCTTGAACTGATTTTTTGATTTCTTTCATCTGATTTTTTGTATATTCCTGAGTTTCTTCCATTGCCTCTTTATAGGTCTTCAGAGCTTGTACCGTATTAGTTATTTCTTTCATCTGGTTGTTTGCATTTTCCTGCAATTTTTCCAGTTCCACTCTATGTGCTTCTTTTATGTCTCTCACCTGTTTGTCTGCGTCTTCCTGCATTTGATTACGAATTTTATTTGTTTCCTCCATTATCATCCTCATTACTAAGGATTTGAGGTCATTTTCTTGTATTTCCGTTGTATTTGAGTTCTCTGGGTGGTTTTCTTTGGGATAGCTGGAAACTGGAGACGCCATGTTGTTTTGGGGTTTTTTGCGTATGCTTTTTCGTTGTCCTTTAGACATCTTGCCGTCTTTGTTTTTGTTGGGTAGCTTCCAGAGTTGAATGGAGGGTGTCTGAAGATAGATTCACTTGTTTTCTTACAATTTCCCCAGGCTGCGAGCTCAAAGCTTCACTGGTGTGGATGTTAGGAGGTTAGCCCAGTTGTTCTGGTCTCTCACAGCCAGTGATCCTCAGTCCCTCTCTGCTGTGGATCCTGCAATTGTTCTGGGTCTCTGAATGAGCGTTGGGTCAGGCCAAGGTATCCACAGCCTTCTGTGTTCCCTGCCAAGTCCAGCCAGGAGCACTGGGACCGAACCACGGGCAGAACTCAGCTAGATTCTCAGGGCCAGAATCGTCTGCCAAGCTCAGCTAGGGATTTTGGCCCAAAATGCACACAGGGCCCAGCCAGAATTTTTGGGCTGGGACTACGCACCAAGCTCCACTAGGGCCTTTTGGCCCAAAGCGCGTGCTATGGTCAGTTATTGACTCAGGGCCCGAACTGACCACCAATCTCAGCCAGGAATTCTGGATTCAAACTGTACACTGTGACCAACCAGAGTCTTAGAGCTGGTGGAACGGAGAGCTCTGTCCAGCCTGTGCCACAGCAGGAGAACTGCGGCTGCTCTGAGTTAGCGCCAGTGGTGGAACAAGTGCTCCGCCCGCACTGTGTCCCCGCAGGGGAGCTGCCGCTGAGCTGAGGTGGTGCCTAGGATGGAAACCGAGCACGTCACCAAGCCTGCGCCACAGCAGGAGAACTGCGGCTGCTCTGAGTTAGCGCCAGTGGTGGAACAAGTGCTCCGCCCGCACTGTGTCCCCGCAGGGGAGCTGCCGCTGAGCTGAGGTGGTGCCTAGGATGGAACCGAGCACGTCACCAAGCCTGCGCCACAGCAGGAGAACTGCGGCTGCTCTGAGTTAGCGCCTGTGGTGAAACCAAGTGCTCCGCCCAGACTGTGTCACCGCAGGGGAGCTGCCGCTGAGCTGAGGTGGTGCCTAGTGTGGAGCAGCGTGCTCAACTAAGCCTGCGCCACAGCAGGGGAGCTATGGCCACGCTGAGTTAGTGCCTCAGGCAGAATTGCTTGCTGGGCCGGGCCAATACCCGGGACTCTGGGGCCGAACTGTCCGCCGAGTCCAATCTGGGTCCAAAGGCTCCACGCGACCCAAATCCTGCCCCGAGTCCCCTCTCCCGCAGCAATTCCCACCAGCCACCACACCAATCGCCTCCACCGGAAGGCTATGAGCTGCAAACCTCAGCCGCCGCTGCTGGTGCCGCTGGTGCTGCCGCCTCTACCGCTGCCGCTCCGATCAGAGAAAAACCACGCTCCTCCCATGTGCAGGGGCACGCAGGTCCTCCGCACCCTGGTCCCTCCGAACCGTGGAGCACTCCTGCTGCCGTGATGTTCAGACCTCGGTGTTCCTGGCTCAGAAATCTGTGCAATTCCCTGAATTGTTCACTGGAGCCTCCAAACGCGGTCCACACTGCTCACCGCCATCTTGGATCCCTTCTCGAGCAAATTTTCTTATTGTGTGCTGGAGCATCTTCTGGGTATATTCCAAGGAGTGGAATAGCTGGGTCTTGAGGAAGCCCTATTCCCAGTTTTCTGAGTTAGCACCAGATAGATTTCCAAAGTGGCTGTACTAGTTTACATTCCCACCAGCAATGAAGGAGTGTTCCTCTCTCCCCACATCCTCGCCAGCATGTGGTGTCACTTGAGTTTTTGATCTTAGCCATTCTGATGGGTGCAAGATGGAATCTCAGAGTTATTTTGATTTGCATTTCCCTGATGACTAAGGAGGTTGAGCATTTCTTTAAGTGTTTCTCAGCCATTTGATATTCCTCTGTTGAGAATTCTCTGTTTAGTTCCAAGCCCCATTTCTCAATTGGGTTATTTGGTTTGGTGGTGTTTAGCTTCTTGATTTCTTCATATATTTTGGATATTAGATTTTTGTCTGATGTAGGGTCTGTAGGCTGTTGCTTTGTTCTCTTGACAGTGTCTCCAGCCTTATAGAAGCTTCTCAGCCTCATGAGGTCCCATTTATTAATTGTTGACATTAAGGCCTGGGCTGTTGGTGTTCTGTTCAGGAAGTTGTCTCCTGTGCCAATATGTTCCAGGCTCTTCCCCTCTTTTTCCTCTAAGTGACTTAATGTCTCTGGTTTTATACTGAGGTCTTTAATCCACTTGGATTTGAGTTTTTGTGCAAGGTGACAAATATGGGTCCAGTTGCAGTTTTTTACACATAGACCTCCAGTTAGACCAGCACCATTTGTTGAAGATGCTATCCTTTTTCCATTGAATGGATTTTAGCCACTTATCTTGTTCCTGGAAGACATCTTGTGCCCCTGTAGTGCTCAGGCATTTTAATGTGTTCTGACATTTTAAAATTATTTCTTTTGGAAGCTTGTTATTATCAGTCCTTGACACAATGAAGATTGGATCTAAAAGGACAGGTGGTGTTTCCACTCAGTGTCACAGATTCCCTAGGACAGTTGGGAATCAAATAATTGATTTGATGCTACTCTATTTTCCTATAGGCCAAGTAGGGATATAGGTGACACAGCATTTTGAACTGAATAACGGTTTGGTTAATACTGCAAAGGCACAGTTAGCAACTAGCTGTTCTGGACAACACAGCACTGCCCAGTGCTTTATGACCACATAAGACTTAAAGCTTAGCATCACCAGTAGCTCTGTTTATTTTTCTCAAGGCAGTAGAGCTGATACCTCCCTCACACTTGCCTTTTTAGAAGGCAGCACCTAAATATCACCAAGTCAATGCTCCACTTTGTCAAACTTGCCTTAATCACATTATTGAAACCTAATGCTAAACTTCAGAATTTTATGAGGTGTTTGTGATCTGGATTTGATGAGACAGGAAGAGATCCCAGGAAGAGATGGGTGATTGTCCCCATCATTCTCACCATAATATTCTATCTCTTTAGTCTCATTTCCCTAGAGATTAAAAAACACATAGTTCATTATTTAACACACACATGTATGCAAACAAACACATTCACAGATTTATGATACATGTTACAATATTCTGAAATATATGAATCACCCTAAATAACAGAGACCCTTATGTACATATTTTGCTTACAGCTTTAAGGATAAACATTGTTATTAGTGACAGTCATATTATGTAACATGTCACATGATTTTATTCCTCCTATCTTTCAGTCTCTAACTTTGACCAGCCTTTTTGTAGCCCTCTCCACTACCCCCACCCCTTTTATGAACGTTATTCCATTTTCATCCTCTATAAGTTTAACATTTTCAATTTCCGAACGTTCTGTACTTGACACAGCCTTGTTGAAATGAAGGAAGTGGCCTGTTTTGAAGGCGAGGAACAGGATGTCACTGTGGTTGTCTTGCTCCACTGTTCTGCACCATTGGGTGCTTCCACATCTTGGCAACTGAGTGTTCTGTGGTGGAGTGCTCTGCCACACACGAACTCATGTTCTTTGACACATGTGCTCACCTGTAGTTAGCTTGATGTGTGATGGTTATATTTGGACTATTGAAAAAATTTACATTGTTTCCATAATGGCTGAGTTAGTTTACATTTTCCCAATGTCTTAGGCTCCTCTGGTCTTCACAGCCTTGACAGCACTTGTCACCTCTTCTTTCTTGGATAATAACTGATATTACTGGGGTGAAGTGCTAGCTTATTTTGGTTTTGATTTGCTTTTTTTCCATTAATTAGTAATGTTTATTATTTCTTCCTTCACCCACTGCTCAACAAGAGGAAAACCTAGCAAATTGCCCATGGCTAGGGAAGTCTTGAATCTAATAGGAGAAGCTATATCCACCAAATTACTAATCCAGTATAGTTCATAACTACATTCTAATTATTTATTCTTATTCCCACAGATCTCATTGCTTGTCAAATATGTGTCTCCTTCAAATAGATGAAGATCATTATAGAAGACTACAACTGATCCAAATGAAGAGAGGAAGTGAATGACATGCTCAGCTCAAGCTGATACACCTATGAAGAACTCCTGCACCTGAGGCTCAGGCGCTATCACGAATAAGAGGCAGAACGTCCCTAAAAGCCAGAGGAGCAGAAAGTTTCATGTGAGATCGTGTCTCTGAGAAATGTCAGGGAAGATACACCCCTAAAAATCTCGCCACAGTGGCTGTCTTCACATGACCTAAAGAAGGATGACACCAGTCCACATGCTAACATGGGAGGGGGAAAGCTGATGAGGCCCCAACCTTAGATTAGGAACTAAAGGAATGCTGAGAGGAGAAAGTCTTCCCCAGGGAAGAGCACACAAGTCGGTTATCCTGCACCAAACGATCTGCCTTAAAGTCACACATACAACTAACTTTAGACTGTGTAGTAGGTTATATTACATACTTAGTAATTTAGGAATATCACACACACACACATACACACACACACATGACAAAAATGCCTATTCAGATGTTTGTGGCAGAACTGGCATGTTTTCTGCCCATTGAATTGCGTAAATTCACCATATATTTCAGATATTAAGTCCTTCTGAGATTTTGGGTTGCAAACATATCCCATTTTGTTGTTCATTCACTGTGTTGATTGTCACCTGAGATAGTAGAATCTCTGTAGTCGGATCTTACCATGATGGTCTGTTTGGCTCTATTGCATACTTTGAGCTTTGATTTTGGGTGTACAGTAAGATCACATTTGGTAAAATGGCATTTTAATGCAGTTGATTTTCTTGGCTATTAATTAATTGGTTTACTTACCTGCCCAATTGTTACTCCCTTGTTTTTTCAACCGTTCAGTTTCATCTCCAGAGGCAAAGGTTATCTCTAGCTCAACCTAGAAGCTCTGAAAATGGGCAAGATTCCCTGGCTAACTCCAGCCAACACTTAAGCCTCAGCTCTGAATCTTCCCCATTATGCTTTCATTGTATCATCCAAGTTTGTGTGTGGAAGGTTGTCCTTATGAAGTGAGGCCTCAGCAGGTCATCACCTTTGAATGGGATTCTGGTTAGTTCTACAAGAGGATTTCTATGAAAAGTGATCTTGGCTCCCAAATAATATTGGCTTCTTGTACCATAATGTATCTGACTTCTTTCCATCCATGATCCTTTGCCAAACGCTCTTATTAGAACTCAAATGTGTGAAAGTGGTTTTTCTTAGAATTACAGCTTTTACAATTATAATCTAAATAAACCTCTTTTGTTTATAAAGCATGTGCATGTGGGTGGTATTCTGTCCCACCAACCAGAAATTGACCAAGTCATCTCTTTATGACCTAGTTTATATGACTAAACTAGGATTCACACTTTAGTCATATAAAACCATCTTTACTTTATCATGATTTGACCATGGTGTATTGGTGGATAATGCATTCAAAAGTGATTTCTTCATCTCTGCTAGGAGCTCTAGAGATATGATACTAGCTTCATATGAGATATCTGAACAGCTCTGTAGGATTAGGACCACCTAACTGAGATCCAACAGACCAGACCTAGAGAGCAGCTATGTGAGTTTCCATAGAAGTGAGGACTGCATGACTATTGTTCAAGAACCTGCAAAAGGACAGAGGATCTGGAGAAAGGAGCAGGGAGGTAAGTTGAATAGAGACTGTCTGGCTGGGTCCCAAGGTTGGTAATGGCCCCTGGGGGGCATAGTGGGTGTGAACCCTAACTTGTGCTTTGTGAAACATGCACCCAGATAAAGGGAAGAGAGGGGAGGGAGATGGAGGAGCAGGGAAGGGAGGGGAGGAGAAGGGGAGGAGAAAAGGGAAAGAATAGGAAAACTGAAAACAGAAGGTTCTTAATAAAGGGGAAGGAAGACAGGGTGTGGCTATGGGAGAGACTGGGTTTATCTCTATGGGAAAATAAAAACACAGGTTTGGATTTAAGTTTGGGGGTGTGATAAATTAGATTTGGACTCTCCCTCAAAGGCCCACATGCTAAAGGCTCAGTCCTAGGTGCTGCTGTTGGGAGGACTATGGAAGATTTATAGGTGATCAGGGACGTGCCTTGAAAAAGATTATGGGATCCTGTAATCTTTTCCTTTTCTCCTTTCTGATTTATGGCTGTGGCTTAAGTGTTTTTCTTCTGCTGTGTACTTACAGCATGCGATGCTGGCCATAGGCTTGAAGCAACAAGATTTCAGATCAAAGAATGATAAAAGCAGATTATTTCCTATGTTTTGTTGTAGTGGCAGAAAGCTACCTAATAGAATGTACTTGGGGGATATATGGAAACAAATCAGAGATCCTTAGCTGTGTAGCAAGCTTAAGAGTAGCCTGAGCTATGCAAGATTCTGCCTTAAACAACTAAACAAACCTGGCTAACACTGCTGGTAACCCTAGAGGCTGACCTTAATTAAGCTTCTTTGTGCAGCAAGTGTTGCTCATAAGGACCCGCAGTTGATTACCCCTATTTAACAAATGCGCACACTGAGGCAATAGAGGCAGGAACAGGTTGAAAGTCGGGCAATTCAATGAGCTCCCTGACTTCCGTTCACTACCTTTGGCAATTCAATGAGCTCCCTGACTTCCGTTCACTACCTTTGGTATCTGTTGAAGTGGAAACACAGGGTGAAGCAAGGAGATGCTACTACAAGCTTTGTGTGAAAGTCAGGGCAGCAGGAGGGCTATCTGAGGAATGGGCGGAAGAAGAGTGGTCAAAAGGTCCCCAGAAAAAGATGATCCATATAACAGAGGAAGCACAGTGCAGAACAATCTGTGGAAACCAAAAGAAGGGACAGGTCCAGATGGAGGGGTCGCATGTGCCTTGATAGTTGAGTACCTGGAAGTGTCTGTCAGCTTTAGGGACAGCAATGCCAGCGATGGCCTCTTCCTGTGGTTCCACAGAAATATATCATTTGAAGGAAGCTGTTGACTCAGTTTTTAATTTTCATGCACAGCAAATATGTGGTTAATTACTTAGCATGCGCTGGTGTTCTCCATTTCCACTTTATTGTGTGTGCATCACACGTATAAGCTGAAATGTACTTATGCACTTAAATAAGATTTCCCTTTGACTAAATTGTCAATCTCTTGAGAAAAATCTGATAAACTAAATTTTAATTAATCTCTGTTATACTCATCTCATTTTTCCTCAAATGAATTAATTTTCCCCATAGTAACTTAATACCTCCTTCATTTAGACACTCCATTTTGCTTTAGATGCCTTACTTACTTTTCACATTTTCTATGCATTAATTTTTTTTTAAAAGGAGCATGATTTCAAACATAGTGCTGCTTTTCTGAAATCCAAGCAATAGTTTCATAACTTCTCAATTCGTGTGAATTTGATAAAAGAACAAAACCTTTCATAAACACTTCCTGTGTGTATGTTTTCAGGGCACTAGGAACCTAAACATCATCCTTGCATCTGCAAACCAAACAGTGTGAGGAGCACCAAGTAGGTGAGCGTCAAGACTGCCTAGGAAGTTCTTGGTCCTGATGAGGCTGGAGGTGCTAACAGAATGGTCTGTGAAGTCCACTACCTTCAGTTTTGAGGACAGGCCAGTTCCGTTCTGGAGCAGAGGACAAGCTCCAGCATTCATGGCCACTAGAGAGTGCCAATCCCAGGAGACCAAGAAAGGGCAATTGTACCTTGATGTCCATGGGAGTATTGGTTCCATGAACCTGCTCATGTACCCAAATCCAAGGATAGTTACATCCATGGTGTATCATGGTGCACACTGTATCATCTGCCTTAATTATTTATATATTGCTTATAATGTCTGAGTCTGTGTTTAATGTTCTATAAGTCATTCTCAGGTATTGTTTCCAGAATAATGACAAGAAAAAGGTCTGTATATTTCCATCACAGATGCCTTTAAATATTTAAATGTTTTAGTCAAGGACTGAAATACTGACTAACTGACTTTGTGGGCATGGAAGCAGTGGATTTGGGGACAGTGCGTATTCAGCATCTCTCACCTACCAGCAGCCTAGAATCCTGGTTCCTATACCCTGTGCCACACTGTACCTGGTGACCCCATATTGCTGATTCCCCATTCTGTTCTGTGATCTGTATCTTCCTGCTCACTTTGCTTTGGAGGTGTAAATAGGAGAATTCTTACTATTACCTTTTGAAATTTGTGGTGTCCCAACATCAAAATAGACTTTGCAATTTATAAAGTGCTGAACAGAATCTTACTTAGATATTGAGCCAGTGGTGAGGTGTTGGCTGAAGGAGAGCACCATGCAGGCAAGGAGGAGACTGTAGGAGGCTGTGGTGAGCTTTCAGTGTGAGGCTGAACTAGGGATGTACACAGGACCTTCACTGCTACCTCTGAGGTCATTGGGAATATTTGTGCCATGAGCAAATAGGCCAAGGTCAGGCTAGGACCTTATTCTTCTAGAAGGCTAAGAGAGAAGCAGAAACCTTGGTGAGGTCTGAGGAAAGCCACACATCTCTCATGTGTTACAGTGTCAAATGTGGAAATGCAGCACTGTGAGGAGGTGTCAACTGAACTTGGGTAAGTGGTCTTAAGATGAGAAGTGTCAGTAGTGTGGGTGGCCTGACAATACATTCAGTGATGGTTTGAAGCACCATGTAGGGTCAAGGACCAGGGTAAGAGAGAGGATAGTGGTATGTTTGGGACTTTTGGTACCTAGAGAAAGAAACTGATGAGCCAGTTCTTTGCTGGGAGTGATGCAGAGTCAAGAGCATGAAAAAATATGTTTTTTTCTCTCTTTTCATTTTATGTGAAAGGATTGAGAATGTTTATCAACAGAAGAGCCAGAGAAGACTCTTTGCCAGAGCCATTGCTACAAGAAGTGATGAGGGAAAAAGTGAAGGAAATGACTCAGAAACAAGACTGAACAAATCTCTCTCCCTGGAGCAGTGAATAATGCTCTCTCTCTCTCTCTCTCTCTCTCTCTCTCTCTCTCTCTCTCTCTCTCTCTCCTATCCTTTCTTCACTCACTCCCTCCATCCCTCCCCCCTCTCTCTGTGTGCATTTGTGTGTGCATGTACATGTGTGCACATGCACATGCATGACTAGGTGTGTACCTGTGCAGCTAGGTAAACCAACCATTACCATTTGGGAATTCCATCTCTGAGTTGCTTTGCTTACAGCAGTTGACCTGTAACTCCCAAATTAATCGTCCTGAGCATCTCTGGACACTTGTTAGGCATCACACTTTGGCAACCTTTTGAATTACTCAAACATTGTGTTAGTGCTCATTGGAGGCTGCACAGGCTTATTATTTCAGCTTTCCGACTGTAGACAAGTGCCTTTCCACAGTCTGCTCAGTGACAAGGTTTTCTAATTTGGTAGAATTTACTTGGTGGGATCGCAGTTTACAATGACCCTCAAGAGTTGGGCTAACGTGCTGCCAGATGTCCCTAGGCACAAGAAGGCTATGATGTGGTAAATGGGTACACAAAAGGGACTGTTTAGCATGGGCTATGATATTGTTGACTATGAGATCAAAGTAAGTGAAACAATAGATACAAAGCAAGCTTCCTCTTCACACAAAACCAAGCCAGCACTGATTGGTTCATGCAAACACAACCAGAGTCTCACACGTACCTGCAGGGAGTGACTGAAGCCCTGAGCGCATGTGCTCTATTTGATGTGGACCAAATGCCTCAGCCCCACAGGAGCGGCAGAGCCATCATTGAGAGAGGCTCAAAGGGAGGGCAAAGACTTCCTCAGATACAAGTGTCAACATTGACTGTGCACAGGAAATGTCCACTGTAGCTTCCTGTTTTATGGATAAGGCTTGAAGACTGCTATCCTATAGAGACTACTCCAACTGAGATTAGCTAAAGCCAACTCCTTGTTCAGCAGCTGTATGCAATAACCCCACTTTCTGTTCAGCTCTATATAATAAACATGCTGGCCTTATGGGGTATCAGGCTTCTCCATCTGAGTGCTCAGCACACCCCTTCTTTTCTGTATGTGTTTCTGTGTATCTTTTCTTTCTTCATCCCTTTGTTTTACCAGGCAAGTTAATGCCTGGAGCTGTGTGAGATTGTGGCAGATACATAACCACATGCCTCCTCCTGGACAATGCTTTTGTACTTACTGGTTCAGTATTTGGGTGACATTTTAGGGCATTAATAGTGCATAAAATGATATGTATTTTAGTCATGTGTATACTGCATGCTACTATAGAGGGCCTATGTACATTTATTTTTCTTTTTTTTATTAATTTATATATGTACATTTTTTATGCAATAGCTCTACTAATCTCCCAATCTTCCATGCACAGTAGGTCCTTTTGAGATCCCCACTGTGCCAGTGATGACTTAGAGGTTGTCAGGGCTGGACAAGTTTCCTGATGACACAGAGCCTAAGTTGTGGGGCTGGCGTTTGTGCTGGAGTGTGGCTCTCAAGCTTTACTACTAGTCACTGTGCCATGCACCTGTTGTGTGAGGGTAGGGTCAGGGGGTTGGCTTAAGGAGGGCATTTCATTAGTATGATATTCCATCTGGAATCACAAGGACAAATGCAACTTGGTGGTTTGGTTCTGCCTAGGAGTAGGTTGCATGGAAACAATCAGGAAGTACCTCTAGGGTGAGTCCGTCATGCTGGGTATTTTGTCTGGGTAGATTCCATGTAGAGTGTTGTGGGAAACCCCAAGGCATATGGAAACAAGCCTGAGAGTGAAGCATGTGCTTGCCAGGAACGTCCAGATTAGAAGAGACTTCCTTTAGGAAATTCCAACAGAATTCAATCAAGAATAGTGGGTGAAGTTTACAAGTACGAACCATACAAATTTCAAATTTTAAAATGTTGTTAAAGAAATTAAGTGTATTGGTGTCCCCTCCCTCCACTGGAAGTCTCTCCTGGCTACAGGAGGCAGCCTCTGCAGGCTCCCCATCCCCCCACTAATAGAAGCCTCAGCTAGGGTCACTGTCATAGATGCGCCAGAAGCTTCACCTGTCCCAGAGATGGCCTTCTCCACTGATTTCCATTCTCGCTCCCAGCCTTCCCCTCTCTCCTGATCTCTCCCCTATTTCCCTTCCAATGACTCTCCCATCCAGTTCCCTCCTTCCTTCTACCGCACATGTCCCAGTGTTCTCTCTCTCCTCTCACTCACTCCTCCTCCATCACTCCTTCTCCTCCCTCTTTCTTTTCCTCTCTTATTCTTTCTATTTTTGTGGGAACTCTGTCTCTCTTACTGTGTAGTTTAAGCTGGCTTAAAATCTGCTCTATAGCTCATTCTGGTCTCTGATTCCCTATCCTCCTGCCTCAGCACCGGGTTCCCTAGTTCTGAGATTACAGCTGTGTGATATCATATTCAACATACGTATTTTATGTCTTAAAAATAATTCTATTGTAGGGAAGTCAATGCTACAGAAATTGGTTGGATACAATTATATTTGTCACTGAGTAAAAGTCCGTGTGGATTTTAAAATATTTTCTTTCTCTCTTCTAATCATCCTAGTGAATGGTACATGTTGAAATCTAAGATGGTGTCTACACCTGAAAAAGGAAAGTTGTCTCTGGGAAGTGCCTTTTCTTCACAAGTGGAAATAATTGACTGAATGGGCACAGTGTGACTCCTTTCCACATGCAGCCTTCCATGCAAGACTTTTGTACTCACAGTAATGATCTTTCTTATTTTATGCTCCACTAGGGCACATGTGACTGAATGTACCACCTGCTTAAGCTTGGGCTACTTTCTATTACTTTATATTGATAATTTTTAATAATTGAAGACATTTGATACTCTACAAGACAGTCAGTGGTGCTTGCAACAAAGCAGGGGCAATTAGCATGGGTGAGACTTTTAAATTCTATGCTGGTCTGTGCACACTAGTAGAGGCAGAGTTAGCCATGGGGGGAAAATTAAACCATTTGGGTACTGGGTGAAGATCTGTGAGCTGTTTAATGTCATAATTGCCTGCTGCCTCAATCATCACACTGAATGAACCTCTAAGTTGAAATGTCATAAACACTCAGCACGAAGATTTATATAAACCAGGTATCCGACCTACCACCAAGCCCTGCCTGTGGCAGGAAGTGTTTGTTATGTCTTACTCAACCTTTTGGGGAAAAATAAATAAATCCGGAAATGTGCTTGTTCTGGCAATGATCAAACATTAAGAAGCTATTCTGTTACCTGGATGGGATGTTCAGAACCTGTGATAAACAAACCTATTTCCTATAAAAAATAACTTAGATCCAAATTCCTTTAGCTGAAAATGGTTAGTGTCAGTCAAGCCTGTTTCCACTGTGTATTTTACCAAAAAGGGAGAGAAAAAAGTCTTGTTAAATTGAATTTCTTTTTATAAAGTTATACTATTCTGTGTTCTTTACATTTTCATCTTCCTTAAAGTACAAACCCATATGTTAATCAAAGGAGTATTACAAATGTTTAGTGCATGTAAATGATATTATTATTATTTTAAATTTCTCTTCTATACAATATAGTAGGAAAGTCAATGGTTTATATAACTCTGAGTAATGATTTAGTTTCTCATCGCAAAAAAGTAAAAGCCACTTTGAGAGACAATGTGACTACAGTTGTTTAAGTTGACTCACCAAGTATCAGTAGCTGTCTCACCAAATTATCCAAGCTATGTTAATTACACATTTGTAAATCAATGATCATTTAAAAATTAAAACAGACAAAAGACCTGAATGAACTCTAGATCAAACAGGCAGTGTAAGTGGTTAATGATATGTGAAAGATATTCAATATTTTACTTTCTAGAAAAGAGCAGAAGAAAACCATGATAAATATAATACAACATTCTTATAATTAAATTTTTAAATTGATTGAAAATTCTGGGAGTTGATAAGATTGCAGAGTGCTTCTGGCACATGTATGCAGTAATGGTAAAAGAAGGTGCTAACTTGGGAGATTTGTGTTACATGCTGATATGGGTGGCACAGTAGAGGGATGGATATCCAGTGTGTAAAATGCTGGTGTGGTGGGGACACTAGGGATATGAAGTAAAGGTAACGAATGACATGGGTATGTAAAGTGAAGTGTACCAGCTGATACTAAGAAGTCAGACAAAGCAAACGACAGGAGATAGGAAGGGCAGATTTTACATGACTGTTCTATTGAGTCTGAGAAGATTGGAAAGAATGAATCAAGGAAAAAGAGAAGAGATTATTATACACAAATGCAAGTGATAGCTCAAAGGAGTGCTGTAGACTTAGGGAATGGTGAGCAGCCAGATGGAATCATGGCAGGTCCAAATGATAGGCAAGCGACTATGGGAGTGGAGGGAGGGGCACATCTGAACCACATACCAGGTATGGTATCCTAATACAACATGCAATATTCATCCTGAGAGCAATCAAAATTGAATAAGGATTTTAGAGATTAGAAATGGTCAAATTTAGATTTAGAGAAATCAAGTCAGAACAAAATTGAAAATTTTCTATATTGAATATCAGTCAATGGATCATTTGAAAAGACTGTATGATTCATAAACAATAACTGACACAGACGTGTCTAGATTTGGATATCTAGAGGGGCCACAGGCCTTGTATGGTATATGACAAACCATGAGCCTGCCCTCACCAACCCTCCCGATGAAACACTGCATGATCAGCAGATGGCATTGTTTTGTCAGAAGATGAACAGATCAAATGTATCTTATCACAAAGAAGCTATTGCCAGAAGAGGCCCTCACCAGGCAGGCTACATAATGTGGCTGCTGCTCAATATCACTTTGTCGCACACCTCTTTTGTACACTTTCAAATCAACTGCTAGTTTTGCATTGGCTGAAGCTACCAGAATGTAAGGAACAAGGAACTCTAGGAAGTTTCCGTTAATAATCCAGCATTCTACAGAGTGGAACAAGGCTTGTTGAGGAAGGTACAGAAGCACAAAGGGAAGACTTACCTCACCAGCAGTCTTGGCGTCTATGTGCTCAGGTTAACAAAAAGCTCCTGCTTCCAAGAGAGAATTTTACATGCTGTTGTGTAGAGGTTTTATGAGGATTAAAGGCTTCCTGAGTACCCAATAACATGATACAAATTTATAAATTCAGCTCAAAAATACTAAGTAGTTCATTCAATGCTTTTACACTTCTGTTTTCCATGCATAGTAGATGGACAATGATGTTTTACTGAAAAATAAAAGTTCCTTTGCTCCATTCTTCAAGTAGTTTTCAAAGTGCCCTTGCTTGCATTTACTGTGAAGCTCATCACTGGGGAAAGCGTAAATCTTGGAGGAGGAATAGGCTTAGGGAGGATAAAACTTCCACCCAAAATATATCCTGCTTACAAGATGTGCAGATAACGGTTGAGGGAATGGCTAACCAATCCCTGGCCCAACCTGTGACTCACCCATCAGAGAAAGGCAACTCCTGACACTGTTAAAGATACTCTGCTATTCTTGCACACAGGAGCCTAGCTTAGCTATCTCCTGAGAGTCTACACCCAGCAGCATATCCAAACAGACGCAGAGACTCAGAGCCAAACATTAGGCTAAGCATAGGGAATCTTGTGGAAAAGTGGGAGGATAGATAGAAGGACCCTGGAGGTGACAGGATCTCCACAGAAGACCAACAGAGGCAACTAGTCAAGGCCCAGAAAGGCTTGCAGAGACTGAAGCACCAACCAGGGACCATGCATAGACTGGACCTAGTACCCCTACACAGATGTAGCAGTCAGGCAGCTCAGGCTTCATGTGGGTCCCCTGGTAAGGGGAGGAAGGCTGTCTCTGATATGGACACAGTTGCCTGCCATTTTGATCACTAACCCCAGCCAGGAGTGCCTTGCTAGGACACAAAGGAAGAACTCAGTACTGATATGACTTGATGAGTTGGGGTGGGAGGGGAGGGTCCCCTTTTCTGAGGAATGAAAGAGGGGGATGGAGAAAGAGGGAAGAGGGAAAGAGGGTATGACTGAAATGTAAAGTGAATAAATAAATACATTGTAAATAACTAAAGTGCATCTACAAATGTGTGTCATCATCCCTGAGGTACAGATGGATGCACAGTGGAACCTTCAGAGTGACAGCATGGCTCAAGAGGTGGTAAAGAAGTAGAGGCATTAACAAAATGATGGGAGAGCATGGCTGTTCCACTTCAGCTCATGCATTAGCCCATTACCTCTGCCTTGTAGTTCACATAAGCCAGGGTTCGCTTCTCAGCAGCTCAGTTGGCTTTTGAAGCTCATGTCCACTTCAGGACCTTCCAGCTCTTCATAGTCTCCTTTCTTCTGGCTGCTTCCGGATTCTCTTCATTTGAATGATGTTTTGACTGCATGTTGATCTATTTTCTTCCCTCTTTGAATCTGAATCTGTAAGTTTCTTTTCTTTCTGATTTAATGTTCAATTATGTGTATGGAATTCCTTTGAGTTTGATATTATGCTGAATAAATAGAGATAGATCATTCTAAACATTTTTGAAGTATCTTCCTCACCTTCATGGAGCTGGTCCATCTTGATATCTTCCTGCCCTTTTCTAATCACTTGTCCATTTAATAAACCTTCACTGATGAGTTGAGTAGAAAAAACATGTTTACATACTTGCTTATGCAAGGCAGCATTCTACTTCATTTCCATGTTACTTTAAATTATGTGCACGAGTGTGTTTCTGTCTGGGTGTGTGTGAACATGAGTTCAGGTGCCCATGGACACTAGAGGTCTTGGATCCCCTTTACCTGGAGTTACAGGCAGTTGTGAGCTACTTGATGTTGGTGGTGCTGTGAACTGAAATTGCATCCTCTGCAACAGTAGTATGCATCCCTCCAAACCTTTGTTAGGCACTATTATAAAGATGTGACAGTTCTGTTCTCCATTTTTCTTTTTACCATTGCTATAAGGATGCTATATTATGGTTATCATTTAGCAGTATATATAACAGAAGCAAAGGTTTATGTGTTAATTGTGGAGACTGCAAAATACTCCTATAGGCTAGATTCCATCTTGACCTCCACACTCCCTCTCCTTTCCTCCCCTCCCTTCCCATCCCCTTTCTTCTCTCTCTCTCTCTTTCTTTCTCTCTCTCTCTCTCTCTCTCTCTCTCTCTCTCTCTCTCTCTCTCTCTCTTACCTCTGTCTCACCTGTCTCTTTGTCTCTTTCTCCTCCTTACTATCTTTCCTTCTTTCATACCTTGTCTTCTCTCCCTCCTTCCCTCCTTTCTTCCTCTTTTCTCTCTTTCCTTCTCTCCTCCCCACCCCCCCGCCTCCTTTCTTCTTTCTGTGTCACCTAGACTGACCACTACTCAACATTCTCTGACCTTAGCCTCACAAGTGTCTGGAATAACAGGTGCATGCACTTATGTATGGTCCATAGCATACCTGGAAAATGTGCTAGGTGTGTCAAAACCCTGAGAAATAATAAAGGGATTGTATAACACCCTGAGTTCTATTCCCATTCCTCCTGCATCAAGAGGGTACAGTTGAGTTTGGGGTTCTTAGTTAATTTGTAGTGTAAAACCCAGAATGGGGTGCACTTCTGATATGACAATGCACACAAAAGATTTTACTGGCTTTGAGTCACTTCCTAAATCCTGAATGTGTGGCTTGCCAGGGGCCCCATCTTTTTGCTGCTTTTGACTCCTATTTGTGATGAATAAAGTCGATTCTGTTACTTTACTATGGCAGCATTAAGTGTTGCTTGATTCATGAAAGTGGTAGAAACTGTATCTAAAGATGTACTGGGCAGAAGCCTTTGATCTCCCATTTCCTAGTGGTTGGGCAGGGATGAGCTTTGTCATTGAGACTGCTGTTTTAAGAGTCCTTTCCTGTGGTTGCTAATAGGCACACAATGACCATGCTTCACAGCTGTGCCATTCAGAGTACCTGGCTCAGGAGCAGGATGTTAAGCTGTATGCACCAGCCTACTAAGAGTCTTAACATCGCACCAAAAATAAGAGCAGGCAGCCAGAATGTTGAAAGTTCCCATCCAGTTTTTGATATTGTATTCAAATATTTTGTGCATTGATACATGGAATAAGTAGATGACAAAATAACATAAGGGGAAATAGAAACTAGTAAGATTTGACAGGTTCTGCCTGGGCAATGGGAAGAATAGAGACCATACTGTAGATGAGTTATGAAGCTTTGTGCACCAGCAGGTGGTGGAGAGTGACAGGAAGGAGAGAAGAAAAAAGGAAGGGATAAAGAAAGAGAAAAGGGAGACAGGAGGGAAGAAGAGAGGAAAAGGAGGAAAGGAAGATGGGAAGACAAGAAGAAGGAAAGGAAAGGTGGGAGTGAGAAAAAAGAGGAAGGAAGAAATGTCAGCAGAGAGAAGGTTGGACACTTAGCAGAGCCTCAGGGCACAGATGATATAGTGTGGCTAAAGGCTGGGCGAGAAGCAGAGGCAGGCACCTAGGGCACATGGAGACTTCGTCCAGGAGCACTGGAAGGGCAAGCAGTACAGTGACTGTGATAAATAAGAACCTGTGGTGGGCCAATAGTGATAGGAATGTCTACAGAGATTGCACTGAAGTAGAAATACAGTGGTTTTGTTGGTTTGTTTTTTTAACTAATTGGACTTGGTAACCTAGGAAAAGAGACAAAAATCAAAACAAAAAAGATCTAAAATAAAAAGGCAAAACAATCAAAATCCAAAATTTTAAACTTGAGGTACCCAATACATTTTAGCAACATCCAATAAAGTAGGAAGGTAGAAGAAGACGGTGGCTTGGAGGAATGTCCTTGTCCTTCCTATATTTTCTCCCTCTGTCATTTTCCCTCTGCCACTCTTTTGGCTCATCCCTCCCATTTTCTCACATCCCTCGCAGTGAGACATGGACAGAGATGGCGATGTCTGTTACAGGACTGGGGTGGTCAGAATCTCCATCCAAATGTATTTGGCAAATAGTCCCCATATTCCAAACACTGTGCTTTCTTTTTAGGATATTAAAAGTAGTTCAAAGGTAGACTTTGAGGGCTCATGGCAGATGCATGTGGGAATAATCTTTGATTCAATCATAGACAGCCAACAGATTGCCTCCTTAGACATCTGATGGATATTAATTAGGATTGACTCTTTAGGAAAATGATAATTGGGGGGAGTCTGGTTATTTTCATACTCTTTGAGGTGTCTCTGGGACTGTTCTGTGGAAATTCCTACTAATAGTTAGATGCTGGGTTCTTCTTCAAAAGAGTAAGGTAGAATTATGGGTGCAACATCAGAAGATGGACAATCTCCATCAGACCTAGAAAATAATGGACAGTGAAAATAAAAGCAAAGCCTTACAGGGTATAGTATTTATATCAAATAGAAAAAGAGGCTGGGGAACAGAAAAGATTTGAGAAAGGAGGACAGAATAGTGGAAGAATTAAAAAGCAAAATAAAATAAAGCAAAGAACCCCAACCTCTTAATGAGTGAACTGAGGGCAGATAAACCTGTGAGGGAGGAAAAAGTGAATACATCAGCTGTGACAGTGTTGAAGATAGAACACATTGTTTTTGTCCAAGAGGGACTAACTTCAGGGGACTTGGACACAGAAAATTTAGTGGAGTGTCAGGAATGGAAAGTCAATTGAAACTAGGTGACAAGGAAATTCATGAAGACTCTGTATTGGGAAGCTGCCTCTGGTATAATTTGTTGGGAAATCAGAGCAAGTGGAGGAAAGCCACTCTTCCTGAGCAGACCCTCACAGGACTGTTAGTAGTGAGCAGGTAGGTGTATCCTGTGTGCTGGCCATGGATTTTATGCAGTAAAGCTGAGGGCTAAGGATGGGGCAACTGCATCAAAGCTTGTGATAGTCAACTTCATTATAAATAATTCCATCCACCACCCCACCATGATCCCAAAGTATTTCAGGCTGTCCAAAGAGTTCCATACTCAGACCACAAAATAGCCTAAGGATGTCACAGCCATCTGAGGCTGTGTACAAATGAGATTATCCCCTGTGCCACTCTATTCACTGACCCCAGGTCTCTCCAGGAACATCAAATCCCTTTAATATCAGTGGAGACGTTTCCATCTGGGAGTGTTTAGACTTTTTAGCGATAGCCTTAGGCTGAGATAGATGGTAATATGTACCGAAATGAGATTCACTGTCACAGGAAATTCCAATGGTGAAGCTTTCCTGGGCCTCTGGTCTTCAAACTGGTTCAAGTATGTGATAACTATGTGAACAAATTAGGCACACCATGCAGATAATAGTTAGATAGTCAAGATCATGTTGACTGCTGTCTAACTCGAATCTCTACCGTCAGGAATGCTGCTTGGGAAGACCCTCTAGTGAATCACGGTTCACGGGCTGCTGATCTGCTATTAATATAATTTCTTTTGCCCTTTGAGCTTTTAGCCCCACATGTGTAATTCCTCCAGAATATTCAGTATGTTATCTGAAAGGACTCTCAACGCCACTGCCTCAATGCAAAACAGACTACACACAGATGAACAAAGGGAATTTAACTTTCATAAGTTGGTTTTAAAAATGCGTTTACTTTGACTGCACTGAAAGAATCTAAAAAAAGATGAAAAGCATCTTTAGCATGCCAAAAACATCTGGTTTCATATTTTCAGACCAAAAGGAAATTGCATGAAGACTAAAATCTTATGTTTTGATTTATATTATTATTGGAGGGCTGAGAAGCTGCCACTCACCAAGTAGAATTTTATGATGATAAATAAATAAGGAAAACAATCTGACAAAACATGTCATGGAACAAAGCTGCATTTCAAGTTTAATTAACTGATAACAATACTTATGATGGAAGAACTGTGCCACCAATTATACAGTTAGTAAATGTATGCTCTCAATGAGAAGATGAGCCTACAAAACTCAAAAGGCCTTGTCCTCAGCATAGGAAGGCAGCACATCCAAAGGACATTTTGCTTTACTCAGTTAGTTGCACTTCAGTTTAGACCCTTCCTGAGAATGTACATATGCATGTGTGTGTACATGTGTGTGCACACATGTGTACACGTGTGTGTTGCTCTCTAAGAAGTAGTATCTGTAAGTAGCATGTTACAAATGGAATCCTAGTGATGTTTTCTAAGAAGTTGGCAATGGGAATTTCTGCAAGCGGTAGACACAGAGGCGGTGGAGAAACAGGAGTCAGGGGAAGAAAGGAAAATCCATCCAGGATGAGAAGAGACCGTTTTGTTTCCTCACATTACACTTTTCCCTTCTCTAAAACTCCAGAAAAAAACCCTAACCGTGCTTCAGTGTTCACAGTCCTTAGTGATCAGCAGGGATATAGGCAGAAGCCTCCGTTCAACCTATGGATAGTTGTTTTTGCTATTCTTGTATTCAAAGGCATTGTATGCTCAGGTGAGGCAAGTCAAAGACAACAAGATCACAGCTATTGTTTGTGGGGATGCAAACTGCTTGCTTTCTGTCTGCTGCGGAGACCATCTCTTGCCATGTTTTCACCAGCAATTGTATTTTTTAGAGGGACACTTTTCATAGCAGATCTTATAAGTTGATTTACTTCAAACTACCAAAGGAGATAAATCGAGGCAGATATGTAGAAGATTTCATGTCTAATCTTCCTCAGGCTTTGGAGTGCTGATTGAGGAAATATTTAACTCCCCTGTCTCCAGGTGCATTGCCATTCTGCTCACAAGCCAGAGAACGCTTTCAGTAGCAATAACTGTCATTCTGCTTTTGGTCTCTCTGACAGTGAGGCCCACACCAAAATAAGATCAGTTAGCACATTAAGCAACATTCCAAATACTAGGCAGTTTCCCGATGGAGGCCTGATGGAATTTAAAATACATATATATCTGATATTAAGGGGTAGAGTATTCAATCAAATGGTTTTGTTGCTAAAACTCAATATTCTACCATCAGACAAGAGGCCTAAAGAATGCAGAATAGTTGTGGAAATTTTCTGGAAGTTTCAGCTTAGGTACAGCTGCCATCACAAACATTCTGAGGCCCATTGTTGACTTAAAGGGAAGCCCACAGAGAATTTAGAACTTTTATTTTCCCAGAGTCTGCTCAGATTTGTGCATTGCAATTTCTTGTGTGATTTTTTAACCTTGCCTCTGCTTGCATTTGTTCATGAATCAATTTCAGATAACTATTCTCTTTTAAAAAAAATATCTATTAGCCAGCCAGTAGTGCACAGTTATAATCCCAACACTCAGGGAGGCAGAGACAGGCAGATCTGTGAGTTTGAGGCCATCCTGGTCTACAAAGCTAGTCCAGGACAGCCAGTGCTACACAGAGAAACCCTGTCTCAAAAAAAAAACCAAAAAAAAACCAAAAAACAAAAAACAACAACAACAACAAAAAACCCCAAAAAACTACTCTCTCTCTCTCTCTCTCTCTCTCTCTCTCTCTCTCTCTCTCTCGATTCCACTTAAATGAGTGTGTGTGTGTGTGTGTGTGTGTGTGTGTGTGTGTGTGTGTGTGTGATCAATTCCATTTGCTGGTCAACTAACTTTAAATACATCTTCTTTAGATGCATGTGGTAATTATCCCTTACTTTCTATAAGGAGACAGATCTGGTTCCCTTCTCGTCTTCCTGGATGCATGCACATGGAAAAGATAACATCCTGTCTTCAGTGCTACTGGGAATTACCACTGGCATGTTTTGACTCGTTATCTTGAATCTTAATCAGCTGATGAAAAAGTTAGTTTCATCAGCTGATGAAGGCTTAGGGTAATGAGTCAAAACATCCTGATAGGCTTCTCAGCAGCCAGACATGGGAGTGGAGTGCTTTTCCTGACAGGTTATCTCATACTGCTGTCCAACAAATAATTATCTGGTCTCTGTATTTACCACCATGGAGCAACCGCATCATGGCACGGGAAGGGAAGAGGTTGGCAGGTCACAAGTACTATCCCTTTGGAAGATGTGTCTCATGTTTATTCTTACTACGTTTTATAGCATGAAAGTATGTACAATCTGAAATGTTAGTTGTGGCGGTTTTCTTTCTTTTCTTCTTTTTAAAAAATAATTGGAAAATTAAAGATTTTTTTACATATACATTTATATTATTACACATATATGCAATAAACTACCTACAGCAAGAAGAACCATTAAGCAATTAGGAAGTAGATATGCTACATTCATAGTGTTTTGGCTATTTGTTTTTGACAGCCATGAAGAAAAAGGTTTTTAAGTACATACCTTGAAGCATTTGTTGTAGTCTCACAGCCAGGCACCGGCCAATCTACTTCTAGAGGATTTTTATCTTGTGAAAGCTGAGACTCCGTTAAATACTAACTCTCCATTCCTCCTGGCCAGCCACTGGTGATTAGCAGTCTATCTTCTGTTTCTATGAGTTGGACTTTTCCAGTGCCTCATATAAGTGGATTCTCTCAACAGTTGTTCTTTCTGGCTGGTTTATTTCACTTAACAAAATGTCCTCAAATTTCACCCATGTTGCAGCTAGCTCATGTCAAGATTTCCTGCCTAGTTGAAGCCAAATAGCATTACATGGTTTGCATGTCTATCCTCATTGCAGGAGAAATTCTAACTCTTGTCAACTCTGAATACTGTAGTTGACATGAATGTAGGCACAGCTCTTCAAGACTTTGTCTTCAATTCCTTTGAATCCAGGCTCACAAATGGAATTGTTGAATGTTATTGTTTTTCAACTTTTGAAGGTGTGTGTGTGTGTGTGTGTGTGTGTGTGTGTGTGTGTGTGTGTGTAAATTACAGTAGATCCTTTTCCCTGGTCTAACTTGGTAAGTCTGCCTAATCCTCCCCCCATGAACCCCCAGATCTATGATGAGTCCACATCCAGTGTTTTAGTGTAGTCTTTCCAACCTTTTCTGTGCCATAACCAGTCTTTAAGCTTCCACTGACAAATACTCTGTCTGCCCCTAACCCACAGACCCTCCCATGGCACATCCCACTGCCCCCTCAGTCAGATCACTCATATCCTCCTCTGATGCAGGCCTGGCCCTTCCCTCTATGCACCCTTCTCAGCTTTCAAATCTACTCCCACACTCCAGATGTCGACCACGGTTCATATTCTGTATACACAGCTTAGTGACTTGTGCTCACCTAACCTGTTTCCAACTTCTAGGCCCAACCTGCACACATATCTTCTTCTGCTCCAATCTACTTTCTCCATGTCTGACACAGAACTAACATGTTCTTATGCCCAGATCTCATCACAAAAATACTAACAATATGAAAGATAAAACCAGTATGTTTTTTCTAAAACCTGTCGGTCCTGTAGAAATGTTTGCTTATTATACATTTCTGGGCTGCAGACATGGCTCAGAGGTTAAGGACACTGACTGCTCTTCCGGAGGTCCTAAGGTCAATTCACAGCAACCACATGGTGGCTCACAACCATCTATCATGTGATATTATGCCTTCTGGCCTTCAGGTGTACATGCAGGCAGAGCTCAGTGGAACAAAGAGAAAAAACTTATGGAGAATAAACATCCAACTAATGCTGACAGAAATGATGAAGACAATCCAGGACCTGAAAATGGGAATTTAATGAGATAGAAACACTGAAGAGGACTCAAGATGAAATGAAGATGGAATTGAAAAACCTAATAACCCATCTAGAAAATTCAAAGGGAAATCCTTACAAGTAGAATGAATCCAGGAGAAGATAGAATATCAGGACTTGAAGATATTGGAGAGAATATAGAGCAAATAAGCAAGGGATGTGTTAAAAACAACAAAATGCACAGAAACAGACCACAAAAGTTATGTAGGAGCATCATGAAATGACCAAACCTTCAAAGTACAGGCATAGATGAGGGAAAGAACTACGAAGCCTTTCCAGGACACCATGAAAGAGGATGTGTTTAGTCATGATTGGACTTGAGGTGCTGGAATGGGTAGATGGAATCCCCTCTTCTGAGGGGTAAGAGGAATTAGGGGCTGAGGAGTGGGAGTGAGGGAAGGAGGGTGAGACTGGGGAGGAGAAGAGGGAGGGACTGCAATTGGGATGTGGAGTGAATAGATTAATTAAAAAAATACCAGGTCAGTGAAATGGACCATATCTACATCAAGATGATTGAGGAGAACTTCTCCAAATTAAAGAAAGACATATCCATACAGACTAAAAAAGCAACAGAACAACAAATAGACAAGACCAGAAAAGTCATATTATAGTTAAAACACTAAATAAAGAACAATTTTTATTTAATTTATTCAGATTACATCTCAATTATTATCCCTTCACTTGTATCCACCAATTCTTCCCTCCCTCCCACTTTCACCTTATTCCCCTCCCCAAGGTCTATAACAGAAGGGGACCTTCTCCCCTGCCATATGGTCATAGGCTATCAATCAAGTCTCATCTTGGTAGCCTGCTTATCCTTTCTCTGAGTGCCACCAGGCTTACCCACCATGGGGAAGTGGTCAAATATGGGGCACCAGAGTTCATATCAGAGTCAGTCCCCACTCACCACATAACTGTGGAGAATGTCCTGTTCATTTGCTATATCTGAGTAGGGGTTCAATGTTTACTGCGTGCATTGTCCTTGGATGGTGCAATAGTTTGAGCAAACCTCCCTGGGTCCAGATCCGCCTATCATGATGTTCTTCTTATAGGTTTCTAGGACCCTCTGGGTCCTTCTATTTTCCCATTCTCACATACTTCTCTCACCTAGGGTCCCAATAGGATGTCCTCACATCTATCCCAATCTCCTTGTAAGTGAAGACTTTCATGGGACATCCCTTTTGGACTAATGTCCAATTATAAGTGAGTATATACCATGTGAGTATTTCTGCTTCTGGGTTAACTCACTCAGTATGATCATTTCTAGTTCCAGCCATTTATCCACAAAGTTTGGAATTTCCTTGTTTTTAACACCTGATTAGTATTCCATAGTGTAAATGTACCACAGTTTTTTTTTATCTATTCCTAGACTCAGTATAATTCAAAAGGAGTGAAAATAATAAACAGATTTCAAACCACCAAAATTAAACCAAAAAGTTTAAAAAACCTAAGGAGCTCCATAATAATCACTGAGACCAAATGTAATTAAAAGCCTTACAGTTAAGAAAATTCCAGGGCCAGGTGAGTTAATAGCAGAAATCTATTAGAAATACAAAGAACATATATAAAGAACCCTTCATAAACTATTCGAAGAAAAAAAGAAGGAAAATGGAAATAGAAGAAACATTCAAAGCCAGTATAACTCTAATACCCAAACCAGGTAAGAGAATGGATGCAAAAACAGGACCCATCATTCTGTAGCATACAAGAAACACACCTCAGCAATAAAGATAGACATTACCTCAGAGAAAGTGATGGCAGAAGGTATTCCAAACAAATGGACCTAAGAAGCAAGCTGTAGTAGCCATTCTAGTATCTAATAGAATAGACTTTCAACCAAAATAAATCAAATGAGATAGGGAAGGACACTTTATACTCATCAAAGAAAAAATACACCAACATGACATTTCAACCCTGAATATCTATGCTTCAAATTTCAGGGTATCCACATTCGTAAAGAAATATTACTAAAGCATATCACACAGTGAGCTGCGCACATTAATATTGGGAGGCTTCAACACCCCACTCTCCCTAATAGACAGACCATTGAGAGAGAAACTAAATGGAGAAATAATGAAAGTAACTGAAGTCATGAATGAAATGGTCCTAACATGTGTATAGAACATTTCACCCAAACACGAAAGAATATAATGTCTTCTCAGCACCTAACAGAACCTTCTCCAAAATTTACCATATACTTGGTCACAAAGCAAACCTCAACAGATTCAAGAAGATCAATATAACCCATTGCATCTTACTAGACCACCATGGACTAAAGCTGGAATTCAACAAAATGAAAAAACAGAAAGTCTAAACATTCAGGGAAACTGAATAAGTCCCTACTCAGTGACCTCAGGGTCAGTGAAGAAATAAAAAAGAAATTAAAGACCTTCCAGAATTCAATAAAATGAAGATATAGCATACCTAAAATTATGGGACGCAATTAAAGCAGTGTTAAAAGGAAAGTCCATAGCACTAAGTACTTTTGTGAGTGACCCCATACTTGGAGAGATCCCATACTAGTTACTTAGTAGCACACCTGAAAGTTCTAGACAAAAGGAAGCAAATGCACCAAAGAGGAATAGAGTACAGGAAATATTTAAACTCAGGGCTGAAATCAATAAATTAGAAACAAAGAAAACAATTCAAAGAATTAACAAAACCAAGAGCTGGTTCTTTGAGAAAATCAAAGAAGATAGACAAACCCTTCGCCAAACTAATTAAGAGGTAGAAGGAGAGTATACAAATCAACAAAATCAGAAATGAAAAAGGAGACATAACTATGCACACCGAGGAAGTCCAAAGAATCATTATGTCTTACTTCAAAACCCAAATTCCACAAAATTTAAAAATCCAAACTCAACGTACAATTTTCTTGATAGATACCACTTACTAAAATTAAATCAAGACCAGGTAAACAAATTAAATTATCCTATGTATCCTAAGGAAATAGAAGCAATCATTGAAAGTCTTCCAACTTCCCCATCCCAAAAATGCCTGGGACAGATGGTTTTAGAACAGAATTCTACCAGACCTTTAAAGAAGAGCTAATACCAATACTCTTCAAACTAATCCACAAAATGAAACAGAAGGGACATTTCTAAACTCATTCTATGAGGCCATAGTCACCTTAATTCATAAACCACACAAAGACCTAATAAAGAAAGAGAATTTCAGACCAATTTCTCTGATGAACATTGATGCAAAAATAATCAATATAACATATGCAAACCACACTCAAGAACACATCAAAAATATCACCCATCATGACCAAGTAGGCTTCATCCCAGGCATGCAGTGGTGGTTTAATATACAGAAATCCATCAATGTAATCCATTATATAAACCAACTGAAAGAAAAACCCACATGATCATCTCCTTAGATGCTGAAAAAGCATTTGACAAAATATAGCACCCATTCATGTTAAAAGTTTTGGAGGAATCAAGGGTACAAGGCCAATACCTAGAAATTGTAAAGGCAACACACAGCAAGCATATAGCCAACCTCAAACTAAACAGAGAAAAACTTAAATCAATTCCACTGCAATGAGGGACACAACAAGGCTGTCCACTCTCTCTGTTTCTTTTCAAGTCCTGTTCCTCTTAAAGTCCTGTTTAGAGCAGAAAGACAGCTAAAGGAGATCAAAGGGATACAAAGTGAAGAGGAAGAAGCCAAAAGTATCACTTTTTGCAGATGATATGATAGTATACATAAATGACCCCCAAAAATTCTACCAAGGAACTCCTACTGCTGATAAACACCTTCAACAACATGAGTGGATAGAAAACCAACTCAAAAAAAATCAGTGCCCTCATTTATACAAAAGACTGGGAAAGAAGTTAAGGAACCATCACTCTTCTCAATAGCTATAAAAAATATAAAGTAGCTTGGATTAACTCTAACCAAGAAAGTTAAAGACTTGTATGGAAAAAAAATACTTCAAGTCTATGAAGAAAGAAATTGAAGAAGCTATCAGAAGATGGAAACATCTTTCATGCTCAAGGATCAGTAGGATTAACATTAAGAATGGCCATCTTACCAAAAGCAATCTAAAGATTCATTGCAATTCTTATCAAAATGCCAACACAATTCTTTACAGATCTTAAAAGAACAATTCTCAACTTCATATGGAAAAACAGAAAACAAATAGTTAAGACAATCCTGTACAATAAAAGAACTTCTGGAGGTATCACCATGTCTGATCTCAAGCTGTTCTGTAAAGCAAGAATAACAAAACCTGAAAGGAACTGGTATAGAAACAGACAGGTGGATCAATGGAATCAAATCAAACACCCAGAAATAAACCCACACAGCTATGAACACTTGAGTTTTGACAGAGAGGTCAAAAACATACAATGGAAAAAAAGATATCATCTTCAATCAAGGGTGCTGGTCTAATTTGATGCCTACTTTTAGAAAAATGCAAATAGTCCCCCTTTTACCATCCTGCACAAAACTAAAGTTCAAGTGGATTAAAGACAAACAATACACATTAAACCTGTTAGAAGAAAAAGTCGGGAAGAACCTTGAGCTCATTGGCACAGGAGACAACTTCCCGAACAGAAAGTCAACAGCTCAGGCTGTAAGATCAACAATTAACAAATTGGACCTTGTGAAACTGAAAAGCATCTGTAAGGCAAAGCACATCACCACACCAATGGAACAAAAATGACAGCCTACAAACTGGGAAAAGTTCTTTAACAATCCTATGTCTGACAAAGGGTTAATATCCAAAATATTAAAGAACTCAAGAAATACCACCCAAACAAGTAATCCAAAAATTCAAGCGACACCACATGCTGGCGAGGATGTGGGGAGAGAGGAACACTCCTTCATTGCTGGTGGGAATGCAAACTAGTACAGCCACTTTGGAAATCTATCTGGTGCTATCTCAGAAAAATGGGAATAGGGCTTCCTCAAGACCCAGCTATTCCACTCCTTGGAATATACCCAGAAGATGCTCCAGCACACAACAAGAAAATTTGCTCAACCATGTTCATAGCAGCCTTATTCATAATAGCCAGAACATGGAAACAGCCTAAGTGTCCTCAGTAGAAGAGTGGATAAAGCACTGTGGTACATATACACTATGGAATACTACTCAGCTATTAAAAACAAGGAATTCCCGAAATTTGTGGATAAATGGATTGAGCTAGAAATGATCATAATGAGTGAGTTAACCCAGAAGCAGAAAGAATCAAATGGTATATACTCACTTATATCTGCATACTAGCCCAAGGGGCATGTCCCACAAAAGCCTTCACTTACCAGGAAACTGGGACAGAGGGGAAGGCATCCTATTGGGACTCTAAATGAGAGACGCATGGGAGAACAGCAAAATAAAAGGATCCAGAGGGTCCTAGAAATCTACAAGTAGAACAATATGATAGGCAGATTTGGGCCTAGGCGTCCCGCTCAAACTAAGGCACCAGCCAAGGACAATACAGGAGGTAAACTTTAAACCCCTTCCCAGATCTAGCCAATGGTCAGATATTCTCCACAGTTGAGTGGAGAGTGTGATACGACTTTCTCACATACTCTGGTGCCCCACATTTGACCATGTCCCCTGGAGGGGGAGACCTGGTGGCACTCAGAGGAAGGACAGCAAGTAGCCAAGAAAGAGACTTGATACCCTATGAGAATATATAGGGGACGTAATCCCCTCAGGAACAGTCATAGGGGAGGGGAATAATGGGAAAATGGGGGGGGGGGAGGAATGGGAGGATTACAAGGGATGGGATAAACATTGAGATGTAACAAGAATAAATTACAAAAAAAAAAAAAAGAATTCTGAGTTAAAAAAAAAAAAAAAAAGAAAGAAATGGGGTACAGAAATAAATAGAATTTTCACCAAGAATATCAAATGACCAAGAAATACTTAAATATTCAACATCCTTACAATATCTTATAACTCAAAACATCAAAAAAATCTCTGCAATTCCATCTTACACCTATCAGAATGGCTAGATCAAAACTCAGATTGATTTTCAAAATGGTTGTATGGGTTTCCACTCCCACCAGTAATGGAGAAGTTTTCCCTTTTCTCCCCATCCTCACCAGCATGTGCTGTCACTTGAGTTTTGATCTTGCCATTCTGACGAGTGCAAGCTTGTTCAACCACATTGGAAATCAATCTAGCATTTTTTTTTTCAGAAAAGTGGGAATAGTTCTACCTCAAGACCCAGCAATACCACTCCTGGGTATACACCCAAAAGATGCTCCACCATACAAGACATTTGCTAAACTATTTTCATAGCCATTTTATTTGTAATAGCCAGTATCTGAAAATAAGCTAGGCATTCCTCAGTTGAAGAATGTCTAAACACACTGTGGTAATATTTATACAATGGAATACTACTCAACTATTAAAAACAAAGAAATCTTGATATTTGCAGGCAAATAGATGGAACTAGAAAGGAAGACACACATGGTGTATACTCATTTATAAACAAATATTAGCCAAATAAAACAGGATAACCACACTACAATCAACAGATCTAAAGAAGCTAATGAATGAGGACCCTGGAAGGATGCTTAATTCTCATTTAGAAGGGCAAATAGAATAGAAGGGATAGAGGTCCTCTGAAAGACTCCCACCAGTAGGGGATCAAAGCAGATGCTGAGAATCACAGCCAAACTTTGGGGTGGAGCTCAAGGAGTCTTATGGAAGAGTTAGGGGATTAGAAGGTCCTCGAGGGGACAGGAGATCCACAAGAAGACTAATGGAGCCAAAAAATCTGAGTGGGGCCGGGGGGCTGTAAAGACTTACACACCATTCAAGGACCATACATGGTAAGGATGTAGACCCCCTGCTCAGATGTAGTTGATAGGCAGCACAGTCTCCTTGTGGGTCTCATAATATGGGAAGAGGGGGCTGCCTCCGACATGGATTCTGGCACCCACTTGTTGATCACGTCTCTCTGGTGCGGTGGCCTTGCCAGGCTACAGAGGAAGAGGATACAGGCAGTCCGGATGAGACTTGATAGGCTGGGGTCAGATGGTAGGGGAGGAGGGCTACCCCTTTCTGAGGACTAAGGGACAGGGGTTGGGGGAAGAGGAAGGTGGACTTAGGGGAGACTAGGGAGGGGGCTAAAATCTGGATGTAAAATGAATAAATTAAAAATGTACTTTATTAATGCCATAGAAAAAACTAACAAAGGAAATAAAACAACCTATTCAAAACATGGGCCTGGTTCCTGAAGAGAGGTTGGAAAAAAGATGGAAAAAAAAATTACATGGCTAAGAAATATCTCAAAAAGATGTTCATTGTCTCTAGCAATTAGGGCTATGCAAAGCAAAATGACTTTCAGAATTGCAAAGATCAACAAAAAACTCCTGACAACAAATGCTGCAGGGGATGTTACCCAAAGTTTTCATTCATTCACCATTGTTGCAAATGTAAACTGCTACAGCAACTCTGGAAATCACAGTGCAGAATTATTTAAAAGATGGGAGTAAATTGACCATATGAGCCACCTATACCATGTTTTGGCATATGTCTAAAGGACTTGGCCTTCTACTGCACAGATACTTGATCAGCCATGGTTATCGCTATTCTGTTCATAATAGCTAGAAAATAAAAGCAATATAAGCATTTTCAACTGATGAATGAATAGGAAAAATGGACACACACACTATTAAATACTACACAGACGCGAAGAAAAATGAAACTATGTTAAGTGGATGACACTAGAAATGATTATATTGATTATGGAAACCTATGGAAATGCAAATGTTGAATGATTTTTCATTACAGGGTCCTAGATCCAATCATCAGGTGATAATGCGTGGCCTCAAACCTGGGGAGTAAAAAGAGTCTCTTGTGGGGGAACTGGTGGGTGTGAGTGTAGATACAATAGAGAGTAGAAATAGCAGAGTGAAAGTGATCTGACATGGAAAATGGTAAACACAGCGGACTCTAATTATGGAGGAAGAAAGAGATAAATGAAGAAGAGGGGCAAGATAATAGTAAAGATGCCTGAAAAAGTGATAATGAATCATACTATTAGTTATTTACATAAAATATCTATCATACACATTAGTTGGTGTGTAAAGATTCATATGTAGGTTAAAGAAAAATTTTAAATCAAGAATGACACGGCTCCCTCAATGAGCTAACTGATATCTAACAAAATCTCCAACATCAGGCACAAAAAGCCCTCTTTTGAGCTGTGGTCAGAGTTGTACAAATGATTCCCCAAATATTGTAGCCTATTGCTTCTGGTCTTTGTTACCCATTCCACTGTTCCTGGCAGAGGTGGAAGGTAAGTATTTTATTGTTGATGACAGAGGGCCAGAGGCCCCTGAGCTAAAACTGGAACTGACCTGAAATCCTTCTTGAGAAATAGTTTTCATGGTATCAGAAGGTACCTTGCCAACTTCCAAAGGAGGGAAACAATTAACATTCTTACCCAGTTATAAGCCAAAACATTGAGGAGCATGGCACAATAATCTACTAAGGGTGCAATATGGTGGTAACCACTAGCTCTTTAATTTGACTTATTCCTACTCAACAAGAAGGAAATAATACCGAGTACTGGAAACCTAGCCAAATCTCCAGGACTAGTGAGATCATTGGATCGCAGAAAAGAATTTCTAAGTACCACTTCATCAAACAGCATAATCCCAGAGCTTCATTCTAAATATTTGTTCTTACACCCACAGTTAAGTGGAATCCTCACCCCAATTAAGAGACCTTATCTTTAAGCAGATGGAGATATTACAGAAAACCACAACTAATTAAAATGTGGAGTTGTGGAGCCCAGTCCCAATGGCTATATCTACGACACAACTTGTGCACCTAAGACTTAAAAATCATCTTGAAAGAGGGACAGACATACTGTAAAAGCAAGAGAACAGGGCATATTATGTTTGTTAGGGATCTCTGAAACTGTGTAACATTTCACCAAGACAACTTCCCCAAGAATGGCACCAATAGACAAGCTAACAGGGCCAGGAAAATCTTGTACGACCATGACCATACACAAAGAACTACAGGAAATTGAGGAATGCCAAGATTGGGAGAAATTATCCTCCCTAAGGAAGAGCACACCAATTGTTCAATTCTTCATCCAACACCAAAATGGTCATCCATGCAAGTGCTATAGTTATCTATTTAGAAAAAGATAAAAATAATATAGTATATTTACAACATATACATACATAATAATTTACACACATATGCATGTAACAACAATTAATGAAAAAAGAGGTCATCAATTTGCTAGAAGAGAGCAAGATGAGGGTATATGAGAGAGTTTGGAGGGAAGGAAGAAAAGGGAGAAATGATATAACTATATTATATTCTCCAGAGATAATTTTTAAAAAGAAAACCAACACGTTACAGTGGTAGTAGCAACAAAATCTGGAGGTGGTTGTGGTACATCAGGCCTTGGTTGTTTCTGGGATTCATAGGCTGACTTGGGAACATCCGATTATCCATACTGTGTGGTGGTTCCTTGTTAGTTACTATTGGATTATTTTCCATGCAAAGAAAAATAAAATAAATACCTTCACAAAAATAAAAATATAGGGCAAAACCCAGTCAGAGAGTATTTTATCAAAGAAATGATTCATTCTCTCTCTCTGTCTCTCTGTCTCTCTGTCTCTGTCTCTGTCTCTCTCTCTCTCTCTCTCTCTCTCCGTTTTCTCACAATTCACATTTCATTTATGTCAAATCTCCTTGGTTCAGGAGCACAGTCAGACATCTACAAAAAAAATAAGATAAGAAATTAGGAAACAGAAGTATTTGGAGAATATGTGATGAATATGATCATATTTAATTGCATATATATATGCTATTCTCAAAAATTTGAGAATAAGAAATCCACTCAAAAGGAGGATAGAATCTAGAAGAGCACAGAGGACCTTCTGTACATAGTCAAGGATGTCTCCAAAAGCACTATAGAAAGTTCAAGCTGTGGCCACTATAAAGTAAGCAAGATAACAAGTCAGGTCTGAGAAACTGTAAAACAGTAGCCTGTAAAGGGGTGGCTGGAGTGATGATGGTGTGTCATTTTTAAAGCTGTATCATGCGTGTTGACAGAGACAGAGTCACTACAGAATGTAGGCACCTAAGGGGCTTCATCAAACCCCAGGCCACACAGTGTGAAGTGGAAGAACCAGAGACTGTTTGGTCCCACAGTTGCTAGGGATAGAACTGGATGTAGAGAGAAGTGGGATGGTTGAGAATCTGTAGGTGAAGAAGAAACTGATAGATTTTACTAATTAGTGAGGAACAGAGGTAGGTTTTATAAGCTTTCCTCATGCAGTGTCCTTCAAAGACTAGTCACAGTAAACGCTGCATATGCTTGGACTTTTCTCACTTTCCCCATTCCTTGTCTGTCGATTGCTACTTCAGCCCTCCTGAATTCTAAGTTTGGTGATACCCAGTTTCACTGACCTGACCTGTCTTGTCTTTATCTTTCTTTATCTGCCTTTCTTCATCTGGTCATATGATAATATCACTTTCTTTCTAGAATGCAGTTAATTTTTTAAAAACATCTTTTAGCTTTAAATGAGATCTTGGAAAAAAATCCTTGATGTCCTATGGGAAAATATTAAACCCTCTTCCCCTTGAGCTCCCTCTGCCCCATTCCTACTTCACTCTTTTTCCTCAACTCCCCTCTCCTTCTCTCTTCCACTTACTCAACTCTCTTCCATTTTATTTTATTCTTCTCTACCCCTCCCCTTGATCCTTCCTTCTCTTCCTCTCCCCTCTCCTCTCTTCTTTCCCCTCCTCTCCCCTCCCCTGTCTACTTCTTTCCTCTCTTCTCTCTTCCACACCTCTCCCTGGGAGGACCTTGTTCTTTCTTTCTTTCTTTCTTTCTTTCTTTCTTTCTTTCTTTCTTTCTTTCTTTCTTTTTTTCTGTGTTTCTCCAGATTAAACCCTGTAGTCTGTGCACACAGGCACATGACCAACCACTGACTAATAATCCCAGCATCCCACCGCATTGTGTTTCTTTACATGCACATGATCCTATACCAGTTACATCTAACCTTTTGATAGTCTGCAGTATAGTGCAATTGTCATCTTCACCCTTGAGAACCATGCAATCAAGTTAATAGGAAAATCTCAGAATGTTTTAAGTAAGTGCATGACTTGTTCTGTGCCATAATTCACAACTGTCCTTGGTTTTGGGCAGGCTGTGGGCCACAGGTTATACCTGCTTACAACTCTGAGTATCTCTCTTTTTGCGTTATACATTTCATTTTATTAAAAACTTACATTGATTTTATTTGCTAGGGGTGCGGCATAGCATGCTGCATGTGTGAAAGCCAGAATGCTGATTTCAGGAGTCTTTCCTCCATGAGGCCCTGGGAGGGGCTTATCTCAGAAGTCTTGTGGTTGGCAACTGTAGGTTTACCCACTGAGGCAAACCGGTGCCCCTTATTTACTCTTTCTTTCTACCCAAAAGAAAATTAATATGGAAATAAAGAACTCTTTTATTTCACCTCTGATGCTCCATCGCAGGCATCCAGTGCATTCTGGAGGAGGGACAATGGGTACACTTAGCTGGTCTTCACTCCCTTCAAATACACCAAACAACCACTGTCATTGGCCTTCATTGTACACACATTTCCCCCCAGAATGAATTTCCTATCCACTCTTCAAGTACCTTCCCTCTTGGACTCGTATAGTCATCTTCAGTTCTTGAGCTGGACATTCATTTCTCAACATATTTCCATGCTAAAGGAACTCACTTTCCTGATGCAAATTAGACCAAGTTTGTGCCTTTTCTTGAGCGCATACATTGACGTTGCTTTGAAGTTGAATAGAAATTGCTCTCTTGTGCCTTGGGTCTCCCTAGTCTCACTATTCTCTAATCTGCTGGAGTTGTCTATCTCTTTTTTTTTTTTTCCAGGAGGCCAGTCTATTCATAAGCTTTCTTATCCCTAGGCAACCAGTTCTCTGCTCACATATATAATTTCTCTGCTTTGTCAACTTCCTTTCTTACCAGCCAAACTTCACCCTGACTTCCATAATGTCACTTTGTAATGGAAAAACAAATCAGTTTACAATTAACTAACTGTTTCTGCTTTAACCGTTTCCCTGATTAGTTATCTGTGCCAGGCACTCATTCTGCACAAAAGCACTCAGAGATAGAGGTGGCACATCCTACTGTGGCTGCTAGAATCTAATGGAGGAGGAAATAATGTCATTGCCAAGCTAACAGGATATGGGAATCCAGTTACTTATTCTCCCGGTCCTAGGGCATGACCTGTAAATATACCATGTATTCTGTGCCTGTAGTGATGGTTAGATAATGGAGCTGGCCCTAGATAAAGCTTGTTGCTTTTATGTCTATCAATTTCTCATCTTCAACTTTGCACCTTAAATTAAGCTTCAACTTACGTATGTATGTATGTGTGTGTGTGTGTGTGTGTGTGTGTGTGTGTGTGTGTGTGTATTGAGTGCACACAACATTTTCCTATTTTTATATAAACAGACTCAAGACAATATCCTGGTTCACCTACTAGTTCTGAGGGTTTTTTTAAGCAATGTTGCTCAGCAGAGTACAACCAAGGTTGCAGGAAGCATACATAATTAGTCAGCCATGAGCACTAGGGTTTCTGTATGAACAAATTTATTAAGCAAGCAGGTTTTGTAACTAGAGTCAGCTGGCACATTATACATGGTATTTCCTCTGGAACAATTCAAGGACACTGTCATAAAAGTTGTGCAATTATCCATTAAGCCATGCCATCAAAATTGCAAATCTCGTACTCAATTTCATTTTGAAGCCTCAAAATTTAAAACATGATAGGACACTGGGCCTGGTATAGTCTGAGATGTAGTGTCCTTCTCGTCCATGGTTTAGCAAGGGACCCTGGCAATTCCATTACAGTCCTATGGGTTCTTATAGATTTACCTGTGTGTGTGTGTGTGTGTGTGTGTGTGTGTGTGTGTGTGTGTGTGAATGCATGTGCATATAATACATGTGTGCATGATTGTGTGTTGTATGTGTGTATGTGTGTGCGTGTACATGTGTGTGCATGTGCATGCATGTGTGTATGTCTGTATGTGCGTGTGCATTCACATGTGAGTGTATGAGTACTTGCACTCTTGTGAAAAAGACTTTGTCTCCCTCATATGAATGCTAAGTAACTTTTAGAGACTTATAGGATAGAAAATGGGTTCTTTTAGTTGGGCAATATGAACCTATAGCTTCTTGGAGACAAAAGGTGCATGCCAGTGAACAGGTAGCAAAATAAACAGATGTCCATAAGCAAACAAACCAGCAATTACAGATAACACACTTCTCATAGGCACAGGAAAATTGGAGTTCTAAAATTTATATAAAATTTGTATAACTCTTGGTTGGGTTGGGCATTGTTCAATTTGGTTTACTCTAGTTTTAAAAGGTAGTGCTAAGCTTTGTTTCTTTATAATGAGTTCATTTTCCAAACACACATTTCAATTTAGTAGATATGTACTGGTGTTTAGTAAAAAGCTTTCTACTTTTGCTCCTGTCCTGATACCTCTCATAAGAAGAAATATTCACATTATGTAATGACCATGATGCAGTTTTATATTGTTTTCTTTCTTTTCGTCTGATGGGGTCATTTCAAAATTAAAACTCCCCCGAGGTTACTGTTTGTGATTTCAGGCATTCTTTTTTTTTTTTAAATTCTACTTAAAATGATTTTGACATATTGATTATTCCTGCTGGATGGTTAACAAATATGCACTATTTTCTCATTTTGAATGGAAAAAAGGAAAAGAATCAAAAGAGCCTGTCCACAGAGTGTGGAATAGTTAGGATGCATCACAATCTGCTATGTTAATTAAATTAATAAGGCTAATGACTCCTAATGATGGGCTGCCTGCTGTGGTGTGTGCAGAAATAGAGAGCAACATTATTCTCCTTGAAAACATTCAGCATTGCCTTCCTTGCACACATATTCATTATAGTGTAACCTATGTAGAACAGAGAGCATTTGTGTGTGCTTCCACTTTGGAAGATATACCGACAGCTAAATGCAAAGTATGTGCCTAAAGCAACTGACACTCTAACTCACACATGTAGTTTGAAAGTACCTCTGTGGCTCCTGGGTTGGGAGTGTGTTATGGAGGTGGTGGGATCTTTAAAAGCTGGAACATCGTGGGAGTCCTTATGTGGGGAGTGAGCTGTCTTCAGAAGGTTGTGGTATCCTTTGAACTCTTGGGAATTGTGTGTGTGTGTGTGTGTGTGTGTGTGTGTGTGTGTGTGTGTGTGTGAGTGAGTGTGGAGGACAGAGGTTAACATAAACATCAGATGCAAACAAAAAAACTTAGGTATATTTTCCAACCGTTTTTAACATTAAAATTTAAGACAGACTTACTGATGTGATGTGCAGCTCATTGATTTCTGTGAGGTTGGTCCATAAAATCCAAGGATCAGACTCCCCAGCAATGGGATTACAGGTATGTCCCATCACCTGGCTTTCCTTTTTGTTTTTGCTTTTATGCAGGGTTTCTCTCTGTAGACTCATTTTGTGGACCAGGCTGTCCTTGAACTCACAGAGATTGACCTGCCTCTGTCTCCTGAGTGCTGGGATTAAAAGCCTGTGTCACCACACCTGGCTGTGCCTGGCTTTTTATGTGGATACAGCATATTTGATATTGGGTGTTCATGTTTGTGTGGCAAACAACCAGTTGAGCCTTCTCTCCAGGCTAGGGAAAGAGTTACTAAGAGACAGCCTGGCCATTTAGTCATTATGACTTCTTTTTAAAAAGTATTTTATTAATTTATTCATGTTACATCTCAATTGTTAGCCCATCCCCTGTATCCTCTCATTCCTCCCTCCCTCTCACTTTCCCTCTACTTCCCTCCCTTATGTCTGTGACTGAAGGGGACCTCATCCCCCTGTATATGCTCATAGGGTACCAAGTCTTTCCTTGGGAGTCTGCTATCCCTCCTCTGAGTGCCACCAGGCCTCCCCATCAAGCGGACATGGTAAAAAATGGAGCATCAGAGCACCTGTGAAAGTCAGCCCCCTCTCTCCATTCAATGGTGGAGAATGTCCTGTCCATTGGCTAGATCTGGGTAGGGGTTCGAAGTTTACTGCCCGTGTGGTGTCTAATTGCTGAGCTAAAAGGCATTCTGACTTCTTCCTGCTGTGCGATCTTTCTCCTGAGTGTTGGCTCACTGCTGTGACATCATCGTATGAAGTAAGATCCTCATCAGAGCTGAGCTGAAGCCAGCATCATGCCGCTGAATCTCCAGAAGTATAAATTAAACTTTTTCCAACTGAACATTTTTATTGATTATTTGGGAATTTTACATCATGCACCCTGATGGCTCTTATTTCCCAGGGCTCGCAGGTTTACCCCAGCCCTTGTGATATTTCCTCTTAAAAAAGAAAAGAATAGAAAAATGTCCAGTTTTTATTGCCCATATACTCACTGGGGCATGGACAAACTTCCAGTGGCCAACCCGTCAAAGAAAACTGAGTCCTTCTCCACCTACACCCTTGCCAGAAGCCGTCACTTGTGGAGAGCTACACTTTAGCATCTTTACCACAATTTTTAAGAGTTCTCTTTGATGGTGTTTTGTCTAGGGACTGAATTTTAAAGTCAGGTAGTGGTTGTCATAAAAGCTTTCTATGCACGTCTTTTTCAACTGTAATTCTTCAGTAGTTGATACCACTGCAAAAATAGCTTTCTTAACCTTAATAGCTAATGGAAGCACAGATCATAGAATTACATATGGCCTCTGCCTTAAGCACATGCCACAGACCTCAATGGTTGCAGTAGTACAGACCAAATACATCAGCAATGCCATCTGCCACAGCATAGGGCACAGATACCAGGCCAAGGACATCAACATAGTCTCTGGGGCAGCACAGGACATAGACAGTAACATGGTTCCTCATGGCTGCATAGCTCATGAGCATTGACATGACTTCAAGCAGAAGCACAAACCACAGATACCTGCCTGGCCTTTGGTAGTAACATGGACCAAGGACATCAACGTTGCTGCAACATAATCAAGGTCCCAGAAATGGCCCTTGGTTGTAACATGGACCATGAGCATCAACATGGATTCAGGAGGCAGCACAGACCATGGACATTCACCTGAACCTTGGCTTCAACAAAGCCTGGGGCAGATACCAACATGGTTTCTGGAGGCAGCATTTTGAGGATGTCTAGTCCAAAAAAATGAACCATCCTGTCATTGCTTAGAGCCATGGAATGTAGCTAGGCAGTGTGTTCAGGTAGAGTCTGTGCAAGAGCCAGTCGGCTGCACACCACTTGGCCAACTCTTCTCAGCAATGACATGAATTGATCACAGCCTTCTCTTACACATGTCATCACTGTTGTATCTCTACTTCTACCTCTCTGACTCATATTGGTTTGTTGTAATGGCATTGGAAACTGCAGTGTTACATTATATATGTGTGTGTGTGTGTGTGTGTGTGTGTGTGTGTGACATAAAATATGTTATATAATATATATGTTACATTTTATATGTATGTATGTGTCCAAACATCTTTACATGTAAATACTCATTGCAAGGAATCATTGGTCTGGTTCAAGGTTTCCGGTTTCCCACACACCATAAATACTGGACTATCCCTGAGGCTTGTCTTGAATATCCTGCTGTTGCCCAGAGTCAGGGTGATCTTGTGGCTGGGCAGGGAGGACATCTGGGGATGGGGGCAGATTTCTTGTGAATTCAAGGGTGCCAGAAACTTTCTGCCCTGGATGTTGACCACCCTGAGGCTCATCTGAGCTGGACCTTTGTAGCCTGCAGGCCAGAAAGGCAGCCTCCCAGAAAGGCAAACAGTGTGGGCTTGCAGCCATAGCAATTCCACTCTAGGTGTTACCTGTTGGACCTAGGACCATCCATATTCAGTAATGATACCTGGTTCTGCAGGAAAAGCTCCTCGAAGCACTCAGTAGCTTTCAGATGTTGGAGTGGGCCAACTCAAAGAATGGTTCTGGGCTTGGATGGCATCTGAATTGGTGAGCTCGGACCTCTCTTCCAGATGTTGTGTGCAGGGCCCCTTTCTGAGTTAAACATTTTGTATTTATAAAATTAACCTACCTGTTCCTTGATGCAGGGTCATGCCCATAAAAGCATTGTGTTCTTACCTTTGAAATTAGGTGTGGGTTCATCAAAGTGACATTTCTTGCATATGAGTCATTATGCCTTCATTTCCCTAGATTGTCAAGTATGCCGAGAAAACTTTTCTCACTGCCTGTCAAAACCAGTACAGGAGAAGGACATACTCAAATGTGAAAGAAGTAGAGGGACTGCTGCCACCTCAATTTCATGCTCCTAGAACTCTACGCCTAGGTTTCCATGGGTATGGGAATGGAATGGTCTGATCACCATGGCATACCCAATCCAACTTTAGAGGTGTATTGGATGCAGCAGAGTTTGATATTTGAAGAGGAACAAGTGACAGAACAAGAAGACACCAGCTAGGAACAATGCTCCTGAAGCAGGAGTTGACAATTATAATCAAGTTCTGGTCCACCCAGTTGTGACTCTGAAAGAACCAGAGTCATTCTATAGGTTTCTGCCAACTGTGCTTTGGGCTGAGCCTGCTGTGGATATAGAGGAAAACACAGGTGCTAAATTTCTGTGTGATGGGCTCAGGCTAACGTTGGTAACACTTAGAGGAACTGGTAGGATTCTCAAGACCTGAGGCAGTTGGTAGAGCCGAGAATACTGCTTCTCCCTGCAAAGTATTGACTGTTCTTCTGGATGGGATTGTATGGGACCGTAGAAGGACAGAGACCCATGATGGACTCTACAACTACACTAGAGAGTATAAAGTTGAGCTAAGGGCTGAGCAATTCTTGGGTTTGATTTATTGGTATTTTCCCAATGAAAATGAATCAAAATGACTTGATTTCAGGTTCCCTTTGACATCTCCCTAACGCTTTGATATGATGAGAGTTTATTAGAGGAGTCAGTTTTCCCAAGATGAAAGGATAAGTCAAAGTTCTCCTTTTCAAAGAGCAGATTAACTCCTTACTGAACTTGGGCCACCCAGGGTGGACCACAGTTCAGAATATTTCTCACTTTGTTGTCTCTATGACAATGATTGAAATTAGAAAATATTACTGAGGGGTTGGTGACATGGCTAAGTGGGTAAGAGAAGATATTGATCTGCTTCCAGGAGACTCAAAATGGATTCCTAGAACTCAAACCAGACAGATCACAACTTCCTGTAACTGCACCTCCAAGGGATCATCTTTGACCCCAGTGAGCCTCTGTTCACATATGCACATGCCCACATATAGCTTGTCCTCCACATGCACATAGCTAAAAATTAAAAAATAAATCTTTAAAGAAAAACGAAAATATGACTTGAGGTTGATATTGAATTTGCAATGAATTCTTTTCTTTAAGTTTTGGTCCATAGGTCAGAACTCAAAACTTCAGGATGCCTGCATCTACATTTCCCCACATACATACCTCAGATGCCCTCCCAACCTGTGTCAGGCTCCTTGTTATTAATGTGCTGTCCCACCACACTTATTACCTTCAGGCCAAAGTTCAGGAATAGGTGCACCACATTAAAAATCTTAATTTCCAGTCATGGTTTGTACCATGGTGATTTTTACAATCAGGACCTAAGAGAATGACCTATTTTTGGGTGAACATTTGTACTTAACTGTAATTATTTTCCATTAAAAACCCTATTATCTCAGTTACTCGTTTTGGTTGACTAACTCTTATGTACTTATCTCCTCCTACCTCACCCACAGAATAATTTCCACATAAGAAAAGAAACATTGTATTTTGGGTATGATAATTGGTAATTATATGGTTCCTTTCTTCTGGTTCCCTGTGTGCTTTCAACATAGCGCTGGGGACTAGGCAATGAGCTCAGAGCTCCACTCAGCACGGTTTGTTGATCAATAGACTTCCAAGAACACACTCCTTCACTTGACAGCACTACTTTCTCCTCACAGCGGGACCCCAGCCCTGTTCCAGCGTTGAAATGCAGTAAGAACACCCACCGTCTCCCTCACTCTACAGTTCATGACCTCGTGTTAGTTTAAAAGCGAATCATCCGGCAATGGGAGGAAGTAATTTAAAAGGGGATGGGGTACCAAGCATAGATTTTGGAAGCTCTCAGCTGGGGTTCAGGGTTTCACAAGAGCTGGATGGACCATAAACTCTAATCAAGGGCAGCAGAAGGGTATGGGCAAGCTGTGGAGTTGCCAGCAGAAGGGTATCACCTTTCTTCATCACACGGGCACAGGGGACAGGGCAGGGTCCTGCCATTGTCCTGTCCATATCTTGATAAAAAAAAACACTCTGCTAAATTCCTTTCCAATCCTCCTGTCTCCCACTTTGTTTTCCTTTCTTCAGTTAGGACCTGTCCTTTTATCATGGCAAATCTAGTGCCATATACAGCTTCTACTCTAGTACAAAGAATTTCTACTTCCCTGCAAAGTGTCTAGCTGCTCCAAGATACTATACTGCTCAGGACAGGTCCTTAAACCTTAGACATAATAGAAATACTCTCACCTCCAGAAGCTGGACTCTGCTCACTATGAGTTGTGTTCCATATGACTATGCGCTGTGGTCAGAGAGAGTTGTGTTGGGAACAGAAACACATGTCTAGCAAATGCCTCAGCAATTCTGACATACAAGACAGGAGTGTGGAAGATAGATTCGTTTTAGGAATAACTCCTAAAACCAAAAATAGGTGGGTGATCTGAAGGTTTTGAAGCAGGATGTTTAGAGGAAGAGGTTTCCCATGCGTGATACTTCCTGAGGCAGAGCTGTTGATGCTGGTCCATGAGAAAGCTGGCTTGTGGCAAGACTGATACTTCTCAATACCATGGCAGGGATGTAGGCTAAGCAATTCTCTCTGGAAAGAGTTATCTGTAAGTTTAATTTTTTTTAACAACTATATTTTATTATGAACATATTAAATGAGCCTACCGCCCTTACAACCTGACTAACACAATAGGAAAAGGAGATTAAAGAACACAATAATGAAACCTTAAGGATTCGAGGAATGATTTTCCTGGTATAGTCAGCAGGACCTCAGCAAACCAGCAATCCCACCAAAGTTGCTGCTGGAACCTGAAGCCTCAGGTGGAGTCCAAAGCCTTGAAGCTTTCCCTGGAGCAGTTCTGTCTAGGAGCATCTCTTGAAAGGTTGTAATCAACAGCCAAAACAATGCCAGGTCCTCTCTCCTCTCAGAGTATCTACTAAGATGTTTTCAGCTGGCAACATACAAGCTCTGGCAAAGAAGTGTTTTGACTTCTAATGGGAGAAACATCCTGCTCTCTTGCAAGCCTGTTCCCCATCACACACTTGAGATCAACACAAAAACACATTTATCTCTCCTACAGTTATCTCCATGTTTCTATTACCTCCCACTATTTCTGAAGGCTTAAAATATCAGGCCATGCCTAGGTAGACACACAGATTTTCATCTCTGCAGCCTTAGAATGCCTCCTCCCTCACTGCTGATAATCTGTCCAACTGCTCTGGGAGGGTTGGAAGGTGAACTAAAGAAGACAAAGGAGGGAGACTGGATGGAGGAGAGATGTCTCAGAAGTAACAGTGTTTACTGGTCTTACAGAGGATCCAGGTTCCATTCCCAGCACCTATACCTGGTGATTCACAAGCACCTGTCTCTTCCTCTCCTTCCAGGATATACCACAGCCTCTGGCCTCAGTCTTCTAAACACATGTAATGCACATACACTCTCTGTCTTCTCTCTCTCTCACTCTCTCTCTCTCTCTCTCTCTCTCTCTCTCTCTCTCTCTCTCTCTCTCTCACACACACACACACACACACACACACACACACACAGACACAATAAAGAGTAAGAAATTGTAGCTCAAGCTTCATTAACACAATTTGTTTGGTTTTGTTTTCACTGCTGGGGATGGAACCCAGGGCTTCCCACCAGCCAGATAAGTGCTCAGTCACCAAGCTTTAGGCCAGTGCCCAACATGAGAGTTTATGAGCACATGATGGAAAAAAGTCACATGAGAAAGAAAAAGAAAAAAAAAAGGAGTCAACTATTTACATTGTACTTTGATTATTTTTGATTGTGTATAGTTTATGCATTAAACTACACATTTGAGATGATAAATGACATTGAAGTATTCTTTCATTAAAAAATGTTGTTATTTACTCTAACTCGAGGAAAAAACCAGAGAATTCTAAAACCACTGTTAGCTATTTTGTTACTAAAATTCGAAGATTCTCTGCTGATTCTGGACTTTGAGAGACTCTTGGTATTTTGGGAAAGATGAGCACAGGTATAGGTAAGGGATTTATGAATGAATAGAAATGCTTTTCACATCGGAGTTTTATTTTTTTCTTTTTGAGGAAGTTTCTTTCAAGTCACAGACAGCTGTTGCATTTACCCAATAGACCAGCTAATGTTTTAATGTAGGCTAAAAATACACCTGCCATAGTTCTGGGCATAAGTATTAAATACACACACACACACACACACAATATTATATACTTTAACGATTTTAACGATTACTTTCCTGTGAGGGCAGGAGAGTTATTTTCCAGGAGTACTACAAGTTCCCAACATACACACTTTATCAGAATAGAACTCTACCTAAAATGAAGTTTCAGTGATTCTGAAACAGCTGGACTCCTATTAGTACAGCTAAATTAGGGTTTCTCTGAAATCAGTGTAAACAAACCTCTACATTCACATACCTAGAAGGGATTCGATTGACAAACAATTGAAATGTGTGCCTCATTTTGGTAAACATGAATTGATTCCCATGTTCTCTTAAATTATGATAATTATAGCTGCTTTCCTCAGAAGACTATGTTTTCATGGTTGCTATCTCATCTGTTACTGTAATGTTGCTGGGAGGGACAGATGTAACAGCCTTCAATTTACACATGAAGAAAGTGAAGCGCAGATGGCCACAGTTGTCTTTTGAGAAGTTGGGCTACCATGCTGGTGTCTATGATGTTGATGCTGAAGTTTTTCCTTGAGTGGAGGGTGAATGTATATAATACATGGTATATGGTTATTGCTACTTGTTTCACTGACTGATACCTTTCTCCCTTGCTTCAGAAATGTATAGAATTGGTCAGCTTTTACCAGTCAGCCAGCCATCCTAAGGAGGCAAACTTATGAACCCTGATACCTACCTTCTAGTGTAATATGAATCAATGGAGAGACCGGCAGCACCATGCTCCATTAGTCTCCATAGAAAATTTGACTCAGACTCAGGACTGAAATGATTATCTGTACTTGCCCCAAGTAGGTCATAAAAAGAATCACACTCTTTGCAGATCCAACGTTTTAGAGAATGCATTGAAGTAATACAACAATAGCCTGGAAATGCTGATTGCTAGGGTGCTTTTCCTGGCTCGAACAGATATACTGTGTTTTAGAAGTACTCATTAGATGAAATTTGGATGAATGCTAAAAAATTAAATAAATAACTTTCATAAAGTATAGCAGTTAAGAGCACTCACTATTCATCCCAGCTATTCTGGGATCAGGGGACTCACAGCTATCTGTGTCTCCATCTCTGTGGTATCTGACCCTCTTCTGGCATTGGTGGGCACCTGCATGCATATGGGGTACACAAGAAAATCAAATTATTTTTGATATTATATACATATATTCCAATGGAAAACATAAATATTTCATTCTTATTTCCAAATATATAATATTATACTACACACACACACACACACACACACACACACACACACACACACACCAGGCAACTGATGTAATTACAAGAAATCAATAAACATTTAATGAATGAATAAAAAAGAATCACATTAATGGTCACTGTAATAAGTTTTATTTGCTGGCTTTTATTACTGGCAGAGGATGACCAGGTCCAGGTGCCTAAAAGTACCCAAGGCAATGGGGAGCTACACTGCCCTTGGGTATATTCTGTGATTCACGGAGGAGAGCAGACAACAGGTGGGGAAGTAATGCACATAAGCATCTGTGTTAGCTGAGTAGGCCATTCTACAACTACCAGCCTCAAGAAAGCCACCTATGGTTAAGGCTTTATATCTTTGAATTGGGTTTAAGTGGGCAGCTTCTGCCTTGGGTTGGGGATTTCTCAATCAATTGCTTTCAAGTGGCATCGTCCCTGAGGCTAGATGATTTAAGAGGACCTCTATTCATGTGCCTTGACTTTAACCAAGAGTGTCTGCTGGAGCTGTCTGTCTCTCTTCCTGTGTCTTCTTCAGCCAACTGGTGAGATCCTTATTTTTAAGAGGTGTCAATGTCTCACAAAGGTATCCCACAAGCTCTTATAGGTCTTCACTGAAATCAAATTGGCAAGACAAGTCTTGACACAGTCAGCTTGGGAAGGAGTTACACTAAGACATGGTGTGTCTGAGCTATTGGTACATTTCAGTAACAACTCACACAGCAAGCAATATAGTTTCTGTTGTTGCTGTGCTGGCGGATGGAGAGATGTGCAGGCTTACAAAGGTGGTGTTCCCTACCTATAACATAAACTAGACGCACCATTGTACCTTCAGCTTCAACTCCCTCCTAGGGAGAAAGGCTTCATCACTGTCCCTTTGCTTGAATTTGCAGGGTAAACTGATCACACAACATTTTAGAAAGCCCATATAAAGATATTATGCAATGCTTTATAGAGTGCAAAGTGCAAATGTTTGCCCTGGGATTTTAGAAGCTCATAGTCCAGTGGGGGAAATGGGAAGATACAAAATGCTATATGAACAGTTAGAAAACCTACAGCCCTTCTGGGGTTTCATAAATGGTTTCTAGACAAGGTTTCACAGGAAAAACTTTCTTTGGGAAAAATCATGAAAAACAAGCATCTCAGAAGAGAGCATGGGAAAGTGAGCAGAGTGCAACCGAAGCTCATTCTCTCATAGAGAAGTTAAAGGGCATTTCCTATAGATTTGTTTCATTGTCTTTCACTAATTTCAATAATTTAACTGTGTATTGATGAATATTTAGCTTATTTATTATTCTGTCTTAGGACATCAGCCAGTAAAAATTTCTATAGGTAACTCATTGCTAATGATTACTTATAAGTAGAATCCCAAAGATGAAGTAATCAAAAGGTGCAGGAGTCTACCTTTAAAGCCATTTAATACAATGGCTGTAACATGCATGGCATGCATTCCTTATACTCAAATCTAATAACAATCTGTTTGATATATCACAATAGTTTTCATCTTTCATTCTTTACACTGATTTTTTTTCCATACATCTAGTTTTGTGTTTTTCCACGTTTTTTTCTATTTGTGGTTTCTGTTCTGATACTGTGCATCAATTGTTTTTCAACGTTTGTTTTCTAAAATCCATATTTATTCACTAAAGATATTATTAGTCATTCTCTTGAGTTTGCATTGATGTGTAGAGCATCTGAAATCTAGCCCCTTGTGTGTGTTTGGGTGTCTATGCATGCTTCTGCCTGCACATAAAAATAATTGATGTCATCCATGACATTTATTGACTACTTTGGTAAATGAATAGAATATATCAGAGAATCAACATAGATCATATGATCATGGGAAACCTAAGTAGAACACCCATGCTGCCAAGCTCATTTTAACATAAATTTAGGATCAACTCACATAAACTGTCCAACCTTAATCAGAATTGGAAAATTGGAGTGGGAGATGTGTGACATGGTGATCAAAGTCCATGAATGATACACTAAGAAGCACAAAATTAATGGGTCAGGCATGAGCCAATGGCTCCTTCTCTAGGAACTGAATGTTGTTAGTGTGTGGAGCATGAGAAAGGAACCAACACAACTACCAAGCCAGTCTGAATGCAGACTAAGCACTTTGATCTGCTGCTCAGACTAAGAAAGAATTGCCTCTTTTTTCTTCTTTATAATGGATCCAAAGGTGATTGGTCTCAGAAGCATCATCTCCACTTCCATCCCCACTGCACAGCTTCCAAAGCACAAATGTAGGGACCTGGGATAGTCTTGCTGTACTAACTCTCTCCCTCTCCCTCTCCTTCTCTCTTCCTCTCCTTCTCCCTCTCCCTTCCCTGCCCCCTCCCAGCCTGTGATATTATTGCAGTGACTTTGGGAAACAAATAACAATGATAACAGCAAAACACAATTAGGAGGGAATGAGCATGGGAACAGGGAGATCCATTAGCTTAGTGAGGGTCATGAGATGGGTGATGATGTGTTAACAAGATGCACAGAAACTGAGGTCTTATTTGGAGGTAAACAGGACTCATGGGCTAAAAGTGGATGTGGGTGGTGATGGGGCAGAAGTGAACATGTAGAGTGATAGGTTTCTGGTTATGGCTCAGCAAGAACTTTAAGAGTTTAGATATTCCATCATCACATGTGATGTGACAAATGAAGAATCACTTATGAATACTGACTCTGAGCAGGTGTGAGCTGCAGAATTCCTTGAAGCAGAAATCATTCTGTAAATATCACAGATGAGGAACTGAACCCGGCTATGTTAAGAGCCTCACCTCATGCTGGACACACAGCTATCAGGTAAGAATATCAAGATCAATACAAATCTTAGGTCTGTTCCTTGGTGCTTTAGTCATTGAGAAACAAGGACATGGCACTATCCTAGGCATGAAAGACGTTAGGGAAAACGTGGTTTTCTTATACGTGTGCATTCCAGAATACTTAAGTTGTAGGAAAGCAGTTTTCCTTCATATGTGGTAGATGTACCAGGGATCCCAGTAGATGGTTGAAATCATGGATACAACAACTCCTTCCTGTATACTGAGTGTTTTCCCATCAATGTGTTTATGATGAAATTTAAATTGTAAATTAAATGTGGTGGACCTTAATAACAGTAGCTAACAATGATGTGGAACCATTCTTCCAATTTTTCTAGTTAGTTTTTTGTCAACTTAATACAAACCAGAGTCATCTGGAGAGAGGAACCTTAAGAATTTTTTTCAATCACACTGGTCAGTGGGCATATCTGTAGGTCATTTTCATGATTATTGGTTGATGTGGGAGGAGACTGTCAATTGTGGATTGTGCCATCCCTGGGAAGGTGGTCCTGGGTTATATAAGAATGCAAGTTGAGCAAGCCACTATGAGCAATTTTGTAAATATTGCTGTTCCAAGGTCTCTCCCAGGTTGGTTTTGGTCAAGTTGCATGGATCATTTTATCACAGCAATTGGAAGCAACATAGGACACCAAAACATCATAAAAGTAATGAAATATTGCATGAATATGGTATTGCTCTCTCAAAAGTGAGATTCTGAAGTGAGGTAACTGACATGGGGACTGGAATCTTTTGTGTGAGTGTCACTTTCACATGTTCCTATGATCCTGCAGTGATCAGAATCAGAAATGCAAGCAAAGCATGGAGGGATTACAGGCAGGTAGTGTATATAGCATGGATATATGGGGCACATAGATGATTTGTGTTCTTGGGTGGGATGGAGTCAATGTGGTGTTTCCTCATGTTCCTTAGAACAGTTTGCAATGAACAACTTATGCATTGTTTATTTCTAGAGTTTTTTTTTATAAATCATTTACCATCCTTGGGCTGTGGTTTGACTAAAGTCAACTGAGACTGAAGAAAGTGACACTGTACCATGATTAAAGGAATTAGAAATAAAACCGAGTAGCAAGGAATAAATTGTTTTCTCAGAAGTTTGTGGAATATCTGTGAAAACTGTCCAATGTGTAGCTTGGATATAAACATGTAGGGTTGATAACAGAAGTTAAAGTTACTGCTTGCTTTAAGCAGTAATTTACCAGAAATCAAAACCTGACAAGAGTCACAGTTCTTGAAACAGTCAATAGAATATTTAGAATTGATTCCTGGTCCATTCCAAGAAAGCATGTTTGAGAGGATGTAGCATTACCTTAATGAACATTGGCAAAAGCTTCTAGATGTGCCACTTCTACTGTATAGAGGCAATGTGTATACTGTGGCTGTTGTCTCAAAGATAATACAGAATCTTAATGGAAGGAGGAAAACCTAGCTTACAACAAATTCATTTGAAAAATCAGACCCAGGAAAGAAAGGTTCAATAGAAAAACAATAAATAATTTTAAAATAAAGAAGTCATTTCCCAGGCATGGAGAACTTAAGAATAAACTAATTGGCTGCTCAAGTAAATTAGTGTGTCCTATTCACATTATAGGCCTGCATAATATGTGCAGGATCGCAGGAAAGGGGACAGGATGGCACACTAGCTCTCAGTGGCTCAGGCCAGGAATTGAAACATGGCACATGCCTCTTTGCTTCAGAATCCTCAAAATCAGTTACAGTATCCAAGCTAAGTGCAAGAGAAGGTGTAAAATTCAAATGTACATATGACACCTGTGGGAAGGTTGGCTATGCGAGCAGTCAATGGCCTGCCATAGCAAAACACATGGGGCAATAGTAGAAGTAAAGATGGGTCAAAGTGAGTGGCGTGAGGAGGCAGCTGGCTGAACTTCATGCCTATCAATGTGGGGGTCCCTCTCCTGGCAGAAAAGTGACTAATATGAGTTCCTCATGGCTAATGCCAGATCTTTAAAGACTCTTTTTACTAAAAACACCATGTGGTGATGGTGGTGGGAATGGAACAAAATTTTTTAATTGAGAATAGATTTTTATAAATACAATATATTCTGATTCCCCTCTCCCAACTCCTCTCAGCTCCTCCCCATTTCTCCACCTACTCAAATCCATACCCTGCTTTCTATCTTTCACTAGGCTACAAATAGACATCTATAATAACAATATGAATGATAATGATAATGACAACAATATAATAGATAAAATAAAAAAACAAACAAACAATACTAGGACAAAACAAACAAATGAAAAAGCTAAAGAAAATACATGTATAGACACAGACAAACACATTTACACACAGAGAAATTCCATGAAGACACAAAGCAGGAACTCATTATATATATATATGCTGTATAGGAAAAAAATCTCTGACAAGGAATTATGAGGCAAAGAACCTTCAAAGATGGCAATGACTTCATTTGTCTTGATACCTACTTCTGGGAGTGGGGCCTGGCTTTCAGTGTGGTTTATATTGCCAGAGAGGCCCCATGGGTGAGAACTAATTGTTCATTTGTGAACATTTATCTATTGGAGAAGCCTCTGGTTTAAAGAAATGGGTCTTATGTCTACTTCTCTTTTCAGTACTGGACCTCTTCTGGCCCAGACATGTGTAGGACCTGACCATGCTGCCACAGTCTCTGTGAGTTCATAGGTGCCTCCGTCCTTGGTGTCTATTCTCCATGCTCTCTGGCTCTTACTGTCTCTACTTCCTTTTCCACACAGTTATCTGAGTCCTGAGGGGAGGGACTTGATCAAGATATCCTTTTTAGAACTGAGTGTTCAAAGGTCTCTCCTCCTGTACATTGTATAGGTCACTGTATTTACTTCCATCTACAGTAAAAAGGAACTTCTCTGGTGATTTTTGTTGAGCAAGACAGCGATGTATGAGTCCAACAGAATGTCATTAGGAGTCATTTTATTGCTATGCTGCTTTGGAGAAACGGTACTATTTGGTTTTCCCATAGATCCTTGGCCTTCATCTCAGATTATTAGCTCTTAGACCAGTGTCATAAGTGGATTCCACCTCATGGATTGGGCCTTTTATTCAATCAGGTATTGGTTGGCACTTCCAACAAGCTTTGTGCCGATATTGCAATAGTGCATCTTACAGGCAGGTCACCAGTGTAGATGAAAGGGTTTGTAGCTGAGTTGGTGTTTACACATCTCCTTTGTGTGCTGAATAACCTTCCAGTACCAGGAACCCTAGTCTGTAGGTGGTAAACCTCTTAGTAAGGTACCAGCTTGACTCTGTTCAGTGAGTTATGTAAGTGTTGACTTCAGCACTAGGGTGTTACCATCAATTTGTGGAGAGCAACCTACAGTATTGGCAACAGTTGGGTTGTTTGGGGTTTCTCATGTGATCCCTTTGGCTGACAACTTGATTAGGAGTAACTCATTTTTGAAACTAGAATTTTCATTTGTTCATGAGAGACATCCAGTTTGAGTTCCATGTCTACCATTATTTGGTGATTCCACTTAGGTCACCTTCATGAATGTATATATTTTAGAAACCTTCTATTGTATTGGGATTCCATACAATACCCAGGAATGGTTTGTACTTTTATTTGTCAGTGTTGTATTCTCTCCTTCATCCCTCCTTTTCTCCCTCCCTCCACTTGAACCTCTCATTCCAGTTCCCATTCATTCAAAACTATTCTATTTTGCTTTCCTAGGGTTATCCAACCTTCCTCTCTAGTGCCCTACTATATTCCTAACCTCTTTGTTTATATGTTTATAGCCTGGCTTTTTAAGACTTAACAGCTAACAGCCACATACAAGAGGATGCGTACCATATTTGTCTTTTTGGGTCTCGGTTTCATCACTCAGGATGAGATTTTTTCCTAACTCCTATTATTATCTGAAATTTTCACTTTTTAAACAGATAAAAAAATATTGCATTGTAGCACAATTTCTTTATCCATTCATCCATTAGCGAACATCTAGTCTATATCCAATATCTGGCTATTATGAATAACAGGGAACAGGAGCAGTAATGAACATGCTTGAGTAAGTCAGTGTCTCTATAGTACGATGTAGGGTGTTTGGGTCCATGCCGAAGACTGGTATAGCTACATTTTGAGGTAGATCTACTTCCAGTTGCCTTAGGAACCCCTACACTGATTTCCATAGTGGCTGTACAAGCTTGCACTCCCACCAGTAATGGATGAGTGTTCTCTTTACTGAACATCCTCACTAGCATGAGCTGTCATTTGTTTTATTGATTTTGGCCATTCTGACAGTATAAGATGAAATCTCAGAGTAGTTTTGATTTGCATTTCCCTGATGACTAAGCATGTTGAACATTTTTATATTTGCTTCTCCACCATTTCTGTTTCATTTTTTGAGAATACTTTGTTTAGATCTATACCTCATTTAAAAATTGGTTTATTTGTTTTGATATTTAGGTTTTTTGTGTTGTTTATATATTTTAGATATTAGCCCTCATTTGGATTTATACTAAAATCTTTTACTGCAGGCTGGTGCTTTGTTTGAATGGTGACGTTCTTTGCCATGTTTACAGTTTCATGTGGTTTCATTTATAAATTGTTGATTTTAGTGCCTGTGTTAATGGTGTTCTGTTCAGAAAGTTTTTTTCCTGTGCCAGTGATTTCAAGACTATTTGCAACCTTTTTTTTTCTATCGGATTCCATATATCTATCTTTATACTGTAGTCTGTGATCCATTTGGAATTGAGTTTTATGCAGAGTGATAAATATGGATCTATTTGGATTCTTCTACAATGCGGCTATTCAGTTTCACCAGCACAATTTGTTGAAGATTCTGCCTTTTTTCCAGTGTGTATTTCTTGCTTCCTTATAAAATAAATTAGCTTTCCATAGGTATGTGGATTTATGTTTGTATCTTTGGTTCAATTACATTGACTGATGTGTCTATTTTGTAGTAGTACCATGCTGTTTTTATTATTATTTCTCTGTAGTACAATTTGAGGTTGGGGATGGTGATACCTCCAGCAGTTCTTTAATTATTCATGAGTGCAGTTTTTTTTAAAAGTATGTCCTCATGATTCTCTGGATATTCTTGGAGTATGTTGTTATGTCCCCATTTTTTTTCACTAATTTCGTTAATTTGGATCTTCTCTCATGGCCTTTTCATAATTTGGCTAAAGGTTTCTTAATCATATTAAATTTTTCAAAAACAAACTTTGTTTCATTGATTCTTTGTGGGTTTTATTTCTAGTTAATTGATTTCATCCTGGAGTTTGATTATTTCTTGATGTTACTTATTGGGGCATTATTTCTTTTTTTTTTTTTAATTAATTTATTCTTGTTACATCTCAATGTTTATCCCATCCCTTGTATCCTCCCATTCCTGCCCCCCCCATTTTCCCATTCTTTCCCTCCCCTATGAATGTTCTTGAGGGGGATTACGTCCCCCTATATATTCTCATAGGGTATCAAGTCTCTTCTTGGCTACTTGCTGTCCTTCCTCTGAGTGCCACCAGGTCTCCCCCTCCAGGGGACATGGTCAAATGTGAGGCACCAGAGTACGTGAGAAAGTCGTATCACACTCTCCACTCAACTGTGGAGAATATTCTGACCATTGGCTAGATCTGGGAAGGGGTTTAAAGTTTACCTCCTGTATTGTCCTTGGCTGGTGCCTTAGTTTGAGTGGGACCCCTGGGCCCAAATCTGCCTATCATATTGTTCTACTTGTAGATTTCTAGGACCCTCTGGATCCTTTTATTTTGCTGTTCTCCCATGCGTCTCTCATTTAGAGTCCCAATAGGATGCCTTCCCCTCTGTCCCAGTTTCCTGTTAAGTGAAGGCTTTCGTGGGACATGCCCCTTGGGCTAGTATGCAGATATAAGTGAGTATATACCATTTAAGTCTTTCTGCTTCTGGGTTAACTCACTCATTATGATCATTTCTAGCTCAATCCATTTATCCACAAATTTTGGGAATTCCTTGTTTTTAATAGCTGAGTAGTATTCCATAGTGTATATGTACCACAGTTGCTTTATCCACTCTTCTACTGAGGGACACTTAGGCTGTTTCCATGTTCTGGCTATTATGAATAAGGCTGCTATGAACATGGTTGAGCAAATTTTCTTGTTGTGTGCTGGAGCATCTTCTGGGTATATTCCAAGGAGTGGAATAGCTGGGTCTTGAGGAAGTCCTATTCCCATTTTTCTGAGATAGCACCAGATAGATTTCCAAAGTGGCTGTACTAGTTTGCATTCCCACCAGCAATGAAGGAGTGTTCCTCTCTCCCCACATCCTCGCCAGCATGTGGTGTCGCTTGAATTTTTGATCTTAGCCATTCTGATGGGTGTAAGATGGAATCTCAGAGTTGTTTTGATTTGCATTTCCCTGATGACTAAGGAGGTTGAGCATTTCTTTAAGTGTTTCTCAGCCATTTGATACTCCTCTGTTGAGAATTCTCTGTTTAGTTCCAAGCCCCATTTCTCAATTGGGTTATTCGGTTTGGTGGTGGTTAATTTCTTGAGTTCTTTATATATTTTGGATATTAGACCTTTGTCAGATGTAGGGTTGGTGAAGATTTTTTCCCAGTCTGTAGGCTGTCGCTGGGGCATTATTTCTTCTCTTTCTTTTTTTAGTGCTTTCAAGTGTACCATGAAGTCTCTAATATGAGCTCTATTCTCTCTGTCTCTCTCTGTCTCTGTCTCTGTGTCTGTCTCTGTCTGTCTCTCTCTCTCTCTCTCTCTCTCTCTCTCTCTCTCTCATAAGCATTTAGTGCTATGGACTTGCCTCTTAGAACCAGCTGCACTGTGACACCTAAGTTGGGTGTATTGTGTTTTCACTTTCACTTCATTCTAAAAGGATGGAATAAAATTTCTTAATTTCTTTCTTGACCCATTCTTCATCCCAGAGTGAGCCATTCAGTTTCTTTGTGTTTGTATGCTTCTTGTTTCTTTTGTTGTTGATATGCAGCTCTAACCCATGGTGGTAAAATGGGAGGCAGAGTGATATTTCAACTTTCTTCTGAGACCTGTTTTGTGTCAGAGTACATAGTCAGCCTTGGAGAAAGGCCTGTGAGGTTCTGAGAAGAATGCTATTCTTCTGTATTTTGCTTAAATGTTTTGTGAATACCTTTTAGAATCATTTGTTTTTATAGCTCTGTTAAGCTCCAGCATTTCTCTGTTTAGTTTTGTTTGAATAATCTATCTATTGGTGAGAGTGGGATGTTGAAGTAACACACTGTCATTGTGTGAGGGTCATATGTGATTTTTATCTGTAGTATGTTTCTTTTATGAACTTAGGTGTCTTTTGTGTTCAGGGCACAGCTGTTTAGAACTGGAGTAGATATTCTAGACACAACTCCAGTGGGGCCTGGCAGATTTCATGTACATCAAGAAGGAATGTATACTTTCAAAGAGCATGATGTCTTTCTTGATTACTTCTTTGTTGCTGTGATAAAGTACAATGATTAAAAGCCACTTACTAAAGAGAAAGTTTATTTGGCTTATGGTTCCTAAGAGACAGAGTCCATTATGGTGTGAAAGGCACGGTGTGGTGGTAGGAACAGAAGGCTACCTGATAACATCTGAAGACAGAGAGCATGGAGGGAGGGAGCGCAGGAGAGAGAGAGAGAGAGAGAGAGAGAGAGAGAGAGAGAGAGAGAGAGAGAGAGAGAGAGAGAGAGAGATCCTTTAGCAAGGCTCTGGCTCCTATAGGTTCTATAACCTCCCCAAAGCTGCCATCAACCAGGGAGCAAATGTCCAAATTCATGAGTCCAAGGAGGATATTTCTCATTCAAACCACCACAATGTTATAATTGGCTTTTCTTCTTCTTGTCAATTTGACACTGTCTAGCTAGTACCCTTTGTGAAGAAAGCTTTTGTTTTCTTTTTCTTTTTCTTTTTAGCAGGTGCATACATCTAATTGGACTCTGGGTGTGTCTGTGGGCATTGTCCTTTTAATTGATGTAGGAGGGCCTGTGCCACCAATGGGCAGAACCATCCCTAGGACAATGGTCTTGGACTGTATACCAAAGCTAGGTAAGCTAGAGTCTGGTAGAGAGCCAGCAATCAGTGTTCCTCTCTGGTTTCTGCTTCCAGTTACTACTTGAGTTCCTATTCCTCTTGAATTTGCTTTTGCTCAAAGTGTTTTATCACAGCATTACAGACCACACTAGGACAAATGGTGTTTTCAGAATATGTGTCACGAAGTGAGCTACCCTGGTGTAGGTCATTCAGATAGCACTTGAACAACCATTCAAGTGATATAGTCTAGTGAAGTTTCTACAGAGCGGCATAAATGTCCATGGACATTTCTAATTATTGGATTTACCTGTGTATATTTGTTTTATTTTATTTGGTAATATGCTCTGTGTCTTAGAACTGAAAATGTGAAGATAGAGTTTGAGGATAAAAAGAAGTGATGAAGCCTCTCCCTCCATATCTCCATTTCTTCCGTGTTCCCCTTACTATAATAATGGCATCATCAAAATGGTGATGTTTTGATATAGATTTCTATGGTGCAATGTTAACATATCCCCAACCTCACATGCAGCTGTTCCAATAACCTGTATGATTTAGCTTCTCATTGATTACCAAACATATAATGTGTTACTGATGACTATAAATATGTTACTATAAGGAGGCTTTAAGAACTTTAGTCATGTCTACCAGAGCTCTATACCCTTTAACTTATAGCTCCTAGGTCCCCCAGCTCCTCACAAAGCCTCTAGGACCCACAATATTATTTGTCTGTTCCTGCCTTGTGCTTATCATTGTGTGATGGAGATTTACCAGTATTGCTGTACATGACACAATTGTTTGTAAAAGTTGAACAATATAGCATGCTTGCATGTGGGCATGCACGCACGCACGCGCGCACGCGCACACACACACACACACACACACACACACACACACACAGAGAGAGAGAGAGAGAGAGAGAGAGAGAGAGAGAGAGAGAGAGAGAGAGAGAGAGAGAGAGAGAGAGAGAACAAATTTTATAGATTAATCCAGGCTGCTTTGTCCTTGTGACCAATGTGGCATTGAACAAGCTGATCTCTCTTTCCTATACTGATAATTCTTCTTTTGGATTGCTGGATATTATGGTCCTATTTTTTAAAAATATTTTTGAGGAATACATATGCTGGTTGTTATAATGGCTGAACTAATCTAAATTCCTACTAATATTTACACTGACAATTTCTGTGTATTTTTGTAATTATCCTTCAGGGAAACATCAATTTGTGTTCTAATTTAAATTTCCCTGATATAACAATTAGTATGTGTCTTTTTGGAGAATATGCTTTGAGGATTAAAATCTTGTTTTGTGCCTTCTTGATACTGAGTTACTTATTTAGATGCCAGTCTATCACAGTCTCTGTCCAGCCTGCTCTGATCCTAGTCTGCTTCTGGGATGAACATCTGTATTATGTTGCTGAGGTCACTCACACTAATGCATATCCCAGGCTACCTGTTTCTTCCTCACACTTAAGAACAGAATAGTATTTCCAGTGTTTAGTCTCAAGCATTCAAACTCCTAATGTAACCAATAACTTATCAAAATGATTCCACAATGAAGAAGATCTCATTATTTTTCTGTGTTGAAAAAGCAGCTCCATAAAATGGGAATTCATAGAGTTAAACTTGGGTTAGATTTCTTTAATATGGTCTATTTCTTGAGTATAGTGACTTTGTATGCTTCTTTTTTGCTGTAATAGGTTAGTTGTTATTGTTATTTTATGGGACTGCATATTATCTCATGCAGTTTTGAGAGTTCCCGTGTGATGGTGGAGGATTCTGAGGCATGGTCTGTAGGGTTTGCTGTGTCTTAATGTTCTTTACAACTATTATGTCTATAAATGCCTACATTTGTTTTCCCATGTTTCTTTGCCTGTAACTCAGCAGGGCACTTTGCTTCTTGGAGCAGGGGGTCTAGAATGCTAGCTATTATTTCTGAATTTTAAATGTAAGATTTTAAATGTAAGTGCTGAGCGAAAGCTCCGTTCTTACTTCTTGGTTAATATACCCACAGTGGTATTTTCAGGACCAATGAGTTGAGTTCAAGAGACTATTTAGATACCTGTTGAAAAGAGTTAAGCCCCGAAGCCCAGCTTTGTAAACTTCGATTTTCAATAAACTCAGATTATTTTGATGCTAAATATTTCATTTTTTCAACTTGATTAGCCCTACTTGTTATTTCCTATCAATTTGTAGCTTTGCCTTTCTCTGAAGAGATCTTTAAGAATCCTCTAATTAATACATTATATCTCTGATAAAGAAGCAAATATTTTCTTTCTCTTTTAAATATGTAAAAGAACAGGATCACATTTAAAGGTAACAACAAAATAAAATAGACATCCTAACTAAATTCATTTAAGTAGCATAGACCCCTGAATAGAGCTGGACCAAATTCCCACCCCTTCCGTCTATTCAACAAGAAATACCAACTGCCAATCGCAATATTCTATAAGTTTTCTCCTAACTTCTCTTCAGGACTTGAGTAAATATTAGAGAAACAGACACAAAATAGATATAACTGAGCTAAACACTACTAATATGTAAGAGTGACCTGCCTTGTATAAGGAAAAACAAAATGAGGTGAGGCTTAAGTGGTAAATAGTTTAACTTTTGGAAAAGGTAGTGAGAAAGGGTAGTCTCAGCTGAGAATAAAGCATACATCAAGGTTTAAGTTGTGAAATTATGTGATATAATCCATTCAAAATAAAGAATGAAGTACACAGGGACTCTTGGTGACATAATTTAGTATTTGGGAGCCAGAGGCATTAGATGGAGTAGAGGTGGAACATGAAGCAGAGGGTCTTGCAGAAGTGACTATCATAGGAAAGTCCATTTACAGCAGTAAACTGAGGCACACAAGCATGGTTCTCAAGGAGAGTGAGTATGCTCACAAATATGACTGTTCTATTCTGTGATGGCAGCACCTGTTTCTTGTCCCTTTATATACCTTCAGTTTGTTGTGCAAATAGAAGAGATGACATTCCTCCCAGGCATACCAGCTGCAGAAAGACAAACAAAACAAAACAAAATAAGAGCAACAAAAACAGACTGTGACAAATTCTAGGGACACTTACAGATTAATACACAAAGCCAACTCTAGGTGAGATAATGGATCCCACTGCCAAGTCAGGATATCTTGGAATAGAGAGTTAACATGCAGGATCTAGAGTTTATGGTTGTGATGTCATAGCCACTATTGAAGATAAATCCAGCACCCAAGACATGCTGTGTGCTCCTCAGAGCACAGTGCTGTTCCTGGCAGATGCTCCCTGAAAGTCTATTGCCTCTGTGGCACTTTAAAGATCCATGGGTGGCATGCAGGTGGTCTGCCCCTTACCCATATAAAATCTACTGCCCTCTTGGTGGAAGAATTAAGCCCAAGTGAGGGCACAAGGTTGTGAGGAACATGGCTGCGTGATAGGCGGCTACAGGAAAAATGAGCTGAGAAGAAGTGAAAAGAGCCAAAGAACTCAAGATTCCCTAGAGTAAAAAGCAGTGGTGACAACTCATATGACAAAGAGCATTAGAGAAACCAGGTGCACCCTCCTTATAATCATTTCACTGAAGGTGGTATGGACCCAGAAAACAGGCCCATCCACTCACTTAATTTTTAATGAACTATTAATTATGAAATAACTGTAGATTTGCATGCATTTCAAAAAATAGTATGAAGAGGTATAAACAATAATTACTTAGCTTTCCTGGATGGTTATATCATATAAATTTAACCCTATCACACAAAACCATGATGTAAGCAACCACAGTCTAGATTCTTTCAGTACAAAAACGATTTTCTTTGTCATTTTATAACCACACAAGCTTCCCTCATGACACCTCTTCACCCAGACCGAGATTGTCATCATTAACCTACTCATCCTTTTATAAGTTTACCAATTCAATAATATCGTATGAATAGAGCCACATAATATGGCATTTTGTTTTTAAGGCAGACTAGTTCTCCAGAGAGTCACCTAAACTCTAATAGACAACTAAAAATTATGAGCTGTACATCGTACAATTTATAACAATGGGTAGCTTAAAAAGATATTCCCACTGGTGACACAAATGTTTTTAGAGGAACAATCACTTTATGATAGGACTTAAATCCCTCCCCATAGATGGGATCCATATGTGGCACCATTGTCCAGCTAAAAACTATGGCTCTACAGGCCATAAGCTCTAGAGGAGAACACATTACTGTAATGTAAATGGATGTAGCATTCAAATGATTTTGGCTATTGGCTTGCAGTATATAGCCTTAATTATGTTGAGGTATGTGCTTTGTATCCCTGACCTCTCCAAAACTTTAAACATGAATGGGTGTTGAATTTTGTCAAATGCTTTTTCTTCATTTAAGGAGATGATCACGGGGCTTTTTTCTTTCAGTTTGTTTATATAGTGGAATACATCGATGAATTTCCATATATTAATCATCCCTGCATGCCTGGAATGAAGCCTACCAGGTCATGGCAAATGATATCTTTGATGTGTTCTTGTATTTGGTTTGTGCATATTTCATTGAGTTTTTTTGTGTCAATGTTCATAAGAGAAGATGGTCTGAAATTCTCTTTCTTTGCTGGGTCTTTGTGGTAGTTAGGTATCAATGTGACTGTGGCCTCATAGAAGGAGTTTGGCAATGTGGCATCCATTTTTATCTTTTGGAGTAGTTTGAAGAGTATAGGTATTAGCTTTTCTTTGAATGTCTGGTAGAATTCTGCATTGAAACCATCTACCTTGTAATTTCTGCTTTTGTTAATTTGGATAGTGTCTCTCTGTCTTTTAGTTAGTTTGTCTAATGCTTTGTCTATCTTGCTGTTTTTCTCAAAGAACTGGCTGACCCAGGTGTCATTAGTAGAGAGTTGTTTAGTTTCCATGTGTGTGTAGGCTTTTATTCTTTCTGTTGTTGTTGAAGTCCAGCTTTAGACCATGGTGATGTGATAGGATACAAGGTATTTTTTCAGTCTTCTTATATCTGTGGAGGCTTGCTTTGTGACCTACTACATGATAAATTTTGGAGAAGGTTCCATGTCGTGCTGAAAAGAAGGTGTAATCCTTTGTGTTTGTGTGAAAAGTTCCATAGATATCTGTTAGATCTATTTGATTCATGACATTGGTTAGTGTCATTATTTCTCAGTTTAGTTTCTGTTTCAATGACCTATCATTTGTTGAAAGTGGGGTGTTGAAGTTTCCCACTATTAATGTTTGGGTATCAATGTGTAATAAGCTTTGTTAATAGTTCTTTTACAAATGTGGGTGCCTTTGTATTTGGAGCATAGATGTCTAGAATTGTGATGTCATCTTGATTGTCTTTATCTTTGATGAGTGTGAAGCCTTTTTCTCATCCCTGTTGATTAACTTTGGTTGAAAGTCCATTTTATTGAATATTAAAATGGCTACACCAAGTTGCTTCTTGTGTCCATTTGCTTGGAATACATTTTTGCAGCCTTTTCCCCTGAAATAATGTCTATACTTGTGACTTAGACACGTTTCTTGAATGTAGAAGAATGTTGGGTCTTGATTATGCATCCATTCAGTTCATCTGTGTCTTTTTATTGATGAATTGTGACCATTGATGTTGAGAGACATTATTGACCAGTGATTGTTAATCCCCTTGATTTTGATGTTGGTTGCAGAGTAGAGTGTTTGTGTGGTTATGTTTTTGTGACTGTGTAGTTATCTACTTCCCATGTAAATTTGGTTGTAGCTTGTCACTTTGAGTTAGAGGTTTCTTTCTAGTAATTTCTGTAATGCCGGATTTGTGGATAGGTACTGTCTGAATTTGTTTTTGTCATGGAATATCTTGTTTTCTCCATCAATGGATATTGACAGTTATGCTGGGTATGTAGTCTAGCCTGGTATTTGTGGTCGCTTAGGTTTTGCAGTACCTCTGTCCAGGCCCTTCTATTTTTTATGGTCTCTGCTGAGAACTCTGGATTAATTCTTATAAGTTTGCCATTATATATTACTTGGCCAATTTTTCTTTTTGCTTTTTATACTTTTTCTTTGTTCTGTATATTTTGTGTTTTGATTATAATGTGGTGGGAAGATTTTCTTTCCTGGCCTATTATATTTGGTGTTCTGTAAACATATGCATCTCCTTCTTTAAGTTGGGGGAATTTTCTTCTATGATTTTGTTGAAAATCTTTTCTGAGCCTTAGAGTCAAGCATCTTCTCTTTCCTCAAATCCTATTAGCCTCAGGTTTTGTCTTTTCATGATGTCCTTGATTTCTTAGATGTTTTGTGTCAGGAATTTTTTAGATTTAGATTTTTCTTTGATGGTTGATTCAAGTTCTATATTTATTTTTAAATATATTTTATTAATTTATTCATATTGCATCTCAATTGTTCTCCCATTACTTGTATCCTCCCTTTCTGCTCTCCCTCCCATTTCCCTCTTACTCCTCTCCCCTATGATTGTAACTGAGGGGGACCTCCTCCTCTTGCCTATGCTCATGGGGTATCAAGTCTCTTCTTGGTAGCCTGCTATCCTTCTTTGAGTGCCACCAAGCCTTTCTATCCAGGGGACGTGGCCAAATGTGGAGCAACAGAGTTCATGTGAAAGTCAGACCCCACGCTCCACTCAACTGTGTAGATGCCCTGTCCATTGGCTAGATGGGGTTTGAAGTTTACTGCACATATTGTCTTTGGCTGGTGCCATAGTTTGAGCAGGACCCCTGTGCCAGGATCTGCCCATCATAATGTTATTCTTGTGAGTTTTCTAGGCCCCTCTGGATCCTTCTATTTCCATGTTCTCCCATGATTCTCTCACCTAAAGCCCCAATAGGATGTCCTCCCTTCTGTCCCACTTTCCTGGTAAGTAAAGACTTTCATGGGACATATCCCTTGGGCTAGTGTCCAGATATAAGTGAGTATATACCATTTGACTCTTTATGTTTCTGGGTTAATTCACTCATTAGGATCATTTCTAGTTCGTTCCATTTTCCACATATTTAAGGAATTCCTTGTTTTAATAGCTGAGTAGTATTCCACAGTATAAATGTACTATGGTTTCCTAATTCATTCTTCTACTGTGGGACACTTAGACTGTTTCCATGTTCTGGCTATGATGAATAAGGCTGTTATGAACATGGTTGAGCAAGTGTTCTTGTTGTGTGCTGGAGCATCTTTTGGGTATATTCCAAGGAGTGGAATAGCTGGGTCTTGAGGAAGTCTTAATCTCAGTTTTCTGATATAGTGCCAGATAGATTTCCAAAGTGGCTGTACTAGTTTGCATTCCCACCAGCAATGAAGGAGTGTTCCTCTTGCTATACATCCTTGCCAGCATGTGGTGTCACTTGAATTTTTGATCTTAGCCATTCTGATGGGTGTAAGATGGAATCTCAGAGTAGTTTTGATTTGCATTTCCCTGATGACTAAGGAGGGTGAATATTTCTTTAAGTGTTTCTCAGCCATTTGATATTCCTCTGTTCAGAATTCTCAGTTTAGTTCCAAGTTCTACTTCTAAATTGGGTTATTTGGTTTGGTGGTGTTTAATTTCTTGGGTTCTTTATATATTTTGGATATTAGACCTTTGTCAGATGAAGGGTTTTGTGAAGATCTTTTCCCAGTCTGTAGGCTGTCACTTTGTTCTGTTAACAGTGTCTCCTGCCTTACAGAAGCTTCTCAGCCTCATGAGGTCCCATTTATTAATTGTTGACATTAAGGCCTGAGCTGTTGGTGTTTTGTTCAGGAAGTTGTCTCCTGTGCCAATGTGTTCTAGGCTCTTCCCCATTTTTTCTTCTAATTGAGTTAGTGTCTCTGGTTTTATGTTGAGGTATTTGATCCACTTGGTTTTGAGTTTTGTGCATGGTGGCAAATATAGGTCCAATTGCATTTTTTTTACATGTAGACATCCAGTTAGACCAGCACCATTTGTTAAAGAAGCTATCCTTTTTCCATTGACTAGATTTGGCTTCTTTGTCAAAAATCAAGTGACCATATGTATGTGGATTCATATCTGGGTCTTCAATTTGATTTCACTGATCAACCAGCCTGTTGCTGTGCCAGTACCATGCTGCTTTAATTACTGTTGCTTTATAGTACAGCTTGAGATCAGGTATAGAGATTCCTCTGGAGGATCTTTTATTGTACAAGATTGTTTTAGCTATTCTGGACATTTTGTTTTTCCATATGAAGTTCAGAATTGAACTTTCAATGTCTTTAAAGGATTGTGTAGGTATTTTGATATGGATTGCATTGAATCTCTAAATTGCTTTTGGTAAGATGGCCATTTTTAGTATGTTACTTTTCCCGATCCATGAGCAAAGAAGATCTTCCCATCTTCTGATGTCATCTTCAATCTCTTTCTTTAGAGTTTTGAATTTTTTTTTCAAACAAGTCCTTTTCTTCCTTGGTTAGAGTAATTCTTAGATATTTTATATTGTTTGTGGCTAATGTAAATGGTGTAGTTTTTCTAACTTCTTTCTCTGTATGATTGTCATTTGTATATAAGAAGACTACTGACTTTTTTTGAGTTAATTTTGCATCCTGCCATTTTGCTGAAGGTGTTTATCAGCTGTAGTAGTCCTCTGTTGGAATTTTAGGGGTCACTTATGTACACTAACATATCATCTGCAAATAGGCATAATTTGACTTCTTCCTTTCCCATTTGGATACCCTTTATTTTCTTTTGTTGCCTTATTGCTCTGGCTAGAACTTCCAGTACTACGTTGAAGAGATATGGAGAGATTGGGCAGCCTTGTCTTGTTCCTGATTTTAGAGGAATTTCCTTAAGTATCTCACCATTTAATTTGATTTTGACTATTGGCTTGCTGTATATAACCCTTATTATATTGAAGTATGTGCCTTGTATCCCTGATCTCTCCAAAACTTTAGACATGAATGAGTGTTGGATTTTATCAAATGCTTTCTCTGCATCTAAGGAGATGATCATGTGGGTTTTTTTATTTTCAGTTTGTTTATATGGTAGATTACATTGATGTATTTCCATATATTCAACCATCCCTGCATGCCTGGAATGAAGCCTACCTGGTCATGGTGAATGATATCTTTGATATGTTCTTGTATTAATTTTGCAAGTGTTGTATTGAGTATTTTTGCATCAATGTTCATAAGAGAAATTGGTCTAAAATTCTCTCTCTTTGTTGGCTCTTTGTGAGCTTTAGTTATCAATGTGACTATGGCCTCATAGACTAAATTTTGTAATGTTACATCCGTTTGTATCTTTTGGAGTAGCTTGAAGAGTATCAGTATTAACAGATCCTTGAAGGTCTCATAGCATTCTGCACTGAAACCATCTGATTGTTTCTATTTCTATAGGGGACCTGGGAGTATTTAGCTTGTTTATCTGTCCTTCACTCAGTTTTGGCAAGTGAAATTGATCAAGAAAATTGTCCATTTTCCTTAGATTTTCAAATTTTGTGGCATATATGCCTTCAAAGTAGGATCTTATGATTCTTTGTATTTCTTCAGTGTCTGCTGTTATACCTCCCTTTCCATTTCTGATTTTGTTTATTTGGATACTGTATCTCTGCCTTTAGTTAGTTTGGCTAACGGTTTGTCTATCTTGTTGATTTTCTCAAAAAACCAGCTCTTGGTTTTGTTGATTCTTTGGACTGTTTTCTTAGTTTCTAATTTATTAATTTCAGCCCTGAGTTTGATTATTTTCAGATGTCTACTCCTCTTGGCTGTTTCTGCCTCTTTTTTTTCTAGGGCTTCCAACTGAGTCATTAAGTTGCTTATGTGGGATGTTTCCAATTTCTTTTTAAAGGCAGCTGGTGCTATGAATTTTCCTCTTAGCACTGCTTTCAATGTATCCCACAAATTTGGGTATGTTGTTTCTTCATTTTCATTGAATTTCAGGAAGTCCTTAATTTCTTTCTTTATTTCTTCCCTAACCCCAGTGTCATTAAGTAGAAAGTTGTTTAGTTTCCATGTATGTGTAGCCTTTTTGTTATTTCTGTTGTTGTTGAAGTGCAGACCAAGACCATGGTGATCTGATAGGATACAAGGTATTATTTCAATCCTCTTGTATCTGTTGAGGTGTGCTTTTGACCTGCTATGTGATCAATTTTGGGGAAGGTTCCATGGGGTACAGAGAAGGAGGTATATTCTTTTTGGGGGGTGTGAAAGGTTCTATAGATATCTGTTAGATCCATTTGACTCATGTCATTGGTTAATGATGTTATTTCTTTGCTTAGTTTCTGTTTCAATGACCTATCCTTCAGTGAGAGTGAGGTGTTGAGGTCTTCCACTATTATTGTGTGTGGATCAATGTGTGGTTTAAGCTTTGTTAATAGATATTTTACAAATGTGGGTGCCCTTGCATTGGGAGCATAGTTGTTCTGAATTGTGATGTCATCTTGGTTGACTTTACCTTTAATGAGTATGAAGTGTACTTCCTCATCCTTTTGCTTAATTTTGGTTGAAAGGCTATTTTGTTAGATATTAAAACGGCTATGCCTGCATGCTTCTTGTGACCATTTGCTTGCAATACATTTTCCAACTTTTTACCCTGAGGTAATGTCTATCTTTATGGGTGAGATGTGTTTCTTGAATGCAGAAGAATGTTGGATTTTGCTTATGCATCAATTCAGTTAGCCTGTGTTTTTTTATTGGAGAATTTAGTCCATTAATGTTGAGAGATATTAATGACCAGTGACTGTTAGGAGTCTTAATTTTGATGATGGTTCCAGTAGAGAATTTGTGTGGTTGTGTTTGTGCAATGGTAGTCTTTTCTACTTCCTGTGTAGTTTTGGTTTTATCTTGTCACTTTGGGGTGGAGTTTTCCTTCTATTATCTTCTGTAAAGCTGGATTTATGGATAGGCACTGTTTGAATTTGTTTTTGTCATAAAATATTTTGTTTTCTCTATGAATGGTTATTGATAGTTTTGCTGGTTAATGTAGTCTGGCCAGGCATCTGTGGTATCTTAGGGTTTGCAGGATCTCTGTCCAGGCCCTTCTGGATTTTATGGTCTCTCCTGAGAAGTCGGTTATTATTCTGATAGGTTTGCCACTAAATGTTATTTGGTCCCATTCCCTTTCAGCTTTTGATATATTTTCTTTTTTTCCTGTATATTTTGTGTTTTGATTATTAAGTGACAGGAAGTTTTTCTTTTCTGGTCAATTCTATTTGGTGCTCTGTAGGCCTCTTGTATGTTTATAGGCATCTCTTTCTTCAGATTGGGGAAGTTTTCTTCTTTGATTTTGTTGAGAATATTTTCTGGGCCTTGGAGTCTGGCATCTTCTCATTTCTCAATGCCTATTATCCTCACATTTCTTCTTTTCATTGTATCCTTGATTTCTTGGATGTTTTGTGTCAGGATTTTTACAGATTTAGCATTTTCTTTCATGGTTGCCTCTAGATCTATGATTGTGTCTTTTAGACCTGCGATTCATTCATCTATCTCTTGGATTCTGTTAGACAGGCTTGCGTCTAAATTGCTAGCCTTTCTCTCTGAGCTCTCATGGTCTTGTTTTTTTTCTGTCTGTGTGTTTATCATTGAATCCATTTTCATCTTCAGATCTTGAACTGTTTTATTGATTTCTTTTATCTGATTGTTTGTATATTCCTGTATTTCTTCCATTGCCTCTTTATAGACCTGCAGAGCTTGAACAGCTTTATTGATTTCCTTCATCTGTTTGTTTGTATTTTCCTGAATTTTTTCCAATGCCTCTCTATAGGCCTCTTTTATATCTCCCTCCGTTTGGTTGCATCTTCCTGCATTTGATTACAAATTTTATTTGTTTCCTTCATTATCATCCTCATTACTAAGAATTTGAGGTAATTTTCTTGTATTTCCATTGTGTTTGAATTCTCTGGGTTATTTTCTTTGGGATAGCTGGGATCTGGAGATGCCTTTTTTTTTTTTTTTTTTTTTTTTTTTTTTTTTTTTTTTTCTGTACGATTTTATGCTGTCCTTTAGGAATCTTGCCATCTCTGTTTTTGACAGGTAGCATCCGGAGTTGTGTGGAGGGTGTCTGGGGATAGATTAACCCATTTCTTTATTATTTTCCTAGGCCTGAAGCTCTGATGCTTTTCTGGTCTGGATGGCAGGAGGCTAGCCCTTTAGTTTGGGTCTCTCATAGACAGTGATCCCCAGCTCCCCTGTACTGTGGGTCCTGTAATTGTCCTGGGTCTCTGAATGTGCACTGGGTGAGGCCAAAGAGTCCACAGCCTTCTGGGTCCCCTTGTAGCACTGGAGCTCTCCAGAGACTAAAGCAGGTTTGGTGGAGGGGATCTAATGGCCACTAAACTCACTGTCTCATCAAGATTTCCTTAGTCCCAGAGCTTTGATGCTCCACTGTTCTGTGGTTCCTGGTAGCGTTTCAGGACCCAGACAGCTCACAGAGTACAGGTTACTGTCAGAGGGCCCAAACTGCACAGACACTGAGTCCAGTTAGCGCCTCTGCACCCAAATGGGTCTCTGGACCTAAGCAGGTCTCTGGGCCTCATCCACACACTTAGTCCAACTAGGGCCAAAACTGCACACTGAGCTCGCTGAGTTCAGCTAGAGTCTTGGTCCCGGACCGCAGGCTAAACTCAGCTAGAGTCTCTGGGCCCAAACTGCCCACCAAGTCCAGCCAAAGTTTCAGGGCCAGGACCGTGGGCCAAGCTCAGCTAGGTTCTCTGGGCCCAATTTGCACTCCAAGTTCAGCCATGGACTCTGGGCCCAAAGCCCACACTGAACTCAGCTAGAGATTCTGGGTCCAAACTGCCCACCAAGTTCAGCCAGGGACTCTGGGCTCAATCTGTGCTCTGAGTCCAGAGAAAGTCTCAGGCCCGGGACCACATGCCAAGCTTAGCTAGAGTCTCTGGGCCCAAACTTATCGTGGAGCTCAGCTAGGGTCTCAGGGGCTGAACCGTGCTCTGAGTCCAATTTGCGTCATGGGCCGCAAACCACAGCTGAGTTCAGCTAGGGTTGCTGGGTCCAATTCTTGCACGGAGTCCCCTCTCCCAAAGCAATTCCCACTGGTTACCATGCCAATTGCCTCTGCCAGAGGGTTTCTAGCTGCAAACCTCGGCCACCACCGCTGCTGCTCTGGTCCATGAAAATTCATTGTCCTCCCATGTTCAGGGGTAAGCAGATTTTCTGAATTTTTGTTCTTTCAAACTGTGGAGTGCCCCAGCTGTAGTGGGGTGGGGAGCTTTGCATTTCTGGTTCAGAATTCTGTGCAATTCCCTGAATCATTCACTGGAGCTTCTAAACATGGCCAATGCTGCTTGCCCCATCTTGGGTCTCCAAAGTTCTATATTTGTATCTTCTGGTCCTGAGATTCATTCCTCCATCTCTTGGATTTTGTTAGAAAAGCTCACCTCTGTTTTGCTTGCTTTCTTCTATAAGCACTCTGATTCCCGTTTTTCTTCTGTCTGTGCCTTTACCATTTTTCCATTTTCATCTTCAGATCTAGAACTGTTTTATTGATTTCCTTCATCTGACTGTTTGTATTTTCTGAGTTTCCTCCAGTGCCTCTTTATATGAATTCATATCTTGAACTGTTTTATTGATTTTCTTCATCTGATTGTATTTTCCTGAATTTATTCCAGGACCTCTCTATAGTCCTCTTTTATGTCTTCAGCCTTTTTGGCTGCATCTTCCTGCATTTCTTTACAGATTTTATTCATTTCCTCCATTATCACCTACATTATTAAGGATTTGAGATCATATACTTGTATTTCAATTGTGTTTGAGTTCTCAGGGTTGCTTTCTTTGGAATAGCTGGAATCTGGAGATGCCACATTGTTTGGACTTTGTTGTTTATATTTTTCTGCTGGCCTTTAGTCATCTCACTGTGTCTGATGTTGGGAGGTAACTTTTGGTGTCGTTCACTGGTCACTGATAGTGGATTATTGGTGAGTGATTATAGGCCAAGGGCCCTTTCCTGTGGGGATCAGGGAACTCTTCCCTGAAACAGGGAGGTGACCTGGTTTCAGCTCCAGGATACTTTGATCCACACCCTGGGTTCCCCACTGGATCAACAGAGGTAGGTGCTGTTGCTCTGCAGGCCCTGGATCAGATCAAGATAATGTATGTAGAGCCGGCTATCCTGGTTTTGGCTGCACATTGAATACCCTGCCCTCAGGCTTGGGGTTTTGTGTCCTAGGCTCAAATCACCCTAGAGTATCTGAACCTCTGCTAGCTTCTCGTAGTTGTTTAGGTTTTTGCCTGATCCATCCAGGCATTGGGGTCTAGGTTCCACCTTCCGGGGAGAGAGCAGCTACTGGATTCTGAGTGTTGTTGGTTGGGCACATTTCTACCCTATCCCCTCAGTCTTTTCCAGCCTCTCCTGAGAGCATGGAAGTCCCTGCTGGACTGTGGAACCTGGCTAACCAGAGTCTGCCCTGCCCAATTGTGCAGGAAGTCTGCAGGGGTAGGTTGCTAGGTTACTTCCTAGTCCCATTCAGAGAGTGTAACTGAAGTGGCTCAGTCCCACTGGGATGGGGAGGCTAGTTATTTTTCTGTCCTATCCCCTCATGCCTGACCAGACTCTCCCGAGAGCATGGGAAGCCCTTCAGTGCTATGGAGCCTGGCTAACCCAGGTTAGTGTTGACCAATTCTGCAGGGCCAGTCCACTGGTCCCAGTAGCTAGGTTCCTGTCTGGTCCCATTCAAAGTGTGTGCAACTGCGGTTGGTAATGTGTCCACAATTGCCTGGGCCCCCATGTGGCACCCGGGACTTCCTGTAGACTGTATCTGGGCAGATGGGGGTGGTCTGAGGACAGATCCACCTGTTTCCCTGAGATTTCCCTAGGTAAAGAGCTCTAGTGCTTCACTGCCAGGAGTTCAGTCCCATATACCGAGTTTATGCTATTTTACAGAGGGATTCTGGTCCAGACTCTGGGGACTGGGCTCCTGTCTTCTGTGGGCCATTGGATGTCAGCAGGCCAGTACCAGCTGGGGTCTGTATTGTGCCGACCCCTCTCACTTAGTGTTCTTCAGGTCTTGTGGTCTGTGACTCCCAGTAGGGTCTTTTGTCTCCTTCCTGTGGATCAGATACAGTGCATGTTCAGTGCTGCCATCTTGGAATCAAGATGCAAATGTTAAGAAGAGAAGATATCTATTGTCTTGGAACCCCAAGACTTTTCAAAGGTTAAAGGTGAAGAGGAACCAATTTGTCAGCATCAATTTGCAAAGGAATATTGACTATCTGGGTCATGTCAGAACTCAGAACTAAGGACAGTGGTGTGTGTGCTTTCTTGTGTGTGTGTGTGTGTGTGTGTCTGTCTGCCTGCCTGCCTGCTTTACCATTTCTATTGCTATGAAAAAACACCATAATGAAAAACAACACTTCTACAACTCAGTCTATAACTAAAGGAAGTCAGGAAATTTGAAGCAGAAACCAAAGCAGAAGCTATTTCTCATGAATTATTTCTCATGGCTTGCTCAGCAGAGTCTTGACGTTCTCAAAATCACCTAGCCAGGACATGCTGCTATTGGGCTGGGTTCACCCACATCACTTATTAATCAAGGGGACTATGTATTGATTTGCTTAAAAGCCTTTTATCAAACGAAGTTCCCCCTTCCAGACAACTCTATCTTTTCTCAAACCAACAACAAAACTAACTAGCAGAGTGTTAGTGAGTTGGTGTGTGTGTGTGTGTGTCTTTGTGTGTGTGTGTGTCGTAGTATAGTTAAGCATCTATAAAAACTAGTGCTAAATTCTGAATAACAAATTTCTAAGGATAATTATCCTGCACAAATATAACACAATGTTAAAAGTTAAAGATGAAGATGTCTCCAAAAGCCAAAAAAATATCATTCAGACAAATATTCCTGACCCTGACCCAAAGAACTCTATACCTTGCTACAGAAATGGCTATGCATCTGTTCGCATTGCTAAGAAATGGAATCAGCCTAGGTGTCCATCAATTGAAAAATAGAAAATGAAACTGTGATTGATTCATGCACACAGAGAATTCTATTCAGCACTAAATAAAATGAAGTCATGAAATTTGCAGCAAAGCAGATGAAATTAGAAACATTATACTGAGCAAGGTAACCATGTCTCAGAAAATAAATTTTCTCCCACATACGTGGATCATATATTTAAACTTTTAGACTATTGTGTTTAAGCTGGTGTCTGTAGACTCAAGTAAACAACACAGGAACATTGAGAGATGAGAGGGGAGGGAAAAGATCTAAAGGTGGAAGAAAGATAGTAATATACATGTAATATTAAATTAGTAAGGGGATACTAGGAATGCAAAGTTTTAAACAGGGATGGGTATGGTTGTTGAGTATAGGGAAGGTTAATTGAAACTACACATGTACAAAACAACACATATACAAACCACAGTTTAAAAATAATTTTTATTTTTTCAAATATATTTATATTATTACACATATATAAAATAAGCTACATACAGGTAGAAGAACCTTGAAATTCTCAGGAATTATATAAATCTTACAGTCATAGTGTTTTGGCTATTTGTATTTAGCAACCTTGAAGAAAGCATCTTTCCTATCCTGTGAGTCTAAAATTCTGAATGTAAATCAATATGTATCACATCTCATCTCCATCAACTTAAAACATATATCTATACCTAAAAATATCTTAACCCCTAAATAACTAAACTTAATTATAAAACTAAACTATTGGGTCTTCAACCCCATCAGAGACTTGAGAAGGAATAAACGTTGCTTCTTGCTGATTTGGTGGGTGTAGTATATCTTTGTTGAGGTCCAAATGAACTTGAAAAACTGGTTAAGCAAGCTAGCAATAACATTTGTGATCCAGTCTCTAAATTTTGAGAAATTCCAGGATTAGTGAAAGTCCTCTTTGGAACAGTATGAAATGCTGGACCCATTGAGGTCAGATCTTTCTTCAAAGTTCCCCATGGAGGGGACTCTGATGAGGAACAGTAACCAAAGCAGTCAAGGCTGCAACATGTAGGATGCTAGGACAGTTGTGTCAGTGTCTCTGTATTCTGGAGGATGACTCCTGTCAGGTCTGATTCAACATCACTAGTGTCAAGATCTTTTGTTCTGAAAAGATATGATTGCTCACAAGTAATAAATAATTCTAAAATAAATAATGCATGAGATGTGTAGGATACAGAGGTCCATTAAGGATTGTTTTCTGCTCTTTGTATGAGTGGAAGAAAGACATCACATCTGTAAATCTCCATTCATGCCATGTGAAGAATGACGTGTAATAGTAAGTCATGGGGATTCTGTAGCCAACAATAGTTATTGGTTATGCATAGACATTCATGTCACAGCTAGTCTCTGAACTACTCCCATGTAACAGGATTAACAATATAAGCTACCTGCTTGTTCTGCACTTTGAAGTCATATATATATATTGATTTAATATAGCAGTCTCTGTTTTACCTATCTGTCCCATTTTAACCTCTCTCAAAGACTACTTTACAGCTAGCTAAATGTATGATATAAAAAGTAGTTTGAACACTGTTTACTTTATAAGCTCATAATCCTGCTCTCCCAAAGCTAAAAGCTTGAAACCAAATCCCAAGTGCTGGGCATGGATACCTTCCTGTGAGTTGTTGGTCAGAGAGCCCCTAGACATTCCCATAACATACAAGATACTGATATTGTTCTTGGTTGCCAACCAGTACTAGATAGTGAGAGTCTATTGCTCAAGACATCATACTTAGAGTGAGCAGTGAGCTTCTTCCCTAGTGTTAATAATGTGATGTAGAGATTACAATTCCTGTTCTAGTGAACTGGGTAATAGTAACAAATATACGGATTTTAACTGAAAATACTTTATAGTGATAAAAATGAACAACATATATAGTTAAGGATTATTTATTATATATACTTAAGGATTATTTAAATGATACATTTTATAAATCAATGTTCATAGATTCAATCAATTAGCATAAAAGATTACTAGACACATCCTGACACCATGAGAAGAAATATAGATAAGTGATGGATTTGTGAGAAAAATGAAATCCAACTTTCCAAGCTGCCAGTGAGTGTTTTTCTACCTAGCTTCTTTCTACAAGCTCTTGACAGAAGTGTTCATCACCTTCCTGTGATTATCCAGTGACAGCATGCACTGTCTTGTTGCAAACAAATAAGTTATGACTGAAGACTGACCTAAAAGACTAATGTGTTATATTCTGGCAGAAACTTAAATTAAATATGATACACTATAATTTATTAATCAACTCTTTTATTCATTGTGTCATTTTAGTGGTAAGAACATAATATCACTTTTACATGATCATCTATTATGATACTGATATAAAACAGTAAATGTTATGCTGATAAATGTTTCTTGAATGGAAATAGATAAGTGAATAAACAGCAAATGTATGCTGTCTGTTTCTCTTTCTGAGAAGCTGGCAGAAAAAGAAGCAAGGGAAAGTGGTTGATTCCTAGAAGTGGCCATAAAAAGTGAACACATATTAGTCTAAAGTTGCAACATATCTTCCATCAAATTTACATTTTCTCTGAACTAATCTTTCATTCCATGACATGCAGTTGACATGGAGAACAAAAAAAGCAGATGTTGTGAACATAAAACGAGAACCACCACTTTCTACAAAATGCATCTATATCTCATTTAAACCACTCAATCCTTATTAACTGGATTAAACAATTATTAATATGCATACAATTTTAATGTTAAAATTCTAAATAACTGCTTTGTAAATTTCACAAACAATAATCTAGTTAACTGCCCATTTGTTAAAAAATAAGTAAATAATAAGATGTGAAGTCATTATGATAATATTTATATTAAAGTGGCCTACTTGCTGACAGCACAACTGTGTTATTTGCAGTTCAAAAATATCCCTCCCAAAACTAGTTGGTGTCCTGAAACCCATTCATTTGCTGCAGCACTCACTTGCATCTTCAACCTGAGGCAATTATAAGGTTTCTGCTGTGGTATACCTAATTGGTTTCTAGAGCTCATTTCCCGAGATTTCTCCTGTAGGAAGCATGATGAGGAAATGTGCTCAGATTAAAGGATGAAATGGCCAGCTGAGGTTACTATGCCCTAGGTTGGAAAGGATGTTAGTGAGTCAGTTGCTGGGAATCCACTCTTTTATGTTTAAATTTTAGGCAAACTTTCAGGTACAGTTATACTGACATTTACATGACAAGAAACGTTTGATTTATGAACCTATGTTTCTTTTTTTTATTTCTATAAAAATGTGGAAGGTTTTGTACAAAGCATGGAAAGCACAGAGGAAACTGAATGGCTATCTTTGTAATTCTCAAATTAACCATATCACATATTTTAGCAACCGTGTCTGAGGATCACACATGGAGCTGCAAACAAGTGCTATGCCTTTATGGAATTACAAGCCATGGTAATAGTTGAGTAGTCCCAGAGATAGAACAAAGACAAGGGACTGTGAAGGACAAAGTCCTTTGAAAAGCGTAGGACTTTGGGACACTCTTTAGAATACTCCAAAAGTTCTTTCAAACACTATATATAAAATTCTGAATTCCTTCTAGCTCATGGCTAAAAAATAAGATTGTGTGTGTGTGTGTGTGTGTGTGTGTGTGTGTGTGTGTGTGTATGTGTTGGAAATGGAAAAAGAAGTATAAGAAGGAAACTTTAAAAATTCATGGACATGGCAAGATTTTGGTACACATACAATGATAGGAAGCCTTACTTTATACAACTTGAATTAATATTCAACCTGACACAATGACTGCAATAGAAGATGGCATGCTATGTCAAACCCTTGGCTTTCTCTCCTGCTTGATCAAGAGCTCTTTTCTCCATTACAAGAGCCCCCAGAATTGTATCTGTAGCTCTTTACTTTGAATTGAATACCTCCTCTTAGAAGGAGAAGGGAGATTTAGGGTAAACATGACTCAAGATCCACAAAAGCTCAAAAAGTTAAAAGATTCCCAAGTCTTCTTCCTGGGGTAAAAAGGCAATGACAACCTGCCATACTTACCTTTTCATGGTTTATCTGCTCATATTGTGAATCTTGCATCTTCCCTTAATGAAGTCATGATCCTACAGAATTCTGAGATTTAAAATAATTTTTATTAAATATTTTAAAAAATTTACACATATATTTATATTACTACACATATACAATAAATACCCAGAGCAAGAAGAAACATGAAGTAATCAGGAATTACATAAGTGTTCCATTGTTCGTGCTTTGACTATTTGTGTTTGGCAGGCTTGAAGAAAACATCTTCCCTATCCTGGTGCTTCTAAAATTCTGAATGTAAATCAATATCTGCTATATCTCATTATTATTAACTTAAAACGTCTATCTAGACCTAAAACATTTTAACTCCTAAACAACTAAGCTTAATTGTAAAACTAAACTATCTTGTCTTCAACCAGGTCAGAGACTTGAGAAGAAATAAAATTAATTACATGAGTATACAGGGGCTACACATGAGCAGCTTCCAAAATGAGAAGATGACAGAGACAGTTTGTTACTTGAGCAGTCACCCAAAGCTCTCTATAACATTGGAACATCATCTTCAGCTTTCTGACCCAACATATCTGACAGATATACTTGTAAGGCAGGGACTATTGAGGACTTGCTTATGCTGTCTTGGCAGAGTTTGGCCTTCCTGCATCCAAATTTGTCCTTTTATAGGCAGATTCTATCTGTGGTAGAAATGACATTTTTTTCAAGTGGCTTTTTTTGCCACATTTGAAGCCATATCCATATAGAGGTTCTTTGATGTTTATCATCCCCTTTGAGGTAGGCTGGGTATTTCCAGGAGTTCACCTGTCTCATTGTCAATGAATCTTTAAATTAATAAAAATTCATTTTAAATGTTATCATCTGTATGACTCTGAGGTTTTTGAAGACCTTATCTAACTATTTTACCTTATCTTTCTATAGAATAATATCTATCTGTTATACTTAAGATGCAGCTTTATTCATAATAGCCAGAACATGGAAACAGCCTAAGTGTCCCTCAGTAGAAGAGTGGATAAAGCAACTGTGGTACATATACACTATGGAATACTACTCAGCTATTAAAAACAAGGAATTCCCGAAATTTGTGGATAAATGGATTGAGCTAGAAATGATCATAATGAGTGAGTTAACCCAGAAGCAGAAAGACTTAAATGGTATATACTCACTTATATCTGCATACTAGCCCAAGGGGCATGTCCCACGAAAGCCTTCACTTACCAGGAAACTGGGACAGAGGGGAAGGCATCCTATTGGGACTTTAAATGAGAGACACATGGGAGAATAGCAAAATAAAAGGATACAGAGGGTCCTAGAAATCTACAAGTTGAACAATATGATAGGCAGATTTGGGCCCAGGGGTCCCACTCAAACTAAGGCACCAGCCAAGGACAATACAGGAGGTAAACTTTAAACCCCTTCCCAGATCTAGCCAATGGTCAGAATATTCTCCACAGTTGAGTGGAGAGTGTGATATGACTTTCTCACGTACTCTGGTGCCTCACATTTGACCATGTCCCCTGCAGGGGGAGACCTGGTGGCACTCAGAGGAAGGACAGCAAGTAGCCAAGAAGAGACTTGATACCCTATGAGAATATATAGGGGGACGTAATCCCCCTCAGGAACAGTCATAGGGGAGGGGAATAATGGGAAAATGGGGGGGGGAAGGAATGGGAGGATACAAGGGATGGGATAAACATTGAGATGTAACAAGAATAAATTAATAAAAAAAAAAGAAAAAAAAAGAAAAAGGGAAAAATATACTAGTAATTGGTAGGACCATGATTTGATCAACTAACAATTAACTTGTAAAACTAACCTATCATAAACAGCCTCATGAACTTCTCCCCTATTAGTATAATTCAACTCTTCCCCACCAGTCAAAGCCAGGCAATGAAAGACTTTCCCAGGTCTTCTAAATGCCTCAAACACTTGGAAATCTCATGTGACAGTTCAGATGTATGTCATTTCTCCATATACTCAATTCTTTCTTGGGTGTCCAACATGGGTACTAGAAATGAAGGAATGAGGAAGACCCAGGTTTTATCTTCAAGAAATTTATGGAATTGGGGGAAAGATAGACATTAATAAAAGAGTTATAGGAAGGCAACAACTCAACAGTGACTCAGGAGAGGTACAGGAGGAGATAAAAGCAAACTGAACCAGTAGAGAGTAGGAAAAAGTGTTCTTCTGTCCAGTAATTGGCTAAGTAGTAGGTGCATTTAAAAAGAGGAATTTTAAATACCGAAGAACTGAAGAAAGAGCCTGGAGCTGGAGGGAACATGACAGGAAAATAAATGTGGAACCATAGAGGTGGTGGGCCTGTCAATTCAACAACTGCAGCCCTCAAAGCATTTCTATTAAAACACAGCAGGCAGAGGAGGTTGAATTGGTCAAATGTTGAGAATGAGTCAAGACAGAGCCTAATATAAATTGTCATGTTTGGAGGGTTTCTTATAGCTCAGAATTAGTATGCTAATACTAATACATATATATTTCCACCTCAACAAACAACAGGCCCTTATTTTACACCACTTTGTAACATCTCTTTTTTTTTATTTAATTAGTTTATACTCTGATTACAGTCCCTTTCCTCCTCTCTTCCTAGTCCTGCCCTCACGCCCCACCTCTCCCATTCTATCCTCTCCTTCATCTCAGAGAAGAGGGGGCCCCTAAGGGGAACCAATCCATCTATTTTTATGTCTTCAAGGGTCATCATTATATTTCTTGGCTTCTCTGGACACAGGACCTCTTCTTTTTTCACTCAAACAAAGTTTTAAAGACCTCAATTTTGTAAGTCATATTTGGAAATATGGACACATAAATCCTGTTCAGTAAAAGCATAGATGGTTGAATGCACTAAAGAGCAAAAATGATTCATTCATTCTAAGACATTTTTGTAAATAATGATTTAAACTCTCTTTCCCAAATATCATCAGTATCATCCAAATTATAAAATTGTAATGTTCCCAGTCAGTCCTTATTTGCAATGATCTCAGAGTGCTAGTTAGACTTTAAAATCAATGTGAGAGCACACAAGAATGACAACATGAGGTCTGTCTTCCAAAGAGGATGCTTGCTTCCTGTAAATCTCTACAGTAACCAACTATGGCGGTAGTCTTGAAGCAGTCAGTTCTGTTCAGCCATCCAGTTTGGACTCGAGACAACCCAAGGATCACAGCATGGAAGAAGCCTTAGGTGTCCATAGCTTGAAGTCAAGATCTAAGAGGTCTCTGGAATCAGCCCTATAGTTAGTGGGTACTGACAACCTTACTCTAACTGGAGATGTTGTCAGAAACAGTCCAGTGCTTGGTCTGGATGGGGCCGATGATGCTATTAGACCATCCACCATGTTCACTTGGAAGCAGAGCAAGTGGTAAGAGTTCAAAGTTCTACTTAGAAGGGGTAAAGTTAAAGAAATGTAGGTCTTCGGCATAAGTGGACTCCAGCTCCTCTTGAGCACCAATAAACCTTGTTAAATGCTGAACACCAAGCGGTATTCCTCATCAGTTGTGAGTAAGATATTATTCAGCAATACTGATGATCTCAGGAAATGAAAAGGGGAGATTTAAGTAGCTTTTTTTGTGTCCTAGAAACACAAGCCAGCTAACCATTCAGTGCCTATATGAATAACAAGTTAAGAAAGGTCAACTGTAGAAGATAAGAAAATGTTTCTTCAAGGTTGCCAAACACAAATATCCAAATAACTATGAATATAACATTAATATAATTCCTCATTGTTCTGTGATTCTTCTTGCTGTATGCAGTTTACTTTATATATGTGTAATAATATAAATGTATATGTAAAAAAGAAATATCAATATCAAAGGTATTTAGCATTCTAGGATATTATGCTTTTAAAGTTTCTTTGGGTTTGAGTCAGAGATAGTGTTATTAAAAAGTTAGTTAGCATATATTCACTTATAACTGGACACTAGCCAAAGGGGCATGTCCCATGAAAGTATTCATTTACTAGGAAAATGGGATAGAGGTGAGGACATCCTATTGGGAATCTAGGTGAGAGAAGTATGGGATAATGGGGAAATAGAAGAACCCAGAGTGTCCTAGAAACCTACAATAAGAACACTATCATGGGTTGATCTGGGCCCAGGGGTTCTGCTCAAACTATGGCACCAGCCAAGGACAATAAGTGTAGTAAGCATCAAATCCCTACCCAGATATAGCCAATGGACAGGACATTCTCCACAGTTAAGTAAAGTAGAGAGTGCGGCTGACTTTCACACCAACTCTCATGCCCCATATTTGTCCATGTCCACTTGATGGGGAGGCCCAGTGGCACCCCGAGGAAAGATAGCAGATTACCAAGAAGAAAATTGGTACCCTAGGATCATATTCAGGGGGAGTAGGTCCCCCTCAGTCACAGTCATATGGGAGAGGAATAGGGTGAAAGCAGAAGGGAGGGAGGAAGGGGAAGATACATGGGATGGGATAACAATTGAGATGTAATATGAATGAATTAATAAAAATATTATAATGTAAAAAAAGTTAGTTGGTAAAAGAAAAGACGCATGAAGTTGAGAAGGAGATAAAAATATGAAAATAAGTTGGAGAACTGGAGGAGCTGGAGGGAGGGAGACAACATAAAAAATTAAAACTAAAATTTAAGACCCAAATGTGCAGTAACTCTTTGAGACTTTAGGGAGAAGAATAAGAGTTGGCCTCTTGCATATCTGTGTGCAAACTTGTACTAGTCCAGAGTCTATGATAGTACCAGTCCCCTGTAACGTCAGCTCTTCATTTTCTCCCTTGAGACTTGCTGCCCCCACCCATTCACTGAAAACGAGACAATGCAGTACTTGCAGTGATAGATGGTGACTTGGTTTGCCCAAGTCATATTGCTTTTATCCACTAGCTTAAATTCTGAGAGGGGTTGGCACTTTGCATAGGATGCATCATGAAAGCTGTCCAACCCAATGTGTAACACCTTTTTTTGTGGTGATATCAGCTCCTGTAGATGTCAACAGCCATGCTTGTGTGAATGGACAAGGAGCAGCCCAGACATCCTATCACCCACACCTACATTTTCACTTTGATGTTTCTGTATTTCCTCCATCAAGTTGAACTGCATGCTGTTTATCAATATGAAGGACTCCATAAATGTAAGGTGTACTAGGCTTCCAAACCTTGAACAGTGCAGGCAGTACTAAGAAGGCAGATTGCTAATAGCACACAAATCCAGCCCAGGTTCTGACACCTGGTGGAGTTTCTTATCTCAGCCTTCAGAAAGACTAAAGGTGGTGTTAAAATCTTGATAGAATGTGCAAACCCTGCTTAAGATGTCTGCTGCCACCAGAAATGTTAGTATCTTTGACTTAATTTTTCACTCACTGCTTTTCATGGTTAATATAGAGGATTATCTGTAGAAATTTTTAATGTTTCAGTTTTTAATGTGTCAGAAAATGCACATGAAAAAAATGAAAATGAATATAATATTTCCTTCTTTGGTGGCCTAATCAACACATATTTATTTATCAGGCATTTATCAATCAGAATGTCTTGTAAGGCTATTATATTACCAAGTCTTGCAGCAGGCCCCTTGAACTGCATACCACCCAAATGGGACCCCACAATCTGACATCTCATAATAAAAAATGGTCATAGTGATTATTAAATACTCATCCACTGTCCCAGCATCTGATAGCACTGGGTCCTTCCTGAGAATGGGGCATGCTTTGATAGCATACATCATAACAGGTGAAAGAGCAATGACTGTCTTCCTAACCTTGGCAAGGGACCATTTCTCAAAGTCCTGGCTCTCCACATGAGCACATTTGGTTTTCAGTGATGAGGAGTTGTGCTAAGAACAAAGAATGAAACTGAACGAGCATTAAATTATTTTCAGACTTTGAAGGAACTTAGAAATTGTTTGAAATGGCAAGGGCTGTGTGCAAAACACAATTAGAGAGCAATCTAGAAATTCCAACCTAGGGTTAGAGAGAGCATGAGTGGATCACAGTTGCCAGAGCTGTTCAGTCTGTGCTACAAAGAAAGAATCCTCCAGTGTTCCTCAGATGGGAGGGCTACACTGGTCAGCATGACATTGAAGCCTGTTATCAAACTATTACATATTTCCACGTACACTATTAAACAGATATTGACTTTCATGAGGTTATATCAAGATTTATTGGCCCAAGAGGTAAATATTGACTGATAAGATGTTGAGGTCAATAATTACCTCCAGGGACAATAAATCTTTATATTCACAGACACACAAATCCAATAGTCAGTGTGGTTTCTTAGATTAAACACAAATTCCAAGTCATTATATGCATCTGGAAGCCCCTGTTCATAACCATGAATTCTGACACTTTATAATTCATCTTAAAACAGCATATTTTCAGTCAGAACTGATACAACTCTACAAGAGAAACTTGGTTTTATTTTTAATCATAGCCTTCTGGAAAAATAGTTTTATGTATTTCTTCAGCTTTGCTAATTTCCTCCCAGTAGCTAGGCCTGTAACTACCACATGGTAGGTGCTTAATATACATTTTAAAATGAAACTAATCTCACACAATTTGGCACATAAATTCTTAATTAGCAACAAATGCTAATTCACATGTATGTTATATAACAATAGTCAAGGTTTTTTATTAATGTCATTATTCAATATAGAAATGCTTATTCAGAACTAGATATTAGTGCAAAGGGCAAATCAGGAAAAGCATTGCAGATATTAAAGAATTGAGATGTTAGTTCTTTCTTCAAATTTACTCATTTTATTTTAATCAGACATTACATTTTCACTACATCCAAGTTGAACATAATTGAAAATTTCCAGCTGTTTATAAAACATTAAAATGTATTAGATATTGCAATAGAAAGGGTTCGTTTGTTTTTAGGCAGTTTATTATTTTGAGAGAACATATCTAAATGCCTATTGTGCCTAAGTTAAGATAATATTGCCTGATCTCAGGGAAAAGGAAGATTCTTTGGGCCTGGCACCAAGGATAGATACACCGAAGATGCTGGTATACAAATTGGTTCTCTTGTTATGCCCTAAGGGTATGCTGTGGGATGTTGTCTGTGGATGGTTAATTGGGGTTGTCCTTTGCCTGTCTTGACACTGACCACATTAGCCATTTACTGCCTTCTATAGCCACCCCACAGCCTACAGCTCTCAGTTCACAGAGAATCAGCCCTGCAGATAGTCAAATGCAACTATCGTACCTAGGCATCAAACATAAGGGTGTCTGAAAACCTGTAAAGAACATCAAACCACTCCAACACACCATGCTAGCTTTCCTTGCTTAATCACTGGTACTTTCCTGTTATCTGTCTGCATTAAAATACAGGGCTTAGATAATGTAGTATCATTGAATACACATTATCTCTAATATGAAGGGTAACTACTCTTATCTCATTTGGTGTCTTTTCTAGTTTGTTTAAAGCACACACTCACTCACTCACACACACACACACACACACAGACAAACACACCCACATTTACAAATTGCTTAAATGTCTCGTGTATTTTTTGCCATTGTGTTTTCAATACTTACAAAGTAAAAAATATAAATAACTGGTATTAGGCTGAATGCCTCAAGGAGCTTGAGAAGTGATGGGAGAAGACCATATTACAATATGTTTTGTGGTTCCTTAAATATGCGCTTTTAGCCCAGCATTGTTCTCTTTTCACTTTTACTTTTTGTCTCTGTGTAGTGTGTGTGTGTGTGTGTGTGTGTGTGTGTGTGTGTGTGTGTGTGTGTGTGTGTGCACATGTGTTTGTGTGTGTGTGTGTGTGTGTGTTTGTATGTGTGAATGTGCACATGTATGTAGAGGCTGATGTTGACTTCCTCGCTTACCCTCTACTTTAGTCATTGAGTCAGAGTCTCCCACTGAATGTGGCCTGACCAGTGGTGAGGTTGCAGGCTGCCGCCATGCCTGCTTAGCTCTTACAAAGGTTGGGTACATATTAACTACGGTCCTTATGCTTGTGTTTGGGCAAGCATTTTGTCTTCTAAACCATCACTCTTATATTCCTCCTGTAGAGAAAACAGTGAAGAGATGGAGAGACACTAAGAGATCTTAGCTTATTTTGTGACTTTGGCTATAAATGCGCATTTGCATTAAAGCATGTTATTTCTCGAATGACACTCCACAGTCCTCTCTAAGTTCTCAAAGAGGTCTCTAACTCTGATTTTTGGAATCTCTTTTGAAGAGCACTACTTTATATGATAACTTGGGAAGTTGGTCCATGAAAAATTCTCTAATGGAATCTATGTAAGAAAACAAGAGTTTTAGAAAACAGGGATACAGCTTTGTTTATATATATATATATATATATATATATATATATATATATATATATATATATATATATATATATATATATATAAACATGAATCCTACAAATTATAATAATTAAATCAATAATTATAAAATCACTGTTAGAAATAGACAATAATAATAATATCTTCTACAATGGAGTCAATGATCACAGAAGGGACTTCTGATTATTACTACAACTGATCAAGTCTAATGCTTTCCTTTTATAGATGAAAGAAGCTGATGCCCAGAGAGATGAATAAACACGCATATCCATTCACTGTAGAATTGTCATTGGTAAAGTATTGTGAGCATTGGTAGTCCAGAAAGGGGAAAAGAGAGGTGGCCATGCTTTTATGTCTGTATATAATTTGTAAGTGCGTGAGAAACAAACAGCAGGTTCTTTCTTTTAAGTTCTACACCTAAGTGGTTTAGGAAAACAAATCTTTTCCTGAGAAAAGTGACTCAAAAGAGAGTTTTAAACACTGACATCTTGATCTGGAGAGTTGATGGTTAAGAGCAGTGGCTGCTCTTTGAGAGGTCTCTGATTCAGTAATCAGCACCCACATGACAGCTCACAAATAATCTTTAAAAACAGATATAAACATTGCTATCTTGACTGGTTCTATTTTCTGGGCACATGTGCCGATGTGGAGTGAGCCAGTGTCGCAGACATCTTGGAGGAGCATGCAGATGAAACTGTCCTCACTGAGCCATGAAACGTCATTCGTCTGAATGGAGCAAGGTGTTAGGGTGATATTGACCTTGAATCTTCATTTCTTAATCACCAAAAGGGAACTATGAAAGACTGGGTGGGAAGGGGGTGTTGATTTCCCTGTGGGATAAATCACTCGTCTACTTTGGGCAAAATTATTTTAGAGGCAGAAAGTACAGAAGATGAAAAGTTCATAAAGAAGTTTGTTACTTTGTGTGTTAAGCAGAGGAAATTAATTTTTTTAAAGCTGAAAAGAAAGTACAGCAGATAATCTTGTCTTGTAGTTTAACTGCTTCGAGGTGAGTTGGAACAGCTCTGCAAGATGTGACTAGAGCCAGGGTTCACCGAGCTATTCGGGGCTGCAGAACTGAACTGTGTGGGTCAGAGTGAGAGCAGCACCTAAGCTGCATATTTATGTGGCTGTGGGAGGAGGTGGCCATGCAGTTCAGATGTATCTGTGCAGACAAGGCTTGTAACTAACACTCTATGTTAGCCTATGGGTAGATTCAAATCATGACTATTTCTGGGAACATCCGAACTTCGCACAGCACTTGTGACTGGTCATAAAGTTGATACTGTCATCGGACTTGAGAAGGAATGAAACCGGGGAAGCCAGTGTCTCTGACTTTTCTTGGGCCTCACTGTAGCCATGAGCCTCACACTTGGATTTTTATTTTATTTTTTCTTGTGCTTATTTATTTATTTAAATTAATTTATTCAGATTACATCTCAATTGTTACCCCCTCATTTGTATCTTCCCATTCCTGCTTCCCTCCCCCTTTCACCCTTTTCCCTTCCCCTAGGTCTATGGCCGAGAGGGACTTCCTCCCCGACCTGATAGGTCACAGTCTACCAGTTCTCATCCTGGTAGCCTGATTATTCTTTCTCTGAGTGCCACCAGGCCTCCCCACCAAGGGGAAGTGGTCAATTATGGGGCACGAGAGTTCATGTCAGAGTCGGTCCCTGCTCTCCACACAACTGTGGAGAATGTCTAGATCTGAATGGCTAGATCTGAATAAGGGTTCAATGTTTACTGCATGTACAGTAGGTTGAGCAGACACCCCCAGGTCCATTCTTGTATTTATTTTTAACAGTGTGATATTTTAAAGTTTTTTATTATGTGGTGTATGTATGTGTGTGTTTGTGTGTTTGTGTGTGGTGTTTTTGTGTATATAGTGTGTGTGTGAGTGTATGTGGCATGTGTAAGTGTATGTGTGTGTATGTGTTTGTGGTGTCTGTGTGTGTGAGTGTGTATATGAATGTGATATGTGCGTGTTTGTGTGTGTGGTATGGATATGTATGAATGTATATGCATGTGTTTGTGTCTCTATGTGTAAATGTGTGTGTGAGTATAAGCGTGCATGTGTTTGTACATGTCTGTATATGTGTGAGTATGTGTGTTTGCGTATATGTCTGCATGTGTGGTATGTATATGTGTGAGAGTGTGTGTTTGTGTATTTGTGTGTGTGTGTGTGTGTATGTGTGAATGTGAGTGTAAGTTCCTACAGAAGCCAGAGCCATGATATCCTCGGAAGCCAGGGTTACAGGCAGCTGTAAGTCACCTGATGTGGGTGCTGGTAAACAAACTCAGATCTTCTGCAAGAGCAGTATGTGCTCTTCACTGGTGAGATATCTTTCTACCCCACAGCACATTTAATGATGTTTACAGAATAGTTTTAAGTGTGAGACTAGCAATTGAGTTCTATGTTTAAATGTGAGTTCTGTATTGAGTTCCCATGCACCCCACCCTCACACTCCTGTTTCTAACATTTTCTATGCTTTGGATGTGGTTTGTACCCTATATGATCAGATACTGGGAGTTGGCCCCTCGTGTGATCATATTAGAAGTGATGCAAACAGAAGGATGCGGACCACAGAGGGAAGCTGCCCTTGGAAGGCAAAGTGCGATCCTCATGAGATAAATGAGTTGTTCAAAAGAGGCAAGATTTACTCCTCCCCAGTGTCTGGCTTCCTTTCTCTCATGCTTTGTGAGTTCTTCCTTAGACCAACACTCCTGTCACAAAGCTTCTTGTAGTGATGTGATGTGGTTGGAAGAAAGGGACTTTACTAGACTCACTGTCAGGACTTTTGGACTTTTGGTATCCAAAACTATGAACTAGATAAACCCATTTTCTTCTTATGTTGCTAGGGCCAGGTATTTAATTACAACAAAGAAATACAAAGTAAAGAAATGTTTTAGATTAGGGTGGAACATCTGTTACAAGTCCTGAATTTAAATTGCCATGTCACTCATGACTATGATCTCTTTTCTTTTCCTTAGTTGGTATCTATCCTTCTTTTCTGTCAGCCACATTCCCCTAAGCCTTAATGTCACTTTGGGCTCATGAGTTCTTTAATTTGTGATCAGAGAGGAGATTGGTTATGAAGAGGAAGAACATGGAAGTAGCTTCATGGTCATGACATCACATCAAGGACACCACCTACCACTGTCACCCATCACTGGTAATGTTGACCTCCATGCCTGGCTGAAGTCATCGTCAGGTTCCTGAGATTACAGGATATCTTCCTTCTTGACTGTGATGTACTGTTCTTTGGAAAGGATTCCATGCCTGGGGACTTAAGCTCCATTGTTTTAAGAGTGAAGAGTCCAGATAAGCACTTGCTGGTTGGCCCTGGATGATGTGCCAATAATCCCCGCACTTTGATACTGAAGGGAGAAAGAGTTCCATGTCAACATCACTTGAACTATGTAGTAAGTTTTTCAAACTTAATTTTCTATAAATCATGTTTCTGTGTTCACATTTGCTTAATTAGTGATCTATATCCTAGGGACCGCTAGAGCCCGATACCCTGGTGTCACTTTGTTTTACTGCTCTGAGGTACAGCTTTGATCCCTAAATGCTGTTTCAGTTGACCTTGTGTTTCCTGGCATTCTTTCGATGTTGTGGGTTTTATCCTTTTTCAGGAATACTTCCTTTCTGCTGTAACACATTGCTCCAGGCTATCATGTATATTTCCAGCTCCAATATGAGACTATTGGCTCCATTCCCATATTTATTTTAATTTATTTTACAGCGTGACACTGTGTGTGTGTGTGTGTGCATGTGCTCACATTTAAAAAGTGCTGGCTTTGTGGTTTCTCCCTGTACTTTTGGGGTCTCTTTCTACTCAACATGTATAGGGATGGCTCCCCCATCTCCATTAAAAGAGGACCTGACTCTGTGGAACTTGGGCATGGAAGGGAGCCCACTGATAGGCCTGGTAGAGCCTTGGGTGTAACATGTCTTTGCTGAAAGATTCAATTTTCTTTAGGCAGTCTAGTTCATGGTGTCTTCATCTCTGGAGCTCCATTGCCTTTCTTCCCATGCCCTTTCCCTGGCCCATTCAGGGGTATAAATGAGAATTACTCCTCTTGTTACTCATGGAATAACAGGCTGGATCTTCTCTTGTCTTTCTAAAGCACACATATTTCCTTCGATTAAACATTAAAATTTCCCTAACTTGAGCATACTGTCATTTACTTGGAACTCCTATATATAACATTGTTTTGGAATCAGGCAACGAGTGTATTCATGGTTAAAAAGAAGGGTAAAAGGGAGAGAATCATTACAATGAAGATAGAAAAAAGAGATCAAGAGGCAAGGCAAATATGCAGACATTGCTAAGGCTGGAACCTGAACTGTCCCCAAGACTACTGTGCTAACTAACTGTTTGTTTCTCAGCTGGTTGTGACATTATGGGATGCTGAGGAATCTTTAAAATTTGAGGCTAGATAACAGAATCAGGTCTCTGGAAGGTTACAACATGACACTGGTGCCTGAATTATTCCTTGCGTTTTAGTGCAGACTCCGCCAAACATCTACTGTGATGTGAGCTGCTTCACAGAGTTTCCTGGCCTGTATGGATAGATACTTTCTGGAATCAGTAGCCAGAATAAGCATCTCTTCACCTAGTTGCTTTTGTTATGAAAGGTGGTCATAGTGACAGGGGAATAAAAGAGGACATTTAAGATCAACAGGTCAGAACTTACAGTCAGGTCATTCCTCACAGGACTCTACACCATTTGAAGCTAACACAAAGACAGGGCATTTTGTTTTAGGATTTAATTTGGTAGCTAATAATTTTAAGATGAGGAGTTATTAATAACTCCAGTGGTATCCTGACAATGTGTGAGACACAGGATTCTAAAGTTGATTATGAGCAAACATTCCTTATTGGTACAGAGTGACTGTGCTAGCCTGCCATTTCCCTGTATGTCACATTTTCATTTGCTTCACCTTGGATACATTCTTATTATAGGGAGAAATGTTATCTTCTGTGTCACTTTAGTGTTTGTAGCAAATGTGACTTTTGGTTTAAAAGTTGTTCAACATGATTTTTATTACATTATCACATTAGTAAGTGGCATGGAGCTAAAAACACAGGCTGCTACCAAGAGCAAGATCTTGATAGATCTTTTAGTGTTTACTAACTTATTAAATGAAGAGATCTAATAGATATGGAATATAAATGGTGAGTTTCATATGTGAATAATCAGATACAGGATGGCTAAGCTACTTGACAAATGGCATACAGGTGAAAAGTATGATGCAGAAACCATGCTCCTGGGACTGGAATCTGGACTTGTTTCTTTTTACAATACACTTTTAATCATGCATTTTATTTATGCTACTGGTTAATATTAACCTTTACCACTTAGAGGTCAATGAATTCAGAAGTTCTCCTTATGCAGGAATTTGAGAATGAATTTGTGTGACAGATTTATCTTACAGTAGGCAAAGGAAACACTCTGTCTTTTGTTGTTGTTCTTTTATTTATATTTTTCAAAGATTTTTTTAAAAGTTTATTTTATGTGTCTGATCTGCATGCATGTGTGTGCCTGGTGCATGTGCAAATCTGAAGAGGGAAACAGATTTTCTGGAATGACAGTCATAGATGAACCTCCATGTGGATGCTGGAAATTGAGCCATGGTCCTGAGCAAGAGCAGCAAATGTTTGTAAGCAATAGGCCTTTCCTCCTGACCCATCACTAACTTTTATAAGATTTATTTATTTTTATTATTTATACAGTACTCCTGCACTCCTGCATGTATTCCTGCACACCAGAAGAGGGCATCAGATCTCATTGTAGATGGTTGTGAGCCACCACGTGGTTTCTGGGAATTGAACTCAGGACTTTTGGAAGACCAGACAGTGCTCTTAACCTCTGAGCCATCTCTCCAGCCCCTATCACTATTTTTAAGCTAACTGAATTTCTATTTCTGGGCTTCTAAATAGGATAGTCTGACTAAGCCTCATCTTTGTTTTGACTCCCATTCAGTATCAAAGAATTTCATTTTGGTTTTAGTGCAAAGAAACAAATAGTCAAAATTGATTTTCTGTGCAACAGAACCTAAAAATACATTTTTTCTCCTCTTGATTTTTTGAAATTTGGTTGTTTTGTTATGTTGACCCAAATTTTACCTGGTTAAAGAGGAAGAATATGAGTTTCTTGATTGAGAAAAGCAGAAAAAACCCTGTGTGGACATACGCAGTGTGTAGATTCCCAGTGTGTAGATTCTCAGTGTGGAGATACCCAGTGTGGAGATATCTAGGCTGTAGGCACACAGTTTGTAAACTCCCAGTATTGACATTTACATCAAGCTGTTAAAATCAGATGGACAGATATGATCCTGGCTGTGAACTGCGTTCTGATGGATGTTGGTGGGGATCATGGTAGGGACTGACCTCAGATCTTCATGACTGCCAGGAATGTTCTCTACTTCGGAGTTACACACCCAACCTCAAATGCAGTTCGATATTGCTTCCATTCATTCAGCAAATGATCTCTGAGTTTTATTTCAACAAAAGTTTTTAGGTGTTCGAGGTCCAGTCAGGATTGGGGACAGCAGAGTTAACCAGTATCTGAGCACATGGAAGAAAAAAAAATGTACTAGGGCATGTAGATTAAAATATACAAATTAAAATATACAGATAAAATATACAGATATAGATTTCCAGCAGAAGTTGAACTCTTTGAAACCCAGAGGAACAAGCTGAAAAGCAAAGTGAAGCCTGCCACTGCTTTGCGTGTTCTGGGACTCTGGGCACTGGAAGAAAAAAATGGTCCCATTCTCAAAGACACAGAATCAGAGCAAGAGCAGGACTTCAGAAAGGACAATGGGCCTGTCTTTCTGTGAATCATCAACTTCCCAACTTCTTGGTGCACACTTTCCACAGTTCTCTCTTTATTCTATATAGATACTGAGGAATTTACTAGAATAATATAATCATCCATTGGCCAGCTCAAGAGCAAGTACTGGGCTGTCTTATATATGAGGAGGGCATGCCCAGGCATAAAAGCTGCTATCATGGACAGAGGGAAGGGATTTTATAAATTCGTGAAGAAAAAAATAATACTACCATGTTCTGTGCTGACTTACGGTAACGTTTTCCAAGCACACTATGTGCAATTAGTCCTAAAACGGACAGCAGGAGATGAGGGAATAGAATAGCAGATCAGACATCATAGATTAAAAGTCTTCTGGACATAACACACAGGGGGATTGATGAGAATTACTTCTGCCAGGGTGGACGGCACAGGGTTCCAGTCCTTAGTCACAATCCTGCATTCTTCCCCAACTGGAAGCAAAGAGTGGTTGTTTTATGCCCCTTGATTCCTTCACCTTATTTGGTGGTTGGTTTCTACAGTTGGGAAAAATTACTCAAACCTCCAATTTGGATTTATGCCTCGTCATCCTGTGTTTGCTTAATGAATACAAGCCTCTATATTTTTTTTTCGTTTGCAGGTCTGTGAACGTCAGCATCATACTTCATGTGTGGTTTGACTTTATTTTTAAATGCATAACTTGCCATAATTAAAGATACCTATTTGAATAAAACCACTTCTCCTGTATTTGAAACAATCCAGCCCTAAATACACACGGGGACAGAGCTGTTTCAGGCAGCAGCACTTTATGTCCTTGGTGCCCTGCCTGCCATGGAGTGAGTGTGTATGTGTGTGTGTACCTAACCAGTTCTGGATTGCTCTTGTTCCCCTGTTTTCCTCTCTATCATTTTTGTGGTGGTTTCATTTCTTTTTAATATTTTCTTATTTTTGTTGAAATCCCCAGTACAAAAACCCACAAACCAAACAAATACGAATGGAAAACTCAGAGCAGGTCCAATGTCCATGGAGACAGTCTTTTTTATTTTTTACTTTTTATGTGTGTGTGTGTGTGTGTACACACGCGCGCGCGGGCATGTGGCACCATTTGTCATCCCCTGCTCAGAGAGATCAACAGTTTTTAGAAGGCCGATCAATATTCTGTTAACCCAGGCACTGCACAGAAGCCTCCCTGCCTCTCACCGTGCCTCCCTCCTCAACACTGAAGTTGCCTTCTCTCCTACCTGCCCCCTCTCCAGCAATAATTTTGTCTGAGCAAGATGGCAATTTTTCATCCTTTGGTCAAAACTGGTGACAAAAGAGGGAATAATGGTTGCTGACATATGAAATGATAGATTTGACACATGGTGGGTTGAGCTGGGAGCTTTCACGTGCCAAGGGGGAACTAAGCTAAGGAACTGATGGCTGGCCATAAGCTCTCCACTGCCCCCAACTCTACAGCCCTTCCAGGTGCACATTCTCTCTCTCTCTCTCTCTCTCTCTCTCTCTCTCTCTCTCTCTCTCTCTCTCTCTCTCTCTCTCTCTCTCTCTCTCTCTCTCTCTCTCTCTCTGTGTCTCTTTTTTTTCTCTCTTCCTCCCTCCCTCTGTCCTTCCCTCCTCCTCTCCTTCTCTCTCTCTGCCCCTCCCTCCGTCCCTCTTTTCTTCTCTCCCTCTTTCTCTTTTCCTCTTTCCCTCCCTCCTTCTTTTTGGTTGAAAAACTGGTCTGTGACTGTGTAGAAAGACAGCACATTCTCTGTTATCTTGCCCCGAATAAACATTTCTCCATCCCGTAAAAATGATCAATCTAAGTCCCTTTTCTGTGGCATCGCGAGGGCAATCCAGCCTGCTGCTCAAGGAAATATTAACAAATATAGCCGGGGAGAGGAAAACAGATGGGATGAAGAAATTGAAGCAGCAGATTGCTGGCCGGTGTTCAATGAGAGGAGTTTTACAACACGGAATGAGAACTGCTCTTTACTGTGTGTGAGCATCACTAGCCAAGGAGTCCCTTGCCCAGCTTCCTGGTCTCCTTCCTAAAGACCTCCATAGAGTGTGCAATAGGGTCTCTACCTTGATCACTCTGGTAAGAGCCAGTGCAGGCACACAAAAGGTTATGCATGCCAGTGAGACCGGAAAGGAGAAGGCAGGTACAAAGTTGGCTCCTCAGGCAGACAGTGTGACCTGCCTGCTGCTTAGCATCCCCTTAAGTCTTCATACGCAAAGACTTTTTTCAGACTCTAAAGTCACCAAGCATGACCAATATCTAGCTGTTCCTAGACTCCTTGAGACATGTGCTCTAATTTTAAGTGCTGTTCCATGTGTTACCTGCCTGCACTCAGCTTTATTTGTGCTCTTGGTATTTGCAAGGGCAACTGCCCCCAGAACGTCCCTGGGTCACCAGTCACCTGTGAAAGTCTCTCTTGACTTATTTATTAATTGTTGACCTTAAGGCCTGGGCTGTTGGTGTTCTGTTCAGGAAGTTGTCTCCTGTGCCAATGTGTTTCAGGCTCGTCCCCACTTTTTCTTTTATCTGACTTAGTGTCTCTGGTTTTATGTTGAGATCTTTGATCCACTTGGATTTAAGTTTTGTACAAGGTGACAAATATGGGTCCAGTTGCATTTTTCCCCTGAATGGGGAGACCTGGTGGCACTCAGAGGAAGAATAGCAGGCTACCAAGAAGAGACTTGATACCCTATGAGCATATACAGGGGGAGGAGGTCCCCCTCAGTCACAGTCATAGGGGAGGAGAGTAAGGGGAAAATGGGAGGGAGGAAGGAATGGGAGGATACAAGGGAGGGGATAACCATTGAGATGTAATATGAATAAATTAATAAAATAAAAATTAAAAAAAGGAAAGTCTCTCCATCCAGAGTTGGCTTTTCTCTCAATTCCAACTTTGTATCTCCTCTTCTTTCTTTAAACACCTGCATTTTTGGGGGGAGAAGATAGTGTTTTTATTCCCCGTTGTGACTTCGCCACCAACATTTAATATCTACATCTCCACATATACTCAGTGTGATAAAACCAGAATTCTAAGGTAGATGCTCCTTACAAAGTCATAAAAATAGCTACTTTCTCCTTTTGCTAAAAGGATGAGTTTCTAAACTTTCCTCTTCTAACAAATACTTCTCTTTAAAGCTGTTGGCCTCCCAAGAACATACCTGCTTTGTATATAAGGAAAAGATTATATATCCCATGGAAGGCATGTTTCTAATCTCCTGGCCACTATCCTCCTTTTTTCTTTGTGTGTATGTGTTTGTTGACAGCAGACATTTTTAAATTTTTTTTTTGTAATATACGATGGGCATACTCAGCGTATTTCCCCAGCATCTTCTGCATGTTTGCATTTTATCTGATCCCGTTGGGACAGTGAACCAAACTAAAGAACTAGAATAAAGGAGACTAATAAAGAAAGTCTTCCAAATACAGAGAACTAAAGTTTTAGATGATCATTTTAAAAATAAACTTTGGGAACTCCAAGATTTCGTATCAGTAGTTGTAGCATGACAATCAAGCACTCTTAGACGTGATGGTGATGTGGGTTTTACGAAGCAAAAGAGTTAGAGAGGTTAAGTTCCAAAATGAAGCCAAGCAAAAATAATTTTTCTACCATAAGAAGCATTGGCTAAGAAATAGTTCCATATTAAACCTATTTCTATTTCTATTTTCATATGAGTTGGATTTGACAACAAAATTAACAAAGTCTTTGATTGCATTGTGTTTTCAATTAGTCCTGAGATTATGATTTCAGGTACATTTCTTTGGAGGAGAAAACCCTTAGTGACAAATGACAGTAGTTTTGGCATTTTATTTTACTAGCAATTCTAAGTACAGGGTCTCTGAAATGTAGAATCACCATTGAGCACATACCCTGAGGCCTTAGGATGATGAGGAACATTTCACTGGAGTCAATAAAATAAAAATAGATCCCATCCTACCATTCTTTGGAAATTGGTGACAGTGTTCATAGTGGCCTTGAGTTTCATGTTGCCTTGCTTTCCCCTGGTGAACTGCTGGGACTTGGTGGGGACTGTGTAGATCTAAGAGGTGCCTCTGCCTCATCTGTGGTTTTTTGTCCACAAAAATGTGTCTCCTATAAGAAAATTGGCAGACCCTCTTGATAAGGCAGTATTTATGCTACTTTACCTTCTCTAAGGAATTCTAGGTTCGGATGATTTGGTAAAGGCAGCCAGGATCCTTCCTGTAGGATATAAAGAGTTAAGATGCTGTTTCTTATAGAATTAATCAGATTCATCTTAGCAGGAGTAAATGTCATGTTGGCACCTTTTTCTTCTCACACATTACAGTTTCAAGTCTTTGCTATGAGGAAATAATGAAGTCAAGATATGCGGTGCCATATACTGAGCATCTATTTGTCAGTCTGCATAAGAAATGAATTGCCTCTGCTACTACAGGGTCAGCGGAGCACCAAGGAAAAAACACTGCTTCAAGAAATGACATGTCAAAGGAAACAAAAACTTATTTTTAAAAGTACTTTCTAGGTGGAATCCCTTTTGGCAATAAAATGTTCCCAGATAACTCATGTGATAATATTCTGCTATGTTTCACTGGTACTGACCAAGGGGCATTGGGCTTCTCACAGCTTAGATATTAGGTCCTCTCAAAAATCAACATTGAGCACAAGCAAGAGAAGCATCTCATCCTATGTCTTCTGATCTTTGGGGGAACCAGTGGAGGGGCAGACATATGCCCTACCGTCTGGGGTATGCTGCTTGAGATGCCTGAAAGCATGATTTTTCTTGAATGAGTTATTCAAACTCATGAGCCAGATTCGTCTAAAGGTGAGGCTGAAATTGGTATACTTCTCTGGCATGATTCTGAAAAAAAGAACATTAAGGGAGTTGTAAAAAAGGTGTTACATAGGCTGCCTCTTACCAAGCACGGGCAGAATACCTTCATGAATATTAGTGGTTAATAGAGATTGTTTAATTTGCAGGTGTGAAAGGAGATGATGGAGGGGCTCACTGAACACTCGAGTCTTCCTTTCTGTCTGTATCCAGAATTTATAAAACTATGAATTCCTGTAGTCACTGGAGCATCCTGTCCCTTCCAGAGCATCCCTGTGCATCATGTTATCTGATGATCGACCTTCCAGCAAGAGTGTATACTCTCAGACACAAACATCCTTTGCTGACCTCTCTCAAGATTAGATTATTTGGGAGTTTGGAGGAAGCAAAGACAACTTTGGGACTAAGAGGCAGATATAGAGGCCTTTGAGGCTACCATCCACCATGGTGGACTTTGGCCCTGACTTTCTATTTTCTTGGTAGCATTACAACTTCCCTACTAAGATTTATAACAGTGCTTTATAATGTAGAGATCTCAGTACTTCACTGAGCCCATTAAGGGAAAGCCTCTTCTCTCTGGTCAAAATAATGGAATCTGGGTTTTACTTCTGGTCCTGGACAGAGAAATGCCATTCAAATATTATATTACATGTTATCAGAACCTTCCTTGAGACTTAATCCAGCTGGACTTGTCAATCACCTGATCAAGAGACCACCTCATGGGAAACCGGGGACACTTGAAACCATGCTAAGGCAAAGGAAGGACTAGTTCATCCCCTCAGTGAGGTGATACATGCATCTCTCCAGACGTGCCTCCTTTAATACAGCTGACTGTAGAGCTGACATGTAACAATTCTGAGCTTGTGTGCTTTTGGAGTTCTAATTCAGAATGTGTAATTCTTTCTTTTTCTTTCCAGTCCTGGCTTTTGGCTACTACACCAAGGCCTAACTGTGCTTTCTCAGGCATCCACACTCTTTCTCAGAAGCCTGTCTCCCCTTTCACAATGTAGCTGCTTGCTGACAGACATTGCTGACATGCTGGTTTCCTAGGACCCTAAGTCAAAGGGCATGGCTTCTCTCGCACGTCTCCATCTCCCCACACTTGGAAGCTGTTGCGATCCACAGCTTCCTGCCCTGGTTTTTTCCTCTCTCAGACACCTGCTTTTCTCCCAAGGTCATTTCTAAGTTGTTTTATTAACAGAAACATGAACCCAAAAGGCAGCCCAGTTTCCCTAGTCATAGAACTAACTACCTTAACCCAGACGTTGTATGGCCCATAGTGTACACTCACAGGGATTTTACTAGAACACTTACACCAGTCTCACTGACCTGAGACTTATATGCACTGAATAGCTCCACTGTCGCAGGATCAATACACATTGAGAGTACATAGTTATGGTCCCTTTACCACCATCAAGGGGCAGAGTGTCCTCACTACCCAGCAACCTTCATTTGGGCTCCTTAGCAGTTGCCCCCTATTCTTCTGTCTCTTGGTAGCTTATGTTAGATTCCTCTTCCTACAGGCTTTTCTTTCTTAGAGATCCCTGAGAGATTACTTGGTGTTTTGTACCTTTTTTTCTTCACTCAGTGTAATGTTTTGGAACTTTACCTATATTGTTGAATACCTGTAGTTCTTTCAACTGCTGAGTACTATTCCATCTTATAGAGTCACCTGATTTGTCTTGTAACCCTGAAGTGAAAATTTGGATTATTTCTATGTTTTTTAATTAGAAGCAAATTGCATCTTTATAGTGGGTGTTTTTAATTGAAGAGCAATTCCTAGGTGAGTAAAGCTGAGTCCTATGTGTGGGCATTTTCAAAGAACTGCCTCCTTTCTAAGTGGCACACCACTTTATACTCCCACCAGAAAGGAATGGATAAATGACATTTAAACAATGAAAAACTGAAATCACCTATTATTACTGACTAATGTTTCAACCATCAGGATGGAATAGCAAATCCTTTATAATATCATAATCAACATTCATGAACAGTTTTGACATAAGGCAAGTGGAGATAGTTTCTGCAATCCAAACATGTGAATCTTCTTGGGATTTTGTGAGAAGAAACCAGGATTAACTCCAATAAGTTAAAGGCAAAACTAATCAAACACCTCTGTGTTCAGTGGTGGTAAATCCACCACTGGATTTGAAAATAAGGGCAGACTGTTATGAGATAGCTTCTTATGTGTGATGGGCAGAGTCCACTGTAGGACCTTACAAAAATCAGATCTCAAAACCTAACATGAGGAATGGGACCAAAGAGTTTGTCAGTTTAGCAATCACTCAGGCAAAAATGCCAAGTCCACAGAGCCAACTTTTTGCAGCAAAGCCGCAAGTTTTCTTTCAGGAAAATGTTTTAATTTATTCCCAGCTTGGCCAAGAGATTTGTCTCTCTTATTTCACTCCGCCAGTGGCTTTGAGTTTTCCTCAGAGATCTACTGCAATCCTGAGCAACCCGCTCTATCTCACAAGGGCATGCTTGGTTCTCATCCTGTTGGGATCTTGGAGCAAATCGGTATGATGTGATTGGCTTTGGAACTGAAACAAAATCCCAGTGAATTTTGTTCCAAGGGTAGGCATCTGTGGGGACTGTGACAGTGAATTGTCTAAGACCTTGGGGTGCTATCTGATGGAATGAAGCCAATGAAGAACATGCATCACATCGAGGATCACATTCAGTTGCTGAGCTTATCAAATTGGCCCAGCACTTACGCATTTGTTATGTATGCCCTGAGTCATCTCTTGAGGTAGCTGCTAGTCAGGGCTTGCTAATATGAAAACTAAAATTAAGAAGGAAGAGATCACTTCAGGTTAAGTAGTTTGAAAGTGATGGAGTCTAAGATTTGCAAACAGGTCTTTGTGAAGCAAGGGACACTTTTTCTCAACAGGTATCCCAGCGTGGCCTCGTATTCATGTTCTTACTGCTCTAGCTTCCTGAATGCATTGACTATTTGGATGGAAAACATTTTTTGTTTTGTTCTGTTTTGTTTGTTTGTTTGGTTTTTTTAAACTCTTGCCTTTAAAATAAACTTTAGGCTTAAGGAAAAGGAGAAAAGTAGTAGTGTTATCCAATCTCCCCCTCCCACCATCATTTCTACAGTAAGATTCTTGTAATGTTTACAATTTGCTTTATCTCATTACAATGACTAAAACCAGAAATTTGATACTGGATTTATACTACTAAAGAAAGATCTTGGGAGGCTAAAATGGATCAGCAGGTGAAGATATTTTCAACCAAGGCTCAGAATCTGAGTTCAATTTCTGGAGACACATGGAGGGAGAACTGATGTTTTCTAGTTTTCCTTTAGCCTCCTTCCACATTCAGCTGTGGTACTCACCTCCTGGGCACTCATGTATACACATGCAATCAAATGATACATGTAATAATAATTATTAAATAAGGGTTATACTGGAACAGCTTGGTGTTTTCATTAATGATCCCCTCTTCTGTACCTTTCCTTGGTCTTCTGACTAGAATTTGGAAACACCTGGTCATTTGATTTGTGTTTTTGTTTTTGTCCTTCAGTTTGGGGTCATCCAGTATTTTATCCACTGGACAGATGCCACACACCTTTGCCAGGAGTCCTTTGGACTGCTTTGCTCTCTGCAGAGTGCACTATATCCCAGGAATCACAAGGTTGATTTTCTGACTACTGATGACACTGACTTTGATACTTAACAAAGGCAAAGGCTATGCAGTCTTTCCAACCAAAATGTTGCAGTTCTCTGAGTTGCAGAGACAAATTTTGGAGTGGGCATTAAGACTATGCAAATCCTGGTTTTTCTCAACTCTGAGGCAATTTATAAAAATTGATCACTTGCCAGGCAACAAAGTACCAAAACTGTATGAATTAGAAGTTATAATTAACATATTCTTTGAGAAAAACTCCAATAATATAATCATAGTCACTTCACATTGAAATTTATAGAAATAACACTCTAATTATTGTAGGGCAAACAAGTAATCATCTTATAATTCCAGATTATTTTTAAAATAATAGGATTGCATATGATGCATCTCCAAAATTAATTATGGAAATTGCCAAAGTTAGAGGGAAATTCATGTCTTTAAAATTCCATTAATTAATTCAGGGACGCTTCTGTCTTTGTTACCATATTCTCATTAGCAGTGACTAAAGCATGTGATCCACACTATATTGATAATAAAAAATAATAATATAATAAAATAATCTTTCATTCCAACATTCAAGTGGGGAGAAAGAGAAAAACAAGTGAAACAAGTCGGGGTGAAGGTGCCAAGGAGCTGTGAAAGTCAAGTTCTATCAACTCTGAAAACACAGAAACACAAACATCAGTAGAGCCAGAGAGTCCTGACAACACCCATGTTCCCACATACTCTGTGGAAAAGGACAAGGGAAAGAGCTACAAAGAATGAACACAGGAAATCCGCAATAGATTGTGTAATAAAGAATGGCAAGAAGGTGGCCTTTCATTAGTAATTAACACAATATTAAAGCAGTCAGATGCTCTCTACAAAACATTAGAATGATTGAAGACACTCTTTGCTTTCAGGGCATGTTGAGAACACATCAACATATGCAGATGCTGTTAAGTGGCTCAATAGTTTTGAAGGAATTTATTTTCACTGTTAGACCAATTGTTCTCTAAAATGCATATTTAGACCATCCAAAAGTAATCTGAGACTTTACATAAGTACACAATCAGATAGGTTTACCTGGAATTCAGTAGACAATCGCTTGTCATAGTCAGAAAAAATAGAAACTACCGAAATACCCGATAATTAGAAAACCAACTGGTTAAACATAAAGAATTTCAAAAATGGAATATTATGTATATATGAAATTTATAGCAGAAGGATATTAGTGATATCATAGATGAACATTAGTGGTAAATGTTAAGGTATTTTAGGTAATTAAAAATATTTTTCAGGTACTACATTTATAGCTTTGTTACAGTCATTTGAATACTGATGTAAACATCGCGAGGTGTGAATCAGGATATTGGATAGGTTTTACTCTCCGTATCTCTCCTACTCCTGTCTAGCTCCACTCACACAGGTGTGCAAGTTCACATCCATGTGCATTTTACTCTTCTGATCAAGCTGGCTGAGCTTCTAAACCTTGGTGATAAGTTTAATTTCCTCTACCCTTTAATGCTGTCACTTCACCTTTTTGCTGAGGATTTTATTCCCATCAAAGAAAGATAAGTGCTTCTTCTGAGGATTCCTTCTTATTTTTTAATGCAGGTTCAGAAGATGCAGCTTACTGATTACTCTTTGTTATGCATCCTTACAGATGCTCGCTCCCTCTTCTGTTGCTTTCTCTGGTTTTGACTTTTCGGTGATTCACTGTAGAGTAGAGAGCTCGGATGGGTAACCACTTTTCAGGACAGAGTAGCATGAGGATTCAGAATATCTCTCTCCTTGCTCCCGATAGAGTGGGAACCACAAGGTTACCACAGGCCATGCCTAGTGGATCTAGGGGGGTCTCTTGTCCCTTTTGCATCACTTTGTGGAATTTTGCTTCTATTCAGGCACTGCCACATATGCACTGGAGTAATTTGCTTTCCCAGTATCTCTTCTATTGGCAGATATCCCTTCCCTACTTTGCTTCTTGACTGCCTGGGCTCCCTGTTTGTAGCTACTTACCATACCCTACTCACCGATAAAGCTAGAGGTAGGCACAAGTCCAATTTTAAAGAGTGTATGGTGGATTTTTGTGTGTATAAGGCGTTGGAGGGCATCTTGCAGCAGTCTATGCTCTCTTTCTACCATGTGGGTGCTGGAGATGGAACTCAGGAGGCCTGACTTGGATAAGCACCGTTACACACTGAGCCTTCTCATCAGTCCTTTAAAAGATTTTTCATATTCACTTTTTTTCCCTACCAAGGCATGAATGATGGACTCCCAATATGGTCCTGCCATCCCTGGATGCAGCCACATCTGGGAAGGTTCCACCCATGTGACTCACTAATGACAACCTTCAATCCAGACAGGGGTACTAACAGGAATATTTCCTAAAATTCTCACGACACTGGGGGGTTGGCAGCCCCAGGCAGAAGACAGAAAAATGCTTTGTAATCATTTTCTGCATGAACTGCTGCTGAGAAAATAGACAGGCAGCCATGCCCCAACACAGCCAGAATAGAACCTCAGAATAAAGCAGCAGGTGGACAGGCCCCAAGGCCCAACAGCTAAAACTAAAGCAAGGGAGAAGCTGAATGACAGCTCTGTTTAGGTGTTAACTGAGTCTGTCCTCATTTTCCCAATGTATCCATTTAAGTAGATAGTTGAAAGAGAAAAGCTCAGCCTAAAGGTGTTTCCTTCTTTATGAGATAATTTTTATTGACAAAGAAATTGTCTTAGTTGGAGTTAGAATACCCAGGCATGGTGTCTCTGAGACTGACCACCATGGATGAGTCTAGGCAAATCCTACCTGGTTCACAATCCTCTTGACAAGGGGAGCTAGACCAGTTTCTTAATGAAGGAAGCAGGATCTGGATTCAGTGACTTTACTTCAACAAATTTCTCAGAGAATTAAAGCATCATGTGCTTTAAGCTCCCACTACATTCTAGTAGCTGTTTGTTTATTTATTTGTTTGTTTGTTTTAAATTTTTATCCATTTTAATCAAAATAGAATTATATCACTTTCTGCCTTCCTTTTCCTACCTCCAGCCCCTTTCAGGCACCCTCCTTCCAACCTCTTCCATATTCCACCCATTCTCAAATAAATGGCTTCCTTTTCTATGATTATTATTATTACATAATATATGTATATGCATGAATATATATATATATATATATATATATATATATATATATATGCCTGAATCTCCATCTCCCCACACTTATTAGTTGCCTGTGGTTCTTTGTCTAGGAGTGGGAACAAATGATCATTTCTCCACTTTATATCTCTATTCGTATTGCTATTGTTCTGGTCTTGTTTTTGCAGCCAATGTAGGAGCGACTGTTTCTGTTTCTTAGCTTTAGGAGCTGACAGGATAATGCTTCCAGGATCCTGGCTAGTTATGTAGAGGGCAATTGTGAAAGGACAGGCCTCATCCCTCTTCAACTCACTGCTTTATGCTTTGCATGTAACGTCTCCTTGCATACGCGCCTTTGTTGAGGCCATTGGTTGCGACACAACTCAACCAAAGAGCCCTCACCAGAGTCGGTACCATATTGTTTGGGTTTTGCTCTATGAAAGTATGAGCTAAGTAAACTTCTTTTCCTCATACACTCCCATGCAATGGAAAACATATTAGACCCAGTCTTCTCTTAAAGTTTATTGGCGATGGAAGAATTCAGAGGTAACTTTGCAGGAACAAGTTAGAGATGTGTATTTTTTTCCCAAAATGATTTCAAGAGATTTTCTATGCCATACTAAAGTAGATGGCAGTGTTCTTATGAGATCACACTTTCAAGTGCACCTTGAAGCCTTGTATACAGGCTCTCTCCCCGGTGATGTAGGCTTTGCTGCACAGAATAGAGGAGTTCAGGTTTTCTGTGTAAACTCACAGTAATAATATGACCATGATCTCCTAATCCTGCATTTGTAAAAAGCATAAAATGCCCCATCAACCACCTTCTAGCTGTGTAAATTTTACAGGGCAGTATTAAAACACTTAATGAAAGCTGTCTCGAAGAAATCTTAAGAATGTATATATCTGCTATTCATTCAAAGTGGTCCTCTTTATCTTGGACGCATGGTTAGGGTTGCCGCAGAGTCTTTTATTTAACATTGATTTTAATGGTAACTTGCCACAAATTAGAATCACCTGCATAGGAGCCTCTAAGATGTTTCCTGATTGCCTTGATTCACACAGGAAGGTCCATCTGATTGGGGGTGACACATTTTGGTAATAGCTCAGATGTAAGGGGGGAGGAGAGAGGGAGGGATGGAGGAAGAAGGAAGAAAGGAAGGAAGGAAGGAAGGAAGGAAGGAAGGAAGGAAGGAAGGAGCAATTACCAGTAAGTAGTTACCCAGCCCGTACAGTGCCTTCCTTCCTTTCTTTGTAAATGGCTCCTGATAGGGAGCTTTTATTTACCACAGTGAGGAGATGGATATAAATTCCTACAAAACACCATATCTACCTTGATCATCCACTCTCAGCTCTAGACCTGTGAGACGTGAGTCTCTTCTGTGTATAAGCACCTTACAGACTAAGACATTCAGTGTTCTGGGATCTTGGGGATTCTCTTCCATGAGAATAGGTTTGAGGCCTTGCCTGCTGCTGTCATTTTGGGCAGGGCTCATGGAAAGCTTGCACAGAATATCTTTTACTTAGAGCTGCATCTCTAAAGCCACTGAATGTCTTCATGATTACAGACATTTGAAAGCTGAGTCGGAAAAATGGAAGGTTCTCTCCTCTTCCAATTTTCTGAAGGAAAAAAAAAATTCTTGCCTTTAATCAGAGATGACATTAAGAGTATTCAGCAACCATTAGAGCCAGGCCACCAACTATTATGAATTGTATCAGCCACTGAGCTGAGCAGAGCCCCCAGAGGAAACAGGCTGGACTAGATTGTGTGGGGCCAGAGCTAGGATTCTGGAGGGCTTGGGGGGGGGGGGCTTGCAGACATGCTGTTCCAAACCTGCATGTCAGTGCTGGCTATTAGCATGGCTGCATTGGTTTGTGCCAGATGAATATCAGAGATGTCTTTGTGGTGAATAAATAATTTGCCATCTTTACTTGATTAGAGTACAGAGCGGCCTATTGTAACTTTGATGATGGGAGTTCCAGGAACGTTAGGAAGGGAAGGGAAGGCACAGATGGAGGTTGCCTTACTTGTGCCTCTCTCCATTCTGTCCCTCAGCACAGCAATACCACGAAGGACACCATCATCAGCTCCATCTTATGGGGCAACTCTGAGGTTTCAGTTCTTGTGCACAGTGTTTCTCAGTTACTCAAGGTACAAAGACGCATGAATGAGTTCTCACACCATTCCATCAGATTCCATTTGTTTTTATCTGTGACCATCTATTTATGTAAGCCAAGCAGAGAACACAGAAGGTAAAACTAAGTGTCTGCCTTTTGGGCACAGCAGATGCTTCTGTCGTGTGTGGATGTTGTTCTACACTGTGATAACAGGGACATTCTGAGGACAGAAGAAGCTATGCCTTTCTAAAGGCAAGTAGATGTGTGGGTAAGTAGAATGCCGGTAAAATGGAGGTCTCTGTAGTAATACGGAGAGGGTAAGGAGACATGTTAGCCTCTTTCTGAATGCAGGTCAGACAAATAGCTCTTCTCCAGTTTAGGGGAGATAGGTTGAGTTTGAGCCCACTGAGGTATCTTTCTGATCCCTCTGAAATTTCGAAGAATACAGAGAGATCAGCTTTGGCAACTAATAAAACCTTCCTTCTGGGGACTTTTCAAAGTGTGCCCTATACTTTTGACAGCATGCCTTTTGCCACTTCTACAGTTATGTGTAAATTTATAGGTGATGGTTTTTGGAGACAGATGTCAAGAGATAGCTTTTTTAACCCAGAGGAGCTTACTAAATGCCCATTTTGGAGATGTGGTTGTTTTATTTCATTCTATTTCCTGGTTTCTTGGATTACCACTAGAGTAGCTTAGCATAAATCAACCAGTCTAACCTGGAAGTTTTTCTGTATGCTCTCAGCACATGCTATGTGCCTAGGACCTAGTTTTAAATAGGACTGTCAGATTCAGTGAGAAAAAGATTAAAGCACGTTTCCTTTTTGATTTGAGGAAACTGTGATTTTTCCACTTTGTCTTGGTGTAGACTTTTCATCTGTAATGCTAGCTTGCCTCCAGCAAATCATGTCTATAGGATGTTTTCCAAGCGGAACTATCCTAGAGGGACTGTAAAATATCTTTATCCAAACAGCACATCTAAACTGGATTGCTTGAGAAAATTCAGACAGACATAAGAGCAATAAAAAATTCTCAACACATATTAAGTAAAAGGAACTTGGTTTCAGTGGGTGCTGAAAGAAACACTGCTCAATTAAATGTTTTCTGACCAAATGAAAACATGCTTACTGGGGAGAGTACAAACTGCTAACAATGTAAGATTAGTAGGTAGTGCTCAAAAGGCTGATCCACATATCCATATTTCAAAACGTTTTACATAACGTTTTCAATTACACATGAAATAATTCCTTTAATCAAAGAAAAATTAGAGTTTCCATTACTTTATGATAAGGACAAAACCCCACAAAAACCTATAATCTTAGTATTATTTCTAGTTGTAATCCCAATGTAATCAGAAATTATAATACACAGACTGGTTTTTATGAGTACAAAGCATATGTATTTGCTCCTTTTGCTGCCTGTACATGCAAGGTACCCAAGAATAGAAATACATCTTGTTAAATACAAAATACAAATGAAAAACCCTGTAACAACAAACATGTCCCAGAGACTATATGTTTGGAAGTAATCCTTGTTCTCACTGCTCTCAGCTGCCCTGTATATGGCCTAAATTGTTTTATATATAAAATTTAACACTTTGGATAACAGGATAGAACTACATTAGCCTTAGTGTACAATGAACTATCTTGTGTACTTTTCATTCAATTTCATGTTTAGGTTCAACCATTAGTAGAAACATTCATGAAGACAATCACTAAAGTAATGGTCACTGTAGGCCACTTTAAATAGGGCAGGTTAGTTTTATTAAATATGGGTATGTGTAATAGTCTGCAATCCCTCATAAAACAAAGACAACTCCTCCGAATGAAACCTGACATGGGCTTAGAATGCAGGCATATGGGCCTGTTTCCCTCAGTGACACAGGATACACATAAACACAGGCAAGTTCTAGCGTGCCCTGGCATCTGAGGTAAGTTGTCCTTGATGACTTGTGCCCTAGGTGTGCTAATGAGCTGTTCACTTTATTAGAAGTATGGAGAAGAGTCTACCCTGAAGGACAATGTTAGAGGTGCTGATGCGATATCTGGGCATGTGACTGAAGGCTTAGGCAGGGAGTAAAGGCCAGCATGTCTGTAAATTCTCATGGAGGGATAAGTCCCATCTTCTGAAGACAGCTGTCATTTCAGAAGCCTGCACTGTTGAGACAAACATTTCCTACTGGTGTTGCAGGTACTTAACTAAGAGATGAAGCCCTTTATTCCAGTAGGTTTATGAGTACACCAACTTTTGTTCTCTATTTTTAGAAATAACTTCTCAGTCCAGTGATGGCTCTGTTTATTGTACTTTTAGCTCTATGTAGACCTTGTCACACTGGTGACCAGTCAGCACCCAACAGAGAGTAGAATTGTGTGTGTCCCCACCCAACAATTCTACAAACTTCCTCACTTGCATCTTTTTACTTAGAGGAAATTTCTACCACCTTGAGGGGTTAGTGACTTCACTATGAACATTTCTGCTTTACATTATTGAGTAGAAAACGATTATAGTGATGTTTTTCTTTATCATTTACTCCTAATGTCTGAATGCATCTCCTTAGTGCTTTGAGTCAGGTGGAAAGGCAGGCAGAAAGGCTGTTTCAACTTCCATGCTTTCATGAAGGCCTTTGGAGGATCATGACCTGTGCCTCCCTGGGCATTAGTTTTCCATTACTAAAGTAAATGCCTTAAACCAAATTTAAGTAGGGAAAATTTATTTAGCCTCACAGTTTTTGAGGTGTCAGTCCATGATTAGGTATGGCCTTGTTGCTTTTGGCCCTGTGGTGAAGTGTTACACTTTGACAGGATTACATGTGGAGAAGAGGGCTGCTCATCTTAAAGTGGTCAGGAATCATATGACAGGAAAGTGAATAGAAATGCTGCCCCTATCCCCTACAACCTAGACCTCTGAATAGGTCTCAGCTTTTAAAATGTCTATATTTTTTTGTGAATATTGAAAGCTTGCAGCCAAGTATTTAACATTTAAAGAGCATTGCAGACCCACAAAGTACAAGTAGACATTGAGGCACGCAAGTCACATTGACATTCAACAATTAGACTTTGGGGAAAACTGCAGCTTTCCGTGGTGGTTGAACAAATGATCTCTCTTTACAGAACCTAAGTACTTTGGCGATCAACTGTATGTTTATTTATTCCTTGTTAGCATGCATTTGTAAACATCACAAGGACAGATGACATGTCTGTGTTGCTTATGGGAATTTTCAGTGTCCAGTACAGTGTGGCAAGGGCTGGTGGTTAATTCTTAACAAGTTTAAGAATGGAGTCTAAGTGTACTGAGCCACATACGTTAACCCAACTTCTCAGAGGTTGAGGCATGAGAAGCTTGATTTCAAAGTCGGCTTGGGCAATAACTGAGACTGTCTCAAAATTAAAAATAAAAACAATAGGGTTGTGGATGTGTCTCATTACTTTTCTGTTGCTGTGACAAAACACTATGACCAAGGTGACTTATAAAAGGAAGCATTAATTAGGCTCACAGTTTCAGAGGTTTAGAATTCTTGCTGGGAGAGCAAAGGCATGGTGACAAGAAAAACTGAGATCCCATCACTCTAATTCTCAATCAGGAAGCAATGAATATTCTGGGAATAGCAAAAGTCTTTTGAAATAATCAAACTTTACCACAGCAACATGCTTACTCCAACAATGCCACATCTCCCAATACCTCCCAAACAGTTCCACCAACTGGGGATCAAGTACTCAAACATATGAACCTATGGGGTCCTTTCTCCTTAAAGATACCAAAGGATGGAATTCTGAGATGGCAGCAACCAAGACGCATGGTGTCTGATCTGCAGAGAAGAAACCAGGGATGCTACCTGGGGCCATGGACTGTGGGTACTCGGGATCCCTGGTTGAGAGAGATCCCCACAGTGCAGAACACAGGTGGATCTGACCTCCGGTCATCCAGCAACCCATGGAAGATATGAGCTCAGTCCGCAGATCCCGGTCAGGAGTCTGCCTGCCAGCAGCAAACTGTGGCCTTCCTCTGCAGTACAAACTCAGTATATGGGACTGAACTCCTAGCAGTGAAACATCAGAGCTCAAGGCCTTGGGAAATCTCAGGATAAAAGGTGCATCTCTCCTCACAAACCCCCACCCACTTTGCCCAGTCCACAGAAAGCCCAGCTGCCACACAAGGGCCTAGACTGCTGTAGACATGTTGTCCAGCCACAGCAGTGCTATCTGAGTGGAGTAGAGCAGGATCCTAGCTGCAGGGCCCAGAGGACTGTCCTGGCACAATTGGTCACAACAGACCCATCCTAGAAGGCACTCAGACTCTCTTAGGAGAGGCTGCCCCGGCTGGGGGAGTATAGGACAGAAATCTAGCCAACAAACAACAATCAGAAGGCAGTATCTGCTCTCTTCCTGGTAGGCAGAAGCAAGGACTCACTGCCTGGATGGAGCAGGCAGAAACCTAAACAACTAGTAGAAGCCAGCAGGAGTTCAGGCACTCTAGGGTGATCGGAGCCTAGGACCCAAAGCCCCAGGGGCCAAGCACAGGGTATTCAAAGCCTAGCCAAAGATAGGATAACCAGCTCTACATACACTACTTCAAACAGATACTGGAGCTGCAGAGCACCAGCACCTACTTCAGGTGACCCAGTGGGAAACCCAGGGTCGGGAGAAAATTCTCCAGGATCTGAAACCACATCACCTGCCTGTCCCAGGAAAGAGTTCTCTGATCCCCACAGGCAACGGCCCTCGACCTATAATCAATCATCCAACAAAAAGCTCTCAATGACCAGTGAAGGTCACCAGAAGCTACCCCCAAACATCAGAGACAACATGATTACTAAAGGCCAGCATTAAAACATAAACAACAAAAACCAAAACAATATGGCATGTCTAGAGCCCAGCTATCCCAAAGAAAGCAACCCAGAGAACTCAAAACACAAGTGAAATACAAGAAAACGACTTCAAATCCTTAGTAATGAAGATGATAATAAAATCCATAAACAAATAAAATCCATAAACAAATGTAGGAAGATGCAGAGAAACAGGTTGAAGACATAAAAGAGGCCTATAAAGAGGCATTGGAAGAAAGTCCAGACAATACAAACAATCAGATGAAAGAAATCAATAAAAAAGTTCAAGATCTGAAGATAAAAAGGTAAACAATGATAAAGGTACAGACAGAAGGAAAATGGGAATGAGAAACCTTAGAGAAGAAAGCAAGCAACACAGAGGTGAGCTTCTCTAACAGAATACAAGAGATGGAGGAACAAATTTTGAGATTAGAAGATACAATCGTAGAACTTGAAGCAACCATCAAAGAAAATGCTAAGTCTGAAAAATTCCTGAGACAAAACATCCAAGAAATCAAGGACACCATGAAAAAACAACACCTGAGAATAATAGGTATTAAGAAGAGGACTCCCAACTCAAAGGTCCAGAAAATATTTTCATCAAAATCATAGAAGAAAATTTGCACAATTAAAAGAAGGAGATGCATATAAACATACAAGAGGCCTTGAGAACAACAAATAGAATACACCAGAAAAGAAAAACTTCCTATCACATAATAATCAAAACAAAAAATATACAGAACAAAGAAAAATATTAAAAGCATCAAGTGAAAAGGCCAAGTAACCCTTTTAGAATTACATCTAACTTCTCAGAAGAGACCATAAAGTCGGAAGGGTCTGGGCAGATGTCCGGCAAAACCTAAGAGACCACAGATGACATGCCAGACTACTATACCTAGTGAAACTATCACTAACCATTAATGGAGAAAACAATATAGTCCATGACAAAAACAAATTCAAACAATATCTGCAAGTCTGGCTTAACAAAAGTTACTAGACATAAAACTCCATCCCACAGTGACAAAGTACAACCAAAATTACATGGGAAATATATAACTACACAGTCACAAAAGCACAACTACACAAACACTCTACTGCAACCAATATCAAAATCAAGGGACTTAATAGTCACTGGTCATTAATACTTCTCAACATCAATGGTCTCAATTCTTCAATAAAAAGACAAATATAACTGAATGGATGAAAAAGCAATATCCAACATTCTTCTGCATTCAAGAAACACATGTCAGCCACAAGGATAGACATTACCTCAGGGTAAAAGGCTGGAAAAAATATTTCAAGCAAATGGACCCAAGAAGCAAGCTAGTGTTGCCATTTTAATATCAAATAAAATGGACTTCCAACCAAAATTAATCAAAAGGTATGAGGAAGGACACTTCATACCCATGAAAAGTAAAGTCAACCAAGATGACATCACATTCTAATGTCTGGAAATTCAAATTCAGGGTTGAAACCAATAAATTAGAAACAAAGAGAATAATTCAAAGAATAAAAAAATAACAAAAAAAAACAAAAACAAACAAACAAACAAACAAAAAACCAGGAGCTGGTTCTTTGAGAAAATCAACAAGATAGACAAACCATTAGCCAAACTAACTAAAAGGCAGAGAGACACTATCCAAATTAACAAAATCAGAAATGAAAAGGGAGACACGACAACAGACACTGAAGAAATATTATGAATCAAAAAATCCTACTTCAAAGGCTTATATGCCACAAAATTTGAAAATCTAAAATAAATGGACAATTTTCTTGATTGATTCCACTTGACAAAATTGAATCAAGATCAGATAAACAAATTTAAATGTTCCAATTTCCCTTTAGAAATAGAAGAAGTCAAGTCATTATTAATCTCCCAACCAAAAAAAAAAAAAAAGCCCAGGGCCAGATGATTTCAGCACAGAATTCTACCATTCAAAGAAGAGCTAATACCAATACTCTTCAAGCTACTCCAAAAGATAGAAATGGATACCACATTACCAAACTCCTTCTATGAGTCCACAGTCAAATTGATACCTAAACCTCACAAAGACCCAGCAAAGAAAGAGAATTTCAGACCATTTTTTCTTATGAACATTGATGCAAAAATACTCAATAAAATACGTGCAAACCAAATCCAAGAACACATCAAAGATATCATTCCCCATGATAGGGGGCTGCATTCCAGGCATGCAGGGATGGTTTAATATATGGAAATCCATCAATGTAATCCATCACAAACTGAGAGAAAAAAAATATGATAATCTCCTTAGATGCACAAAAAGTGTTTGACAAAATCAAACACCCATTTATATTTAAGGTTTTGAAGAAATCAGGGACAAAAGGCATATACATAAACATAATAAAGGCTATATACAGCAAGCCAATAGCCAATATCACATTAAATGGAAAGATAGTCAAGGAAATTCTTCTATAATTGGGGACCAAGCAAGGCTGCTCACTTTTTCCATATCTCTTCAATATCGTTCTTGAATTTCTAGCTAGAGCAATAAGACCAAAACAAACAAACAAACAAACAAACAAACAAAAAACCCCCAAAACAAAACAAAACAAAACAAAAAAAGGAGATCAAGGGAATCAAAAACAGAAAGGAGGAAGTCAAGTTTTTCCTATTAGCAGATGATATGATACTGTATATAAGTGACCCCAAAATTCCACCAGAGCACTCCTACAGCTGATAAACTCCTTCAGCAAAATGACTGGATACAAAATTAACTAAAAGAGTCAGTTGTTTTTCTAAAATGACAACCATGCAGAGGAAGAATTTAGGGAAACTACACTCTTCACGATAGCAACAAGCAATGTAAAATATCTAGGAGTAACTCTAACCAAAGAAGAGAAGAACTTTTTTGAAAAACACTTCAAATCTCTGAAGAACAATACTGAAGATGACATCAGAAGATGGGAGAATCTCCCTTGTTCATGGATGGGGAGGATTAACATAATAAAAATGACCATCTTACCAAAAGCAATTTACAGATTCAATGCAGTCCCTATCAAAATGCTCACACTATTTTTAAAGGCGTTTAAAGATAAATTCTCAACCTCATATGGGAAAACAAAAAATACAGAATAGCTAAAACAATCTTGTACAATAAAATGCTTTCCAGAGGAAACACCATATCTGATCTCAAGCTACACTTTAGAGCAACAGTAATTAAAACAGCCTTGTACTGGCACAGCAGTAGGTTGCTTGATCAATGGAATTGAATCAGACTCAGAAAAAAGTTCCAATGTAACTTGATTTTTTACAAAGAAGCCAAATCTATTCTATGGAAAAACAATAGCATCTTCATGAAATTTTGCTGGTCTAACTGGATGTGTACATGTAGAAAAATGCAAGTAGATCCATATTTGTCACCATGCACAAAACTCAAGTCCAAGTGGATTGAATACCTCAACCTAAAAGCAGAGATCCCAAATCTGTTAGAAGAAAAAGGGGTGAAGAACCTGGAACTCATTGGCACAGGAGACAATTTCCTGAATGGAACACCAACAGCTCAGGTCTTAAGGTCAACAATTAATAAATGGGACCTCATGAGGCTGAGAAACTTCTGTAAAACAGAAGACACTATCAAGAGAACAAAGCGACAGCCTACATACAGGGAGAAGATCTTCACCAACCCTCATTCTGACAAAGGTCTAATATCTAAAATATATAAAGCACTCAAGAAATTAAACACCACCAAACCAAATAACCCAATTAAGAAATGGGGCTCAGAATTAAACAGAGAATTCTCAACAGAGGAATATAAACGGTTGAGAAACACTTAAGAAATGCTCAACATCCTTAGTCATCAGAGAAATGCAAATCAAAAGGAATCTGAGATTCCATCTTACATCCATCAGAATGGCTAAGATCAAAAATTCAATTGACACCACATGCTGGTGAGCATGTGGAGAAAGGGGAACACTCCTTCATTGCTGGTGGGAATGCAAACCTGTACAACCACTTCGGAAATCAACCTGGCACTTTCTCAGAAAACTGAGAATAGGACTATCTCAAGACCCAGCTATTCCACTCCTTGGAATATACCCAGGAGATGCTCTACCACACAACAAGGACATATGCTCAACCATTTTCATAGCAGCTTTATTTGTAATAGCCAGAAATTGGAAAAAATCTAAATCTCACTCACTCAAAGAATGGATAAAGAAACTGTGGTACATTTACACTATGGAAAACTACTCGACTATTAAAAACAAGAAAATCCTGAAATTTGGGGACAAATGGATGGAACTAGAAATGATCTTACTGAGTGAGTTAACCCAGAATCACAAAGATTCACATGGTATATACTCACTTATAATTGAACACTAGCCCACAAGTGATGTCCCATGAAAGTCTTCACTTATCAGGAGATTAGGCTAGATGAGGGGACCTCTAACTGAGACTGTATATGAGAGAAGTATGGGAGAATGGGGAAATAGAAAGATCCAGAGGGTCCTAGAAACCTACAAGAAGAACATCATGATGGGTGGATCTGGACCCAGGGGAGTCTGCTCAAACCACTACACCAACCAAGGACAATACATGCAGTAAATACTGAACCCTTACCCAGATCTAGCCAAAGAACAGGACATTCTCCACAGTTGTGTAGAGAGCAGGGACTGAGACTGACATGAATTCTAGTGCCCCATATTTGACCACTTCACCTTGGTTGGGAGGCCTGGTGGCACTCAGAGAAAGAATAGGCAGGTTACCAAGATGAGACTTGATAGGTTGTGGTCATATGGTAGGGGAGAAGGTCCTCTTCTGTCACAGACATAGGGGAGTGGAATAGGGTGAAGGACGGACGGAGGGGGGCACAGGAATATAACAGTGAGGGCATCACAATTGAGATGTAATCTGAATAAATTAATTAAAAAGCAATAAATAAAAAAGGAAAAGTAAGAAAGAAACAAACAAATGAAAGAAAACCTATGACATGATGGGACTTTGTGAGTGCTTTCCTAACAGAAGGAAAGGTCTCCTGGGTTCAGCCTTAAAAAAAAACAAAACAAACAACAACAAAAAAACCCAAAAGCAACAAACTAACAAACCCCTAAAAACCTTAATAGGCAAAATTCCCTCTAATTAAGTGCTGTATATCTTCTTGTGGTATTTATTTGTTTTGGCTAATCTATGTCTTTTGTTCTTCATTTAATCAGTTTGAAAATTCATGGTTTATTTAACTTCAAGAACGTATAAATTTCACATTTCATGATACAATGAAAGTACTTGTGAAAAAATCATTTAGAAAAGGCAACCTACATTACAAGAAATAAAAAAGGTTCCCTGGTCTTCTGGGTGTGAAAAATCAACATCTCACTTTTTTTCTTCCTGATAAAGAATAAGCCCCTAGTAATTTAATGTATCTCCACACTCTAGAGTCCAAGGGCCCATTAGTAAATGTTTACAGAGAGCAGGTCTCCTGCTTCCCTCAGGGAAAGCTAAGTGAAAAATTAATCTTTTTACTCTGGTAACCAACTTTATTCCCACAACCATTTCAAACACTGAAAATATTTTTAAAATTAATCAGAATAATAGGAAAGTTAACTATTTTTATTCTATTTCCTGTGTTATTTACATCTTGTGGATTAGAGTCATCTGCACCTCAGCATCCAATGTGGCAAGAGTGATCCCAACATGCATTTGTAAATTAGATACTTATAGTACAAAATATGTTTTTCTGTAGAAACAAAATTGTTAAAGGTGATCTGTTGTCTTTAGATTTATTTTCTCCAGATCACTGGTGCTTATTTTAGCCTTTGCTTTCGAATGTGTTGTGGAGCTCGAGAGGTCAGCAGGTTTGATGTCCTCTGTACACAAATGTCATGGAGCAAAGTGATGTACATTTTCTACCCTGGACCTTGCAACCCTTTGATGTGGTTGATTTCATCTCTCTTTTTTAAGTGAGCTTCCTTCTGTAGAAACTGAAGATGAAAAATGTATAACAGCTAAACTTTGACCCAGGACTGTTTGAATCTAAAGCCCTAAATAGTGTTCTTGTATTTCCCTGTGAAAACCTAAGCAAATGTGAGCAAGCCAAAGGATTCATGTGAGGCTGGTACATGAACTGAAACTTCTCAATGGATAGAGCACTGAGGAAATGAGCAGTGACAGAATGAGGAGCGACAGAGACAGAGAGCAGAGAGGCACAGGGATGCAAAGGCATGTCAAAAGCATCCCTTTCCTTTCTTCTTTCCATAAACCACTTGCATACCCTACACCAATAATAAAACAGCATAAACACAGTGTTTTGGAAGCTAAAGATGTTATTAAGTGTTCATCTTGTCATCAATTATCCAATATGATAGTTTCAGAAAAATACTATTAATATAAAATAAACTGTTTTGGACATGGAATTGTCTAGTGTATTAGGAAGAGGAAAGTATAACTGCAAAGCATGATCAGCTTTCATGGGTGCATCTTAGAAATAAAAAATCTGAAGTGAAAACAACTGTAGCATTAGCCTGGAAAGGGCATAATTAACATTGAAAACACAAATCACTCATTGATAATCTTGAAGATCAATAACCCTATTAAATAATGGATAGTATGACAACAGGGCACATGGACGTGCTGTTGTAATTATGACTATTATCACTATTACTTATCTTCTATTGCATCCCTACTATGAGATGAGCACATTACAAGGGTCATATGAAGAACTTGACTTAAATCTTACATGCCAGTGTCTTACACATGGAGAAACAGGCTCATGCTACATACAAGGTTGAGGGACCACTGTTGGTAGAACAGGAGTCAGACACTACTTCGCAAGTTTGTTGTTTTCCCCTTTCACAATGTTGTAATTTAACAGTAAGGCAGGATTTCTATGATAGGGAGAAAAAAGGCATCCTACAACAAACTTGCATCTCTGTACATTTCAGCTGCGTTCTTTGGTGTTTAGAAACTTCTTTGGGATAAAATTGCTTTTTTCACTGATCAAATTCCATTACTGATCATTTAATAATAAAATTATGTATCAGGCAAAGTGAGTTTAAAATGGAACAATTCACACATTGAGCTTAATAGTCCATGCAGTAAAGTAACCCAGAGAGAAACCAGGATATGATTACAAAGTGGCATTCTTCTCACTTTGACTATTGGATCAAAGAGAGAACCTTGGACTTGACTGTGACTATGCGGTGGCTTAGACAGAAATGACACTAGAGGGAAGGCTTAAAGGACATATAGTCACTCACAACTGGATGATTTTTTAGTCTGAAGGACTGAAAAGCATCAGGGCAAGGAGATGGCTAGGAACACTGGCTTGACTTAGTAGCACATAAGATGAGGCAAAAGAGAATTGAGTATATTGTTGAAAGATAGAGTGATCTGAAGAACAAAATGCTAAATATGTGGGCCAAATGAACTAATAACTTGTGTAGTAGCAGAGAAGTAGCCCCAGAAGCTGATTCACTGGAAAAAACACAGGCTAATTCAATAATCATAATCATTTATTTATGGCTTGTAATATTTCTATATAGCACTAGTCAGAGCACTTCATAAATACTAATTCCTTTGGCTTTCAAAGCCCCTCATAAAATAAATCCAGCTACTATCTAAAGCTTACTAGATACAAAATGAGATACCAAAGGGTTTGTTTACCAAAGTGAAGCTGGGGTTTGAACTCAGGCTCATGGTATGGAGCTCATGCTCATGTGAGGAGCTTGTAATTGTCAGTTTGTAGTGAGTGAGTAGTGGCTGTCTTCTTGAGGTGGAGGGAGGTTGTTTTCTTCATAGCTTTTGCTGGTCTAATGGCTCCCGATTGGCTCGTGTGGTGTGTGTGTGTGTGTGTGTGTGTGTGTGTGTGTGTGTGTGTGTGTGTGTGTGTGTGTGTTTGATATGTTTCTGCACATTATGACTTTTGGATTGCATACTTTTATTTATCTGTCTATTAATTGATTGATCGAGGAATCTTGGTAACATTATTTACCAGTGAAAAACAGGAGAAGAAAAAGCTAGAGGTGAGGGGAGGAGTTTTGAATGTGAGTGGCAATGAGAGTATGTTGAAGGGACCACATCAGGGTCAATTGTAAAGAAAGAACTTTTATTGTCTTAAATATTATAGTGTGTCAGATAGCAAAGCATGATGACATAACATACAGAACAACATAACCTACATAATCTAAATAATACCACAGAGTAATGTGACATTTATGACATAACATAACATTGTGACACAACAATATAACATACATTATATAACAACAATACAACACAATACATGTAACATACATAATATAACATAAATAACAACATAACATCACAACATAACACACATATCTTACATAACATACGTTATATATCAACAATACAACAACATATATAACATACATAATATAATATAAATAACACACCATCACAATATAACATACCTAACATAACAACATAACATAACGTACACAACAGAGCATCACAACATAGCATCACAACATAACATAACTAACATGGATAACATAACACACATAGCATAACATCACAACATGATATAACATACATAATACAACATAACGTCATGACATAGCATAACATAGATATCATTACATGGCATAGCACAAGAGTGCAAACACTTAGTGTATAGTCTCTGCAGAAGGACTGATGGCTATTTGGGTGGAATTGGCTGATGGGAAAAGACTTTACCAGAAAGGCCAGGTCAGATCTGGGAGTTAGTGGAGTGAGATCAGTCAGAGCACTGTAGTTATCAAAGTGACCTCTAACTACACACACCTCCATGGGGGCCCAATTTCACTATAGGGACAACAACAGGTGCCAGAAAAAAATGGGCAGAGATCAGAGATTTATTTTACTTAAAAGAAAAATGACATCATCTACAGTTTCTCTAAGGATGTACTGAAGTGGAAATGAAATCTCTATTTGTGCTCAAGTTCTGATCCTGTATGAGATTAAATCCTCAATAAAAAACTCTGCATTATAATGATATAGGTGCCTCTATGTTGATGCATATACACACATGCATATAACTACGCAATGATCATTGGAATATTTGTCCAAGTAGACAAGACTTTGAGGGAGTGAGGAAAAATTTGAATCATTTTAGGTTATATATATAAGCCAAAATTTAGGGAAGAATGAGGAGTGTAGGAGCTGAGTTTCACTCAAAGCATGGCGAAGCAGATTTAATGGGAGGGGAGGGGCGGCATGAAAAGTCACGAGAAGCAGCTGTTTCTGTCCTGAGTTGATCCTCTATAATAAGCAATGCTGGGGCATGATCAAGTGTCACCAGTCTTGGAGAGTTGGTGCCATTGTGGAGAAAAAAAAAAAAAAAAAAAAGATCGTTGAACAGTTCATCCACAAAACGGATGTGTAGGAAGAATAATTTACCCTTTTGGTCATAAGCTTTCAAAGATTATTTCGATAAGAAATTGGGCAGCAAAAGAAAAGATGCTGCACTGACTGACCATCAGGAGTAGAGTAAGGGACTCCTGAAGGGAAGGTACATATTGTGCCCTGGCCCTGTTGCCCATATCTGTGTGAGGTGCTCAGTCAACTTCAGACTCACTGCAAGAGAAGCTGACATGGAAGCCAGTGTGCGAGCTCCTGAAGAGTAGACAAATGATTTATTTAAACATCTTCTAATTTGTTTTCAAGTTGACAGACTCTCATTTGCCAATGGGGAAACTTTTAAAGAAAGAAAACACTATTATGAAACTAATAGCATGATCTTACATAAAGTTTAGATGGTGTGCATGTTTGTAAACTCTTGTAATTTCAACCACACTCTTGTAATTAAAGTAATCTCTGTATACTTCCTTTTAGCCCTTTTTCATATGCTGTCAAATTTTTACATAATTGCAACCACAATATACAGATGATTTACATCCTGATTTTTAATTTAGTTCAAGGAAAGTGTAGCTAGTTATTTGAGAGGAAAGTAATAATAAATATTGTGTATAAATATTCAATTGTAAGTGCAGGAAGACTTGCCTCGTCAATCCTAACATACAGAAGGGGACGCAGATGCCATGGGGTAGTAGCACTCCCCAGTGTTGCTGGCAGGTCAGGAAGCTTCCATCTATAGGACTAAATAAATATTAGAACTAGAGGCCTCTAAAGAACTGCACTATTTTCCTAAGCATTGTTTCATGTGACATCTTGGTACTTTCTGTTAAATCACTTTTAATGCCTTACTGTAAATATCCTCTTTGGAATACAGCATTATTCTTATTATTAATTCATATTTATTACATTGCCATATGCAAAAGATACTTACCACCATTTTTGAAAAGCTCTCATTTGATCCTTGCCTCGGGGACAAAATATACATTAGATGAATAGCCTGCAATGAGATGGCGCTACCTTTGCAGAGGATGTGGGTTTCAGGCCGGAGTGGCTCAGTAAAGACAGCCTATTGGTGTGATGTCTCTGAGCCACGGAGGCTTCTACTCTGAATAAATTTTGCCTATGATTCATAAGCCTTGTGAAGTTTATAACTTTTCCCCCTGAGGCATCCCTTCACAAGTTTTACCATTTCCATAATTCCCCTAAATTTAAAAAAGCTCAGGATCGGCAGCTAGAGGCAGCTGTAGAAGATGAAAAACGCACAGACTCACTTTCTAGTCTCCAGTCAGTTTTTTTCTATTAACGTGTCTGCAAAAATACTGCCCCCACCCCCCTCACCCCCCAAGCAAGTGTTCTGAGAGAGGGAGTCCAAATGAAGAGAAAGTGGGCATTCATTTAGTGGATTTATTTTTATTTTATTTTTGACTTTCAAAAGCAATATTAAAAACTATAAAAATCATTTAAAAATAAACTTTAGTAGTTCAACAGTAGTGATAACATTGACTTTTGGGAAGTTAAGATGGATGGCAGAAAATCATGTGGCCAGATGCAAGAAAATAAATCTGTTCTGCTGATCAAAGACTACATGGCTCTCTCGTCAGTAAATATGGATCTGATCCCCAGCCACGTTTTCTGTCTAGTCAACTACATAGCATCTGTACTTACTCAGGCACATAAAATGAGTGGCCAGAGGCCCAGAACTACACAACATCTTAGCTAGACAAATTCTCATCTTTTCCCTCAGGCAGGTGGCACATTTGTATGTTTGTCTGTTTTCTGCAGTGCTTGAAAGAATGTAAGTGTAGAGCAATACAAGACTTGACTTGAAGTTTGTTATTGAAATATCTTTGTGAATTTTAGTAGCTGGAGTTCCTAGGGTACAGGTTACAGAATCTCCAATTTTGTTTAACAAGAGAAGAGAACATTAGTGAATAATTGTAATAGTTAAAATATAAACAAATATTAGGTGCCAGTTACTATAATGATAGTTTTGCAAAGGTCTTTCATTTAATGGCTTAAAACGGTGCCAGTTTTTGGTCATCAATGGCTGTTATTATTATTACTCTTCCTTGAATATAAATAATAAACTAGGAATCTCAACAGCTAATCAGTGAAAAGGCTAATAATTCAAACTATACTGTTAGTCTCTGTATATCAAGGTAGTATTTCTCAGTTTCTCACAAAATTAAACATGTAATAACTGGAGAGATGAAAGGTAACTTTAAGTCAGGTCTATTCCCTCCCATAGTGAAATAGCTCTCTTTTCAAGAAGGACTTCCTTAGGAGAAACTATAAACCAGAGAGCAATGAAGAAGTGGGGAGCCACAGAATGTGGCTTTGTGAATTATAGGGCAAACTCTAGGCTTTGACAAGGTGTTCACCTGCCTAACATGGGAGGACATCTTCAGTCTTCACTTGAAAGACTCAAGGGCAAAGTTAGTAAAACTCACAACAGGAGGAAAATTAAGGAAGGGAAGCATGCTAGGAGGACAAAAGATGAAGCACCTCAGAATCGAGAAATAAATCTTCCTCAAGCCTTTCACTGATCCTTTACCTACGCAGGCAAGGTGAAGACTCACAGTAACGCAGTCAAGGGTGACAGAACACTTCAGCTCATAGCTATTACCAGGGTTAAGGTTCGAGTTAAAATTAGTTAACAGCCTGCCAGACATTTAGCACTCTGGAAAAATATAGTAAAGTCTAGAATCTCTAGAGCTTTACATTCAAAGTTTTCTGGATGTAACCAAAAACCCCTCAATTTTCAAGTGGCCAGCAAGATATGGCCAAGAAGATATCTCTTCAATATCAATCATTACTGAAAACATATAAGTAATTGTCTAAAAAGCAGGAAGACATGAAGACTTAATTAGAAGATCATAAGATCTGAAAACTTTAATACACAGTATCTAAAACGTTAAACTTCTGCTGACTGTGGTCAATGAAGGTAGAGACGACAGCTGGAAGAGTCACTAGAATAAATGGATACAAATGATGTACTAAAGAAAAGAATAAAGTCAGAGAATAGGAGCTCAGGACCTGGAAAACAGTATGAAATTAGCAAGTAGAGTTAATTCCAGAGTGGAAAGACAGAGAAAACAAAGAAGTATTCAAACAAGAAGTTTCCAAATGCTATCTAAGTTTACTGGCACCTAAAAACTCCAGAGACTCAAAAAATTCACCCATGTCCAAAAAGGATAAATGTAAAAGAGAAAATATTGAATAAGTCACAATAAAACTCCACATTGGAACCAAGAAAGAGCACCTGTCTGAGGTCTAGGGGACAGCAATAGGGCAGAAGGGGGAGGGAGGGTGGGAACAGGAGGGCTAGAGCTAGGGGATTACAATGGGGTTCTAATGTGAATAAATTATAATAAAAATAGAAATAAAAAGACTAAAGCTTATCACAAACCCTGAGATATAGCATTGATAGATCTCTTCAGAGTGCTAGTGGAGAAAGCCATCCAGCAACCTGGCTCTTAGACCAAGGAACAGGGCCTTTAAGGAAAAAATATGAAAAACAGTATGTACTTACATGTGAGACTTATATGGTTTTGTCATAAAACACAATCTAAAAAAATATTTCTGGGAGTTATTCAAGTAGAAGATATTAAATAAAATCTTACTTTGTAAAAACAAACAAACAGATAAAAATCAGAGATAATTGGATATGTATGCAATTTTTTACTTCTAAAATAATTATTAGAATCAAATATTATACAGTGTATTATCAAAGATGCATGGGACTTATTGCAGTTCATGGTGTTTGTTTGACAAAAATGAGCTGGAGGAAACAAAAGCTATAATATGTACAGCTTTGCCTTTCCTTTTTTTAAATGTGAGATGCTGTAGCATTAACTTTTAGAATAGTGAAGACATTAGTCAGAAAGTCAGCTCTGTGACCTTGAGTATAATGCAATGCCCATGGTGTTCCCTATAATGGTGTTTACTAAAATGAAGCTAGGAGATATAGTTAAAAGGCACTGAACAAGTCAAAGAGAAATAGTTCTTTAAAGTTTAGTTGAAATAAAAAAATGGAAAAGAAGCACAGAACTCAAACCGTACTCATAGAAATTAAGCTGGTACACCTATATCCAGTTAGTTTGATAATTATATTACATGTAAATGGTCTAGTTTTTATTTAGAAGGTAAATATTATCAATATTAACTTACAAAAGTATACTAACTATAGTAAATTTAAACAGAAATTCTTGAAGTATTAAAGTAAAATTAGATGGGGATTAATTGTATTAACATTATTATATTAAAATAAGAAGCGGAAGAATGGAGTTATGTGTTGTATCAAATACATCTCTAGACAAATGACATTATTCAATGTAGTTAAAAGCTGGTGAAATATATTATCCCTAAATGTACTCATTATATTTTTTTTCACATTTTTGTACATTTGGACATTTTTATATTATGTTACAAAGTAATTTTATCTATGTATATAGACTTGCAACATTGAGAAACAACAAAAAAAATTCAATTCTTTTAAAAGACAAGAACATTTCCATAACAGGACAGGCAACAAAAGGAACATTAAAAAGGAATAAGTTATTGTAAATGGATAGTTAAATGGCTCCAGCAATGTGAAGATGCTAAGATACCTCCATGTCATTGACTTCTTTTTCGTCTTTAGATAACACTTGCTAAAAACAAATAAAACACATAAGGTTTATACCTGGAAGAAAAAGTAGACCATGAGAATGAATAGTCTTTAATTGGCTAATTAAACACACAGTCAAGCTAGCTATGGGTTCCATAAGATTTAGTGTTTATTTGCCTGAAAATTGCATTGTTAAATTTTACTTCATTACTTACTATCAAACCTATTGTATGCATAATACCAAAACTTCCACTCAAATTAGTCCATGCACTTCTGCAAAATACAATCTGACAGAATATTGGAAGGAGCTAGAGACTCCACTCAGCTTCTGCAGAGGGAAGGAAGCCCAAAGAACACTGCATCAAGACCTTTGCTTTCCTAGTGTCCTGAGCTCTGTACAATCTAATTACTACGTAAACCAACATAGCATAAAATTAGAAGGTAGCATCCAAATATACCACAGAATGTATAGTCTTCCACAGGCTGGATTACCTCAACTTACTATTTTCTCATTCATTCTTTTACCAATGAGCCCTATGTTTTTTTTTTTTTCTCCTTCTTTTTTTTTTAAACGGCCAAATAAAGTTCCATCATATAAATGCACCACATTCTCATTGTCCATTCGCCATTTGATCTGTAACAGCAGGGACAGTAGGCGTTACATGTGGGGTTTGGTGTCTAGCAGATCACACCATATATGAAAGCAGAGGGGAGATACTAAAAGTGGAAAGATGTAAGAGCTGAGAGGGTAGATAAAGAGTTGACTGAAATTACAAAGCAGGAAAGAATCATAAAGCAATTGGATACATAGGGGGGGGCAGTAGGGGTGAATTTGATCAAAATTCATTATGTTCATGCATGACCTTCTCTAAAAATAAAATTTTTAAAAGAATTATGTCGAAGACAGAATTTTGACATATTTCCTAAGTAATGTGACATTGCCTGGGCTTTTGGGGTAAGCCAGCCAGCTCTCCTTGGAGCGATCGTTTCTACAGGCTTTCTTTAGCCCATCACACTGTCCTAGTACTTACTGTACAGCCATAGTGCAGTGCTCAGACTGTTAGCTACATAAGGGTACTTTTGCAGTGCTTTGTTTCAGCTGGCCACAGCATTGCTCAATAAATAATACCAATTGAAAAATAAAATCAATTTTGAGCATTGGAATGTAGTTGCCCTGTTTGATGAATATAGCTGCTCCCAGAGCCATAGACAGGTTGGGTGATTTCCCATGTCTCTGATGCCCCAAAGACAGTATGGAGACTATCACTGGAAAGCAGGATGTGCTCTGTGGTGGAATAGAGACATGTTGTGTGGCCAGTTTGTAGCATTGCATGCAGGAACCCCAGCCAGTCATCCCCAGAAGCTAACAATTTTTTATTGGATCTGATGCCTACATCACAGCTGGGACTCCTTGTTTGGTACTGTAAACCTGGTCTAAAGCCATAGATAGGGATGTTACAAGCTTTAATGGGGAAGCTACTGCTGTAATTTTTCTAAATAAGCATGACAGCTAAATAACTATATTTATATGTACAGATCAGAATGAGTAGTATTAAATAACATAAGTCATATTTTGTTCTTTTGCTTCATGACTAAGATAAATAAGGAATCTGTGATTTCTCAATGGAAACTGCAGAAGCATAATATATAATTTTAACATTAGCTCAATAAAATCTTGCTAATGCATAACAAAAGCAAGTAATAAACAACATGCGGGTAATGCTTTCAACAATTTGAAATATGATAGATAATGGAAAATTGAGCTATGCCTACATATTTAAATGTACATGTGTAATATGTGCATACAAAGTAGAAAGATGAAAATTATGCACACCTACTTAGCAGAGTTTGAGAGTGCTAGAAATCAGACTCACAGGAGCAATTGTTGCCTCATATTCCCAAGCCTGTGTCTGCTTGTTGAGATCCCAGTTGGGCTATGAGTGCTGGTCTTGGGTATTGTGAAGCCCCTAAGGGATTCCCATGTGTAGCCAGGCTGTGAAATGCAGCTCTGGAATGTTCCTCCTGTTTCTATCCTCTTTTAGTCTTCTGTCCTTCCTCCCATCAGTAAAATTATATCCTACTTATTTTGCTGTTATTGGGCCTGATGGTAGAATGTGAGGGGGTAGGAAGTGAAGGGATGATCACGTCAGACTCCCATCCTTTCTGCTTTACCATACACTTTGCAGTTCAGTTCATCTGACTCCCATGAAGATTGTGCAAGGATGATGTCTACATCTTGATGTTGATGATTCAAAGGGACCCTTTGGATGAGCATGGCATCCATCTTCCTACTCTGTGAACTGTCTGTTAAGGAGAGGTATACAAGTCCATGTTGTACACAGCCACCTGCCTACTTAGCTGTCTTACAATGTGAGATGGTGACACATATTTTTGGTTTCCTTCAAAGTTTTGGGACTTCTGGTTTGCCCACTTTTTGAATTTTTACTGTGGGTGTTTAGAAACTGTTAGGAGAAATGGCATCCATTACTAGTAAGTACATTTCTATTTACTTCTCTCTCTCTCTCTCTCTCTCTCTCTCTCTCTCTCTCTCTCTCTCTCTCTCTCTCTCTCTCTCTCTTTAATTTTTGGGTAGTGCCTCATTAGGTAGTTCAAGTTGACCTCAGATTCAGAGGAGCTCTCCTGGTTTCCCAAAGTTCTAAGATCACAGATATCAACCCCCATGCCTGCTTACTGTTTTTGAGTAATATTTGAAAAGATTGCTTTTTTGCTCTCTCATCATCCCTCCATGCTTCTTCCCTTTCTTTTTGTCTTTGTGTGTGTGTGTGTGTATGTTGCATGAATTTATGTTTTATATGCCTGGTGCCACTAGAAACCAAAAGACATTGGATTTCCTGGGACTGTAGTTGTAACCCACATGTGTGCTGGAAATGGAAGCCAGGTCCTTTGGAAGAGCAGCCAATGTTCTTAACTTCTGAGCCATCTCTTCAGCCCCTTCTTCCTTTTTTCTGAAACATTATTTAATTATGTAGCCTAGGCTGGCTCCAGGTCTTTATGCCTGCTACCTCAGCCTCCTGGATACTGAGATTACAACAATGTATCACCATGTCTACTGCTGGGTATTTCTTCTCCTGTCTTCTCATGAATAATATGAATTTATTCTCTTGGCCATAGTAGTTATAATTTGTATACAGGATTTGTTTGGGAAAATGATGCACAGATGGACGCACAGGAGTCTTCTTATCAGGAGTGGGAAATGCCCTGGTCAAGGACAACACCCTTTCTTCTATTCTACCTGTCAGGCATAAGTCAACACAAAAGCACTGATCTCTCTAGAAGTGGTCTGTTATCTACCTTCCAAATGTGTTCTTAAAGACATCATGTCTACCCCAAGAAAGTGATTGAAACATCATATGTCAAAATGTAAACACTGTCATTAGTTCAATTTAAAAATATGGTGTCTTTTAAACTGAAAGGTATAATAACCTATTTTTAAAAAGTGCTGAATCTTCTGTCTTTGCCTTTCTGAACCTGCTTTGGCCTCCCCAGCCTTTCCCTATGGACTGCTTTAGATCAGAATTTCTTGTCCTTGGATGTAAAGCTGACTCTGGTCCTGGGTGGCCCCAGCATGTGAGGAGAAGAGGACAGAATTGATGACCCATGTTTCTTGGTGAGCAGTGGGTTGTCTGAAAGCCTATATAAAGTTTATAGGTATATCTGAGCAGCTTTCCCAGATCCTCAGCACCCCTATATCTTCTGGCCAAGGGATGCTAACAGCTTAGATGTTTAGTTTCTGCTAAACCTGTACATTCTCGATGCCCCTATTGAAACCATCTTCCAAAAACCTTTCCAAGAGGACTTCCAACTCTTAGCAATGATGGCTGATGGCATGTTTTAGTAGAGTCAAAATTTCCTGTTGAGTGTACTTGGAATTGGGAGCTGTGACATATCCTGTTGTATGTAATAATTCCATTGTGTGTGTGTGCATACATGTAAATATATATTTCTAATACTTTCGTAAGGTATAAACTGAGAAGCTAAACTTATACTAACTGCAGCAAACTTGATGATGACGAGATCCCTCAGATGGAAATTCTGAGCTTTGGCCTCAGAATAGAAATCTGAAGGTTAGCTAAGGTCATCATTTTCTGTCTTGGTTTCTTTTTCTTTTGTTGTGATAAAATACCATGACAAAGGCAATTCAAAGCAAAAGTCTATTTTAACTCTCAAGTCAAGGAATATTCCATCCCATGGGGATGTTGTAGCAGTGTGAGCTTGAAGGCGTTGATCCCATTGCACCCTCAGTTAAGAACAGAGTGATGGATGCATGCTAGTCTCCAGCTCACTTTCTCATGTTTGTCTAGTCCGGGAGTCCCTGCCAGGGAGTTGTGCCACACACAGTTAAGATTGTTCTTCTGATTGTCAATTAATGTGATCAAAATAATGTCCCACAAGGATTTCCACTGGCTGATCTACCAGGTAACTATTGAGTCTGTCAAACTGGCAGTTGACATCGACCATCACATTGTCTGTTTTCTTTTTCTCTTGGGTTGCTATGCATGTTTCCCAGTGTTGTCTATGATAACAGACAAAGGCAGCAGCTCAGCTCTACACTTTCCCTGTGGGTTACGACCATTGAGACTGAGGCATCGTCTCTGATTCCTGGGTTAGTGACTTCAGTGATGCTGCCCACTGGGTCCCTTGTCCACCTAATAGCTATCACAACTGCCTCGCATTCTCTAGTCTTGGGTCTCACAATCACTACCAGGAAAGGGGAAAAGAAGGCAAAGGAGAACAAAGTGAGGGAATGGGATGCTTACTGGCAACAGATGCCAGAACACGCAGGGGTTCTAGAAAACTCCTTCCAAGGGGAAACATTGTGCACATGGACTGCATTAAAGACCAAGCTGTTGCAATGACATCCCAGCAAGTCTAAGTGTGGAATTCTGCACAGACTTACACAATGGCACACAATTCAAATGAAATGAAACTGCCCGGTCTTTACTGGTAAAACCCAGGAGGGCAATTGAGTATCAGATCATCTGTCCTCCTGCAACTGCTGTGTTTCATTTGCCCTTCTCTTATTAACATTGAACACTGGGGCTGCTAACTTGCAACCAACCGATGGCTCCTTCACTCTCTTGATTAAGGTCTTCTTAGTCTAAAAAAGAGGTGTTGGATTTCAGGAAGAAACTAGTAATTGTCTTGATACTTTTCATCCTATGGTTCAGAGCCCATGGGCACAATGACCTACATTTATCCTTACACAGAAACACAGCAATATCATGGGTAAACTTAATCTACACAGTCCAGTTATGGTATAGTCAAGGTAAAATGTTCACTTGTCTTATACTTACTGAACTGAAGTACTTTACATAAGAAGTGCCTTATGAAGCAAAGACACAGCAAAACACTGGAAGCATCATTTTTATTACCAAGTGACCCCTAACAAATTCAGCATCTTATCTTTATAATAAACCCACTTAGAAAATATTAATACAAAAATATTAATTACCATGTGCTGGGCAGTGTGCCAAGGATATAAAAATAAGCGATGACCCAAAGAGAAAGGGTCTGTTCCTTCATGGGTCTGCATTTTAGTATAGGAAGTAAACACTGTTCAAATAGAGCAACAAATAATTAACGTAATTATAGATTATGGAAAGGATTAAGGTGACTGTGAACAGCTTGCTGAGATGGAGAAAGATGGCCATGGTAGTGTAGACTCCCCTAGAAAGAGCAAATAATCAAAAGTTCCTAGTTGAAAGGGTTGTTATTGTGATGTCTGAGGTTTAGAAGGTGGGAGCTTGGGAAAGAGCAAGCAGACAGAACTCTGGGAAAAGTATAGTGAAGGATACATATGCACAGGTTGAAGAAAGGGCCAGTGTGCTTGCAGATGAAAAAGAATTTATTTCAGAAGTGTGAAGGAGCAAGACAGAGACCACTGCACAGAAAATAGAGGTGGGCCATGTAATGCCCATGCCTGGGTGGAGCTCAAATGCATGTTATATTGGAGGGGATCTTCTCCTGCAGAAAAGAAGACAAGCTTTTATAATTTTCAAATCCCTGAACCTGGAATTGTCTCAGAGGCTGAAACCTGGACGTAGCATTGCCATCAAGACTATGTGTCTGACACTGAATATGTACACAGATAACACACATGCATCATTTGGAAATGCCAAAATCACTCAGAGTTTTGGAAATTTCAAGTTTTGTCACATTTGCATGTATATAATGTCTTATGGGTAGTCTAAATGTGCAAGTCATATATTTTTCTCATATACCTTACACAGAGAGCTGGGAAGTTGTTTTAGATGATACTATTAGTGCACATATACTCTAATCTTTATATGGGTCATGAGTTTGTGTGCATAACTTTCTACATAGAGTATATTATAGTGCTTATACATAAAGCTTTGAGTTTTCAGGATTTGTGCTATTATATTTCTGGATTAAGGATATCTATGTCACCACACATCCAATCTCCAACTACTGTTTAAAAAAATCATTTCCCACCTTTGTTAAGCTTACTCCTGTGGTAGATTTTATTGCTGTCTGGAAGTGTTTCTGTCACACCTTGTAAGAGGATTATACATGCCCTTTCATTGATGTCATCTGTAGCCATGTGGTTTGTTTCAGTCAATGAAATGATTGAAATAACAATGTGCAGAGTCTAGCTGCAAGCAGCTGCTAGAAGAGCCAGTGAGATGTGCCTGTCTGTAACCCCTGTGCTCAGAAGGCTGAGACAATAAAACATGAATTTAATGTAAGTCTGCAGTACATAGACACTTAAAAAGGAGGCAAGGAGAGGAGAGGAGGAAAGGGAAGAGAGGATAGATGAGAAGGGAAAGAAGAAATGGAGAGAGGAAAGGAGAAAGAGTGGAGGGGAAGAAGAAAAAGAATAGAAGAGACAGGCAGGAATGGAAAATCCTGCTACCCCATAAAAGATGGGAGCAGGTGACTATGTAGCTGCTCTTTACCCTCTGAGCTGAGAGGTATGCCCCAAACAGGAGCTGTTTCTGAATCATCTCCAACCACACAGCTCATATGTAGTGTGATAGAGTAATAAACCACTCCTGTCGTGGGTCATGGAGACCTGGGTGCTGATTTCCACAGTATAACCTAACCTTCATTAGTAAATAAATTGATAACTGAGGGCTGTGAAGTTTTTCAGTTGATTAGACCTCTGAGTTTTTTTGTTGGAGCAGAGTGGGTGTTGGAGAGAAAAGTCACAAAAGAGCTGTTTGGCCCAGTAAGGGCAGTGGTTTGATGTTGTTGTGCCTGTTTTCCTGCCTAGCCTTGAAAATTTTATAGAGACAGGGCTGTGCTCTCCTTTGTTAGACACAGAGAAAGAAAGTATGTAAAGACTTAATTAATTAGGTAACTCATCTCAATAGATACAAATTGGCTTATGCAAATATTCTAAAACACTTCTCAATATATTACATTCTTCTATTGTAAGTACTAGGTATACAAACCCAATAAGAAACACTACATTCAATTTGAGACCTTGGAAATATCAGATTAAGAAAAAAAGCTGTGGATATATATGTCTATCAATTGGCTCTCAAATATTAGACAACATGATGGGAGAAAAAACACAAATAATGTATTTGCTGTGAAATTACTGCATAATAAATCTAAAAACAAAATTGAAGCCTACTGAACTAGTTGAGGAGTTCAAGAACATAATTTAATAGATATGAGTGGTCACAGAACAGTCATTGTATGAACTCAACCCATCTGAATATATGTACTTTAAGATTAGCTTGTGGCCAAGTCACTATGAATGTAACATGTATAGAACTCATTATTTTCATGATTGTCACATGGTTCCCCCTGCTGTATGTAGTTTTTTTATACATGTGTAATAAAATAAAAGTATGTAAAAAAAGAATAGCTTGTGAAATGATCATGTGCCCATAAGACATTTGTATCAGAAAGATATAAGTATATTATGCTATCAGTGTCATTCTTGGTTGAGACGGGTGAAATGTCAGTCACGTAAGTAACAACATCTCTGTCATGTAGTCTACCGATTTCTGATCTCTGCAGTGCCTTCAGCCTAGAGCTTTGCATTTCTCACCAATTGTAATCACTTCTTACTTTCTACTAAAGTTCCCTGAGTTGTGTTCCATAGCAGAATGTTGTTGAGGAAGTTAACAGGTGTGTTTTCATGAAGCAGGTGTATTCAATACTCTTGGATCAGAACATATAGCCAAAAGTACATTTAATATAACCTCCATTTTCAGATTTACATGGGACATTAACAAAGGTGATCAAAGAAATCTGGCAACAGAAAAGTAAGTTTACAAATTTGCTTGAGGCTGGATCTTGAACCCAAGGTTTGTGAGAACATTTAAATTATACTCCCAGAGTTCAACTTTTCTTTTCTTGTTTTCAGAGAGTGGGAGACTTTGGAACACTCAATCTTTTTTTTTTTTCCATTAAAATGTTATTTTACTTTACATCCCCATCCCAGTAGAAACTTCTCCTCCTTCCTCTGCTCCGCAGTCATCCCTCTCATTTCCCCTCCTCTCCTCCTAGTCCCTCCCGCTAACTTCCATTCCCTTCCCCCTGTGTCTCCATCCCTTTCTTCTCAGATAAGGGAAGACTTCCTATGAGTATCAACCTGCCTTGGGATATCAATTAAGACTGGACCCATCTTCTTCTATTGAGGGAAGACAAGGCTGTCTAGTTAGGGGAAAGGGATCCACAGGCAGGCAACAGAGTCAGAGACAGCCTCTGATCATGCTGTTCGAGGCCCCATGTGAGAACTAGGCTATATGTGTGGATGCTTTCTGATTGGTAGTTCAGTTTCTGTGGGCCCCTATGGGTCTGGGTTAGTTGATTTTGTGTTTTCTTATGGTGTCTTTACCTCTCTGTCTCTTTCAATCCTTTCTTCCCATCTTCCATCAGATTCTCAGAGCTCACCTATTGTTTGGCTGTGATTCTCTGTATTTGTTTCCATCAGCTGCTGTGTCAAGCCATTCAGAAACCTGTTATGCTAGTCTGTAAGAATAGCAGAATATTATTAGCAGTGTTACTGGTGGGTTGTCTCTCTCATGGCGTGTTACGGAAGTTGGGCCAGTCCTTGACAAGCTTGGTAGAAGGTTTTGTATGTAGGTTGATGTTACCCTTTCTCTACTGGAAGTTCTGTCTGGCTACAGGAAGTGGCCACTTCAGGCTCTATTCCCTCAACTCCTGACTGCTAGGAAACTCAGCTAGGGCCACCACCATAAATTCCCTGGAGCCTTCTCCTATCCCATAGATGCATCCTTATAGGCATAAAGTAACTGTGTAGTTTATAACATGATTTCCTGTCTAAATGTTGTGTAAAAGCTCCTCAATTGGCCCCATGATATGTCAATAATGTAGTTTACAACCAATCAATTTGCAGCATAGAGAATCGGGCTGAACTTCCTGCCAGCCAAGGAGGAGGGGTAAAGAGAGGAAGCAGGGCATTTTCAGCCATGGGTAGAGGTAAAATGAAACAAAACAAAAACAAGAGGAAGGACCTGGGGCTGAAGAAAGCTACAAAGTCCAAGTATTACTGGGATGTTTGCTGGGAGTAAGAGAAATGGCATAGAGGATTTAGAACAGACATAAAATGCTCAGGTTGTGTTGTGAAGCATTGTATTATAAAACAGTCTCAATAATCTGTGAGATAGTTTGAGAAATAAGCTAAGAGAAACAAACACCATTGTATGGAAATAACATCAACAGTCCTCCAGACCTATTTCAGTTCTCTCTCCCAGCCCTTTCCCCCCTTTCTCCACATCTGATCCCTGCTCCCCATTTCCCTCCCACCCCCTCTCTCACCCAGTTCCCTCTTTCCATCTACTCCATGTATCTATTTCACTTCACCTTCTGAGTAAGACTTAAGCCTCTTGTTTTGAGCACTCCTTGCTACTTAGTTTCTTTGGGTCTGTACATTGTAGTGTGGTTATCATGTACTCTATGGTTACTATCCATTTAAGTGAGTACATACCATGCATTTCTTTCTGTGTCTGGTTATCTCATTTAGGATGATCTTTTTTTGTTTCATCCATTTGCCTACAAATTTCATAATATTCTTATTTTTAATAGCTGAGTAATATTCCATTGACTAAATGTACCATATTTTCTTTTATTTTTCATTTTTAATTAATTTATTCATATTACATCTCAATTGTTAGCTCTTCCCTTGTATCCTCCTATTCCTCCCTCCCTCCCACTTCCCCCTCCTCTCCCCTCCACTATGTCTGTGGTTGAGGGAGACCTCCTCCCCCTATATATGCTCTTAGAATATCAAGTCTTTTCTTGGTAACTTGCTATCTTTCCTCTGAGTGCTGCCAGGCCTCCCCATCCAGCAGACGTGGTCAGAAAAGGGGCACCAGAGTTCGTGTGAGAGTCAGATCTCACTCTCCACTCAACGGTGGAGAATATCCTGTTCATCGGTTGGTCTGAGTAGGGGTTCGAAGTTTATTGCCTATATTCTTCTTGGCTGGTGCCTTAGTTTGAGGAGGACCCCAGATCCGCCTGTCATAAAGTTCTTCTTGTAGGTTTCCAGGACCCTGTGGATCCTTCTATTTCCCCATTCTTCCATGCTACTCTCACTTAAAGTCTCAATAGGATGTCCTCTCCTCTGACCCACTTTCCTGGTAAGTAAAGTTTTTCATTGGTTGTACCCCTTGGACTAGTGTTTTGATATCAGTGAGTATATACTGTTTGTCTCTTTTTGCTTCTGGGTGAACTCACTCATTATGATAATTTCTAGATCAATCCATTTGTCCACAATTTTCGGGAATTCCTTGTTTTTAATAGCTGAGTAGTATTCCATAGTGTAAATGTACCACAGTTTCTTAGTCCATTCTTCTACTGAGGGACACTTAGGCTGTTTCCATGTTCTGGTTGTTATGAATGAAGCAGCTATGAACATGGTTGAGCATATGTCCTTGTTGTGTGGTACAGCATTTTCTGGGTATATTCCAAGGAGTGGGATGGCTGGGTCTTGAGGAAGCCCTATTCCTATTTTTCTGAGAAAGCGCCAGATAGCTTTCCAAAGTGGTTGTACTAGTTTGCATTCCCACCAGCAATGAAGGAGTGTTCCTCTCTCCACACATCCTCGCCAACATGTGGTGTCACTTGAGTTTTTGATCTTAGCCATTCTGATGGGTGTAAGATGGAATCTCAGTGTTGTTTTGATTTGCATTTCTCTGATGACTAACGAGGATGAGCATTTCTTTAAGTGTTTCTCAGCCATTTGATATTCCTCTGTTGAGAATTATCTGTTTAGTTCTGAGCCCCATTTCTCAATTGGGTTGTTTGGTTTGGTGGTGTTTAATTTCTTGAGTGCTTTATATATTTTGGATATTAGACCTTTGTCAGATGAAGGGTTGGTGAAGATCTTTTCCCAGTCTGTAGGCTGTTGCTTTGTTCTGCTGGAAGTATCTCCTGCCTTACAGAAGCTTCTCAGCCTCATGAGGTCCCATTTATTAACTGTTGATATTAAGGCCTGGGCAGTTGGTGTTCTGTTCAGGAAGTTATCTCCTGTGCCAATATGTTCCAGGCTCTTCCCCGCTTTTTCCTCTAACCGATTTAATGTCTGTGGTTTTATGTTGAGTTTTTTGACCTAGTTGGATTTGAGTTTTGGGCATGGTGACAAATAGGGGTCTAATTGCATTTTTCTACATGTAGACCTCCAGTTAGAGCAGCACCATTTATGGAATATGCTATACTTTTTCCATTGAATAGATTTGGCTTCTTTGTCAAAAATCAAGTGAGCAAATGTGTGTGGATTCATCTCTGGGTCTTCAATTTGATTCCATTGATCCACCAGCCTATTGCTGTGCCTGTACCATGCTGTTTTAATTACTGTTGTTCTGTGTACTACAGCTTGAGATCAGGTATGGAGATTCCTCCGGGGGATCTTTTATTGTGTAGGATAGTTTTTGCTATTCTGGCCTTTTCATTTCTCCATATGAATTTGAGGATTGATGTTTAAATATCTTCAAGGATTTTGTTGGTATTTTGATAGGGACTGCATTGAATCTGTAAATTGCTTTTGGTAAGATGTTCATTTTTACTATGTTAATTCTCCCGATCCACGAACAAGGTAAATCCCTCCATCTTCTGATGTCATCTTCAATCTCTTTCTTCAGAGGTTTAAAGTTTTTTTTTTTTTTTTTTTTCAAATAAGTCCTTCACTTGCTTGGTTAGAGTTACTCCTAGATATTTTATATTGCTTGTGGCTATCGTGAAGGGAGAAGTTTTCCTAATTTCTTCCTCTGCCTGTTTGTCATTTGTATATAGGAATGCTACTGACTTTTTTGAGTTAATTTTGTATCCTGCCAATTTGCTGAAGGTGTTTCCACTCGGCCTTGGCGGGTGACCTCAGCAGTTTGGGGTAGTGGGATGGAGGGATTCAAGGGCAGATTCACCCTATTCACTGAGACTCCTCTGGCTGGGGGCTTTGGAAAATCCCCTCCCCAAACAGCAAGTTTCTGTTTTATATGCCGGCTGCAGTTTGCATGAGGATTCTGTTCTAGAGTTTGGGGAGTATGTTTAGCATCTTCTGGATGTTGCTTGTTCCAGAGGTAGGCCCACTGGTGGTCTGCGGAATTTGGGGCCCCACTCACCTACAGTTCTCAAGATTCAGCAGTCTGTGGCTTCATTCACGTCCCTTGTCTCCTCGGAGTAGAACAGATACGGTGCATACTGGTTGACGCCATCTTGGAATCCCCCATACCATATTTTCTTTATCCAGTCTTCAGTAATGGCCATCTAGGTTGTTTCCAGTTTCTGGCTATTACAAATAAAGTTGCAATGAACATGGTTCAACAAGTGTCCTTGTTGTATGATGGAGGATCTTTTAGTGATATAACTAGGTCTTTTTTTTTTTTTATTTAATCATTTATTTATTTATTTTTTTTATTAATTTATTCTTGTTACATCTCAATGTTTATCCCATCCCTTGTATCCTCCCATTCCTCCCCCCCCCATTTTCCCATTATTCCCCTCCCCTATGACTGTTCCTGAGGGGGATTACCTCCCCCTGTATATTCTCATAGGGTATCAAGTCTCTTCTTGGCTACCTGCTGTCCTTCCTCTGAGTGACACCAGGTCTCCCCCTCCAGGGGACATGGTCAAATGTGAGGACTAGCTCTGAAGACCTATAAAGAGGCAATGGAAGAAACTCAGGAATATACAAAATATCAGATGAAAGAAATCAAAAAATCAGTTCAAGATCTGAAAATGAAAATGGATTCAATTATAAACACACAGACAGAAGAAAAACGAGAACGGGAGACCTCAGAGAAGAAGGCAAGCAACACAGAGGTGAGCTTTTCTAACAGAATCCAAGAGATGGAAGAACAAATCTCAGGTCTAGAAGATACAATCACAGATATTGAATCAACCATTAAAGAAAATGCCAAATCTGGAAAACTCCTGACACAAAACATCCAAGAAATTAAGGACACAATGAAAAGAAGAAATCTGAGGATAATAGGCATTGAAGAAAGAGAAGACATCAGACTCCAGGGCCCAGAAACTATTCTCAACAAAATCATAGAAGAAAATTTCCCCAATCTAAAGAAGGAAATGCCTATAAACATACAAGAGGCCTACAGAACACCAAATAGAATTGACCAGAAAAGAAAAACTGCCCGCCACATAATAATCAAAACACAAAACATGCAGAACAAAGAAAAAATATTAAAAGCTGCAAGGGAAAAGGGCCAAATAACATTTAATGGCAAACCTATCAGAATTACACCTGACTTCTCAGCAGAGACCATAAAAGCCAGAAGGGCCTGGACAGAGATCCTGCAAACCCTAAGAGACCACAGATGCCAGGCCAGACTACTTTACCCAGCAAAATTATCAATAACCATTGATGGAGAAAACAAAATATTCCATGACAAAAACAAATTCAAACAGTACCTATCCACAAATCCAGCTTTACAGAAGGTACTAGAAGGAAAACTCCATCCCAAAGGGTCAAGCTACAACCAAAACTACCCAGGAAATAGATAACTATCCCATGGCAAAAACATAACTAGGTCTTGAGATAGAACTACTCCCAATTTTCTAAGAAAGTGCCAGATTGTCTGCCAAAGTGGTTGTACAGTTTTCACTCTCACCAGCAATAGATGAGTGTTCTGCTTTCTCTGCCTCCTGGCCAGAATGTGCTGCCTCTTGAGTTTTCTATCTTAGCCCTCTGACTGGTGTAAGATGGAATCTCAGAGTTTTTTGTTTTTGTTTTTGTTTTTGTTTTTTTTTGCATTTCCCTGATTAATAAGATCATTGACCATATCTTTAAGTGCTTCTCAGTCATTAGAGATTTCTCTCTTGAGAAATCTGTTTAGCTCAGTACCCCATTTTTCAGTTGGGTTGTTTGGTTTGTTGATGTCTAATATCTTGAGTTCTATATATCAATAGATATTTTGATATTAGCCCTCTGTCAAATGTAGGGTTGATGAAGATTTTTCTCATTTTGTAGGCTGCATTTTGTCCTAGTGACAGTGTCCTTTGTGTTAGAAAAGCTTTTAGTAAATGAAGTCCCATTTCTTAATTTTTGATCTTACTGCCTGAGCTCTTGGTATTTGTCTCTTGTACTAATGAGTTCAAGATTATTACCCACTTTCTCTTCTTTTAGATTTAGTGTATCCCATTTTATGTTGGGATCTTTATTCACTTGGACTTGAGTTTTGTGACTGGGTGATGAATATGGATCTACTTACATTTTTCTAAATGCAGACATCCAGTTAGACCAGCACCATTTGTTGAAGATGCTGTCTTTTTTCCATTGTATGGTTTTGGCTTCTTTGTCAAAGATCAAGTGTCCATAGGTGTGTGGGTTTAGTTCTGGGTCTTCCATTTGGTTCCATTGGTCAACCTGTCTGTTTCTGTGCCAGTATCCTGCAGTTTTTATTACTATTTCTCTGTAGTACAGCTTGGAATCAGTGATGGTGATACCTCCAGAAGTTCTTTTATTGTACAGCATTTGTTTTAGATATCCTCAGTTTTTTATATTTTCATATAAAGTTGAGGATTGCTCTTTCAAGGTCTATAAAGAATAATGTTGTAATCTTGTTGGGAATTGCATTAAATTTGTAGGATGGCTCATGATTCTGTTGACTCTTTGTACTGCTCTCTTTGTTTTTAATTTATTAATTTTAGCCTTGACCATGGCTCAGTTTTGAACCCTTGCAAACACTTAGCTAAACAACATACAGAACATAATGAATGCATATATTTTATATAGCATTTTATGATTCTCTTTTAAAAATTTGGTGTGTGTGTGTGTGTGTGTGTGTGTGTGTGTGTGTGTGTGTGTGTGTTTTCTGTTGCTGATGTAAGGAAGAAAACTGAGTAGATACCTGAAGTTTGTGCTAACTTATACTGTTCCCACATTCTGCCTCAGTAGATTTTCAAACATGTATTTTAAAATGATCTATTCAGAGATAAAATAGGTATTTTCTTTCTTTTTGGAAATAAATATTCTTATATGACATTCTGATAAATGCCTCTGTTAAATGACCCTGAACTTGTATATATAGATCTGTAATTGAGCAAAGAACCATTTTGCTATTTGCATTTCTTCAGATCTTTTGTCCAGTGTATACAGGGATTTGGAGGATCACTCCACATCCCTTTAAGCAAGGTCATTTCACTTTTCATCAAGTTCCCCATCCTCTTCTCACTGCCTTTATCTTCATTCTTTCTGGGCTTTCTCTGGCTCTGTGTATCAGTCGACATGCATGCCTGAATGGCCAATAACTCAGGTTAGTGGTTGTTGATATGGTAGACTAATTATGCATACAGTTTTATTACTATGTCCCAATAATCTCCAGAGCTTCCTTAATAACCACATTATTTCTATGAAATCCTCAGTAGGAGAGTTCCTTGTTAATGATGATTAGACTGGCGTCATGTAGGGCATATTTTACAGAAGCTTCAAAGGTTAAGGAAAACCAGAAGCTCCTTTGAGATTAAGGGTAATTTAGAGCTGGTATGGTCAGAGAGACTGCTCTTCACTCTTCCCTGGAAGCATTGTTAAAAGGGAAACCTTTTCCCATTGTCCAGATATCAAATATTTTCTATTTTGTAGTTAAAGCAATAGAAATATTGAGTGCTTCATAATGACAGGTATCTTTCTTCAGCCAAGTAGTTATTTATACAGCAAGATTTTAATATTTTTGTCCAACTTAAAATTTCATGTGCTTCCTGAGACATAGAATGCATCTCTATAGTAATTGAGAAAGACAACAATATGGATTTAAATAATATCTTTAGTTAGGTATGTGGTTGTGTGCCTGCATGTAGATATCTGCAGGTGATCATAGAGGTCAGATAGTGCCTCAGGTGGCCTGGAAAGTGGAGTTACAGGAGCCTCTTAGTCATCTGATATGTGTGTTGGGAATCAAACATGGGTTCTTCACAAGAACAGTGCCTGCTTCTAAGGACTTAGCTATCCCTCCTACTTCAAAAATACATATTTTAGCTCTGAATGGACCATTTCAAAAACATGTTTGAAAATCTGCTGATGCAGAATGGGGGAACAGTATAAGTCAGCAGATTTCAGGTACCTACTCTCTCTTCTGCCTTAGATCAGCACTAAAAACATGCACACACACACACACACACACACACACACACACACACAGGCACAAAATATGTTTAAAAGACACATACATATGTGTGTGTATAATCAGTTTATATATAATTTTATTCAATATTAAGTTGCCATTATATACGTGTGTGTGTGTCTGTGTGTCCTGTGTTGGTTGATCCAGGAGGTCGGCAGGGATCACAGGAAGGAGAGGTCAGTTGCCCAAATCACACATGTCTCTTTGGGATCTTCTAGGCAAAGCTGTTCTGAATGAAAATGTAGGTAAGTTCTTTCGTGCAAAAGTCAGTCAAAAGACAAGTTCCTCAGAATTCCAGACTTGCACTGTATGGAGTTTCTGAAGGTTACCTGAAGGCTAGTATGCAGAACAAAGTCACTAAAACTTTGTAAGCCTTTTTGATGTGACTTGAGAAAGAGATTGTCACTGAATGATGTTTAGAACTCAACTGCTCTTAAATAAAATTTCTCTCTGAAATGCTCAGAAGCATTTTTTTCTAGAATAAGAATACATTTTAATGGAAGCACTAAAGCATCTTATAGATTGTACATGTGTACGCATGTGTGTTAATTTAAAATGTCTTATGATATAACACCCTCTTAAAACTGTTAGTGATTCTATTGGCGAGGAACTATCTTAAGGGAGCCTTCCAAAAATACAATTATTCTAAAACACTCTATGATGGTTTAGGTAATTCAGTATAGGTGGGTGGTCCTTGGACTTGGTTCTTAGGCTCGTATCACAGCAGCAGTATTGATTTTATCAGCCTGACAAGTCTACCTTTGCAGCATAGAATTAGATAGATATTCTGTGGAGTGGGTCGGCAAGAAAGAAACCAAAGTGAGTAGATTTCAAACGAAACCACCACAAAAAGTGTTCAGATTGTTTAGTCTTGGAATCCCAGTGAGAAACTACCAGACTCCTCATTGTTTCCCAGCCTTGCTTGAAAAGAAGTAATACTGTCGTCTTCTTTTAAAATGCAGCCTTTCTTTCTCATGGTAGAAAACCCTAGTTTGTTGGGGGGAGGTTTTGAAGGCTCGTTTAGAAGAAGATGAAGGTATAAAAGGCTTTTCAGAGGACTGTGGGAAGGCTGGACTTGCCTGGAGATGGAATTTGGAGCACAATGGTCCCCTGAGCAAACTGTCAGTCAGTTTTCTAGGTGGAATTTAAATAACTCCATTGTTTTCTAAGAACTCCTACTTTGTCCATTCTGTTGTTAGAACTACTACTCTATTGGTGCCTTTCTCAAGCACTTACTTTTAAGATTTTTTACTGAGTATTATATTGGTCTATAGGAGACTTTGCTTGTTTGTTGAAATAATGAGTCTTATAAATAAGAATTCAGGGTCAAGAAATTTATTTTTAATCTCCAAAGGGTAAACTCAAATGTATAAATCATTTTAAAAATTAAATAAGACATCTTGTCAAGGACAAATAAGAGTTACACAATGTAAGGATTGGCTTTTTGGCTTTAAAAATAAGTACTATGACATCCACACAAATAAAATGATGACCATATGTCTCCTTAGTATTGCAGACATATGTAATAGCTAAAAAAGAAAGGCACATAAGGTATTACATGCGGAGGTCAGAGTACAACATGCAAATGCCAACTTTCTCCATCCACCACCTGGGTCCTTGGATGAAACTCAGGCCTGTAGCATTGGTGTCAAGCACTTTACCTTATCCAGTCATCTTGACATACCCTGAAATTATTACGTCATGAATTAGTATTGTATTTTGTTGTGTTTCTACTTGTATCAATATGAACATGAAATTTTTATTTGTTATCTTATTAGGGTTATGGGTTTTATTAATTGTCTCTGCAATATTGAATCAACCTTGCATACATTCCTTGATTTTTTTGTTTACTGGATGTCTAATTCTTTTTACTTCAGGTTAAGTTGACTTGTTAATGCTTTGTTGAGGACTTCAGAAGTGTAATGAGTAATATTTATTTATATAATAGTGTCTTTATCTAGTTTTACTACATAGTTTAATGTTTTTATCTTGGACATTTCACTTTCATTTTATTTTCCTTAAAGGAAAGTGATGATTTGTTCTCAATAATTATTGGTAGATCAATGCCATTCTCTCGATAAAGAGTCTTCTTTGAAACACTTTCGCAGCCTGTTGTGAATCTCTTTAAACTGGAGCACAGTGCAGAGCCTCCTTGCCATATAGATTTGGACATATATAAAGGCCCTTTCTGCACCTCTTCTCCTTTGTACACTGTGACTAGGTTTGCTGCTCCTCCTACGTGGATCTTTGACTCTCTTTAGAGTGTTCTTCTTGGTCTGCTTCACCATTACTTCCTTATAGTACAGGTTCCTAAGATGCTAAGAAAGGAGAAGGAAAGTATAGCAGTCGTCTCCTGGGTTTCTCTGGACTCTTCCGTCTACTACCCCACATCAGAAAGCTGTGTCACCAGTGTTAGAGTCAGTTGCACATAGGACATATTCTAGAATGTACCCGTTGTCAGAGTCTAAATCAAAAGCTCTATGGTTCTTGGCATTAAGCTTTGAGTCCTTTGAGCTGTTCTCTAAAGCTAAGCTCAAATGCAATTTCTTTTTTAAGCAAAGCATGATTGCGTCCATAAATGTGTGACAAGAGCTGATCTTGTTACCTTCCTTCTCTAAGTTTAATGCTAATTTAATCAGAGCAGTTTCCTTTTCTTTAAAAAATAGCCAATCAAATGATCAAATCGATAGAACCATATGCAGTTATATATGTAGCCCTGACTAAGAAGGAGCTGTCTAGCCACAGAAAAGCATGTCAGGAAAATGTTTTACAGAGATATAGCCCTGGCCAGTAGGTGTATTATTTATTTATTTATTTATTTATTTATTTACTTATTTATTTATTTATTTATTTATGTGTTTGTTTGTTTATTTATGTGTTTTGTTTGTTTATTTATTATTTACCAACCATGCTTTCACTGTGTGTCCGCAGAGAAGGGAATTTGCCAGCCTTGTTTAGGCCTGGGCCAGCTTTTAGCCAGCTTCTTGTTCTTATAAAACTTCCCCAGTGTCCACGTGGAGTATGTTGACAGCCTTGGCTTCATCACCGTGCTGCTGGTCCCCCAGGATGCACTCGGAGAACTTGGGCGAGGAGTGATGTGAAGGATGTCAGCAGCCTTGGATTCACCACAGCGCTGGTGGTCCCCAGGATGCACTCCGAGAACTTGGGCGACAAATGTGTGACTGTGTTTGAGAATCATTGTCCTTCTGTGGGTCATAGGTCTTCAGGCTGATCTGGAACACTCTACCTTTTCTAGAAAACCTCCGTGCTTGATCCAGATCCTGGGCAGGGCTTCCCGTGCTGCATCATGCAGAATGTCTCAAGAGACTTTGCTGCTCAAGGCTGTTCAAGCTGCTAAAACTGGAAAAGACAGAGGAATTTTATAACCTAGATGTGTTTATAGTTGTTTTATACTATGTTCATGTACATATAATTTGAGGGTCTTGTGTGAGATAACGGTTAAACCATTATTAGAGTTAGCAAGGGAGCTTCTGGAGTGCGGTATAAATGAATCCAGGAGACAAGGTCAAGTCTCCATTATATGACATCACAATGTGGCTCTGTGCATACTGCTTTCCTCCAAGCATTATTTCTGACATGTGACAAAAGGAGTGCCTCTGTGACACAGAAAATTGCAGGGTAGGATGGAAGCTGCATTTTATGTTCTTCAAGGAGTTCTGGGTAAAATCCTTGCAACTTTATCCTCCAATAAAACTGCTCAGACAACTCAAGTGTGTTTCTGGAACTCCACCTGCCCCTTCATTGTTTTGGCAAGAATATTAAAAATAACACCTAGATACACAATTAAAAATATGTTGTGTGTGTACAAGTCAATATATTTATATGTATATTCTGAAGCAGACTGAACTGTGAAAGGATAGCCAAGAAGTTATGTAGAAGAATGTTTAGAATAAAGAGAAAATCCTGTGTTTATTGGCTCTGAGGGTCAACGAACCTTACTTCATTTCCTGTTTGGCACCCAAACTCCACTCTTTGAAGAGTACCATTGGGAGATTTGCTTTTCTACATTGGGAAAAAAAAGTCATCCCAAAGATTCGACTGCTGCTGCAGACTATAATTCCTCATTTATTTTTATGGAAAGTAAGTATATGAATAATGGCCATGAATGCATAATATTTCTGCAGATTTGTGCATGTGCCTGTGTGTGTGTTCATGCCTCTCTCTCTCTCTCTCTCTCTCTCTCTCTCTCCTCTCTCCTCTCTCCTCTCTCTCTCTCTCTCTCTCTCTCTCTCTCTCTCTGTGTGTGTGTGTGTGTGTGTGTGTGTGTGTAAGTCAGAGGTCAAACTTGGTTTGTTCCCCAGGTGTTGCTGCATTTTATTTCTTCAAGGAAGTGTGTGTTTCTGGAATTTGGAGTTCACTGAGTAGGCCAAGGACCAGCCTGTCCCTGTCTGCCCAGCACCAGGACTATAAGCACAAGCCACCTAGCTTGTCTTATTTAAGAGACACTTATTTAAGAAAAACTGAGGATTGAACTCACATCCTTATGTTTATATGTTTATATGTTTATACAACACACATATTACCAACTGAGCTAGCTGTGAATACTCTACATTATGATCCTCAAACAAAAATTTTAGTGAAAATTCTGTGTCCAGTACCTACCTTCTGTAGATGATTCTATGAGCTGCCTTTTTGGTGTGGTCAGCTCATAAATCTGGAATTTGACAAGAAGTGAAGAAGTACATCTCACTTTGGTAAGCAATAAGTCAATGAAGGACTTTTTAGCACAGATGGTAACTATATCTCAGGTGGTAGGGGAAGAGAAGCATACATATTCTACAGACTGTAAAACAAAAACAAAAACCACCAAACAATCAAAACCCTCTTATGCCCGGATTTCTATTCTACACCGCTGTCCATGTTCAGTGATAGTTTCCATCAGAGAGAGAGAGAGATGAAGCTCCTGATCTGTGCATCTCAGGATTCCAGATAAATTTACATTCCTTCTTCCACTAGCATTTGCTTTGATTCCTCCCAGGGCCCTTGTATTTGCTCTTTACTTTACTTCCAATGTATTCTCTTCCTTCTTTGCTATCCCTGAAAGCTTATCTCAAGTTTTCTTTCTACAGGAAAATCTTTGTGGCTAGTCCCTTCAATGACATGTTTCTTTGCCAGAATAGTTGGCAGTTTTTATTCATAACTCCATGTCTTTATGCCATGGTTTGTCATCTTCATGTGATTGTAAGCCATTGATACCCCTGAGACTGTAGGTCTCTGAGAACACAAGCCATGGTTTGCCTTCTATTTACCTTTGTGACCTCGTGTGATGCCGAATGCAGGGAAAGCCCTATGAGATCAATGCATTGCTAATGTAAAATGTTTTACAAAGAAATAACTCTTGCATCTATCTTTCCTGCAATTACTTGGACCTTTATTCATTTTTCCTTTTGATTCCTTCATTCCTCCTATTTACCTTTCTTCCCTTTCCAGGTACTGATGAAATACTCTCAGTAGATTTTCTCAAAGGGTAGATGGAGGATATTTTCCAACAGAGGTCTTATTCAGCTGGGATTGGTTGTGTCATCCTGTAATCCCAGCACTTGGGAGGCTGAACCGTGAGGACTGTAGGTTCAAGGATAGTGTGAGCTACCTGCAGTATTCAGTCTCTGTAAAGCAGAAGTAGGAACATAGCTTGGTATAACAACATTTGCTTATCATGTTTAAGGCCCTGAGTTTGACCCCAGTACCAAACAAGTCTCTTTCATGAAGACAGAAAAAATATTGATTCATCTCAACCTAAAATGCTATAGCAGAAAATCATAAGAAATATAGGTAAGAACCCTAATTCAGAATCACATACTCCAGTCTCCTCAGCCACGTCTGGACACAGTGTATGACTGCATCTTTGGCAGTAAATTGATCAGCAAACAGCAAAAGGGAAATGCAACAATAAAGTAGACTACCATACATCACTAGTTTATAAAATGTATTCAATTAATGAGTGTGGAGTGCTGTGGTGTAAATAGACGATAAGCTTGTCCACACCAAGAAAGTGATCGCAGATGCTCTGACATCAGCTATGCCTGCTAAGTCGCTCTGTTGCCTCTGCCGTATTTTCTATTTAAGACATTGCACTCTTCAGCTCCCCACTTTTCATTCTGTTCAATTTTCCATGCTTTGTATCTTCTTGGGGAGCTTTTCATTTTGCCTATGTGGTATTTTTTTGTGATATTGTTAAGTTATTTCCCTGAGTTTGGCTTGTAGATCTTTAGAGTACTTCTTTAGATTTCTCTAGCTATTCGTTCATGATGTTCTGGTCCTTGGGCTTGCCTACCAGATGTTTATTATACTTGTTGGAACATTTTCTATAGTAGTTTTTGTCATCCCTCCATTGCTGTGAATGTGTCTGTATAATCCGAAACACATTTTCTTCTTTCAGACCTCATATACTGGTGGGTAAGTAAAGTCCTTTACCACAGCTCCAGGTCCAGAAAGAGAATGCCTCATTGGCTGGGGGTCTTAGAGTCCATGGCACAACAGATTCTGAAGTAGCTCATGCTACTCTCCAGATTCTTCTACATGGAATAGTAAGGCTGATGTGGGAACCAGTGCTGGTGCTGTGCAATTATGCAGCTGCAGGGTGGCTGTAGGCACATGCATGGTGACATGGGCCAGTTGCAGGGTTTGTATAATCATATCAGGTAGAGAAGTGGTATCTGGGATGGACTGTAAGAACACCTGCTGCAGTTGGGGCTGGTAGCATCAAACTAATGGCTACAAGATGTAGCTGAGATCCAGTAATAGGGTTATGATCAGGGCTATATAAGACAGCAACTGAGTTGCAAAGATTGTCATTGCTATTTGTGTAGCTTCAGAAGTGAGCTGTGTTTCAGATGTAAGGTTTCATGAGTGTTCTGGTCCTTGGGTTTGCCTACCTTAGGCACCTGGAGATTGCAGATGTGTTTATCTGTTAGCATTTGGGTGATGAAAGCACTAGGGAGTTTTCTGTGGGTATGCTGGCTGCCCATTTCTCCAACAGGAGCTGTTAGCAACCTCAGTGCAGTTAACAGCTTCCATGATGGGAAACATCGCATGGTCTGTGGTGTGAACACTTATTGGAAGCACAAAGTTTCTTAGGTCCCAGGTGAAAGATCTATCATGGCTTTGTGCAGAGCAGGTCACTGGAATATTTTTCTTTCTTTCTTTATAATTGGCTTCTTTATTTTTAACATGCTGAGCACTGGAGTGATTGCTGTCAACACTGATAGAATTCATCTCTCTACTTATTTCCTGGCAGTTGCCACCTGCCTCAGCTATACTGTTCCTTTTGGTGATCTGTGTCGATTGAAACAGGGGCTCAACACTTGGGCAATTCTATAAAGGTTCAGAAAGCAATACATACCATGTAGTTGCATTTCTTTTGCAAGGGACTACAGGAGACAGTATTGGCTACTGACATGATGTCACACACAAGTTAGGGTTGTTATTCTTTCCTACTGACCACAGTTATTCTTGGATTTATTCTTCCTATGTGGACTCCTGATTTTATCCAGACTGATTTTCCTTCACAGGCAATTGGGAACTTGTTCTTTTTGAGGTAGAAGAAAAGATGAGGTCTCCTACTTGAACATGTTATTGATGTCATTTCTCAACAGGTTTCTAATGGTTTGATTTCTCCACGTGAAAGTAGGCACTTTATGATATATTCCTATGCTCCACACAGTTTAACCTCTGGATCTCATATGCAGGTATTTTAGGGTGAGTGACCCATATCGATCAAGTTCATACGACTTTATTCCACCCTTCATTTAAATAAAAAATAAGATTAATGTTTTAAGCATGAGTGGACATAAACACCCAAAATGGTATTAGTAATTTAGCAATTTCTTCCTCGCTTTAGTGTAATGTCAGCTATGACGCTATAATACCTACAAGGATAGCAGAGTGATCTTTCTTGTTCAGGGGGAGGGGTGCACATTTCATGGTTAATTCTGTGTCACTTAAGAAGACTGCACTCAGTTTTTTTCAGGAAACCTCAGTAAGTAAATTCCAACATCCCTTGTAATTTTTATCTCTGGTTTATTTCCTTATGATTTATTTCTTTATTTTTAACTCACATGTAAAAGCTTAAAGCTACACATACTACTGAGGTGTTATATAAGGTTGATACATGCATATATTGAATAATTTGAACTCTTATGAGGATGCTAGAGCATGTACCAGTGGCCTCAATGTGGGACCTTATCGGCAAAAGTCCTAAAGCGAGCATCGCTGCAAAGACATCAGCAGCAATATTTGTTTTATATAAAATGAGTTCAAACATGTGGCCAACATACTATGGTTCTTTTTAAAAGTATTTTATTTCAAATTTTAATTAAAAAGTTAATCACATACTCATTCTAGAGTTGCTCTACACAGTAGACAGCAGCTTCCCAAAGGCTGTGTGGCTCACAATCCTCAGTGTCTGCTGTTAATAACGGTTGGCATTAGTGTTGTACCGGTCACTGGTTTTTAACATGTGTGAAGCATCGTCCTCTCATTACAGTGTGGCACAGAACATTTCCAATGCCCTCAAATCTCCTGTGGTCCACTGATTCATTCTGCCTTCCCACTGGGTTTCAACATATCTTAACGACTCTGTAGCCTCCCCTTTGCGGAATCCTGAGATTAGGAGTTACAGAACACTCCATTTTTTTCAGGCTGACTACTCTTATTGAATAATGTAGTGTCAGTTCACTTCATGTCACTTCACGACTTACTTTTAACACTGAAGGAATAATATTGCCTCATGCATACATACTACAGTTTATCTGTCCATATTCTCAAGAGGCCCCTTGATGGTTTCCAACTTCTGACGTTATGAATCAAACTTGAACACACACTCATGTGAAGGTTTGCGTGGATTTAAGGTTTTACCTTGTTTGGATAAGTACCAAGGAAAGAGATTGCTAGATAATGTGGTAAGGGTATGTTTTTTTAAGACATTTCCAAACTGGTCATAGTATTTTGCATTCCTAGCAGGTATGAGTTAAAGCCCCTGCTGCTTCATCTTCACTAGCATGTTGTAGTGCCTATCTCAATGGAGTTTTTCGTTTTTAACTCTCTAATGATGTGTGGCATCTTTCCCTGTCTTCAAATATGTTTTACGATCAGTAAGAAGTTCCAAGTGTGATGGTTCCAAGAGGCAAATCATGCTGAGGAATCTGCATGTGTCCATGAGTCAGGCTAATACTCGTTTTCTTGGGGAAATGGTTGCAAATAGCAACTGTTTCATTAGCGCAACATATCAAGCACCGTCCTTACAAGTATCAGCGCAGCGTTAGTCAGTGCTCTCCTAGGAAACATGCAAGTTCCTCCAACATGCTATGTGACGACATGACTGCTTCTCACGTAATAATGACCTTTAAATATGAACAACCTATGTCACGATGTGGTAGTTCTCTAGAGTGGTTTCAAAGGGCGTATCTGTTTGTATGGCTGACCGCACCCTCTCAGCACATCAGGATGGGGAATGTGTTACTGCTTTACTTGTGCTCTGAGAAAGGAAGACCAGCAGGGCCAGCCTGTAACCTCAGTTTCTCAGCCTGCTGCATCTTATGTCAACCTAATAAAATGAGACCGTGACTTGGAATATTAAACATGAATTTGGACATTCTTGCCTTGCTGATGCAAGAGTAGATTTCTTGATAAATGTAGGCATTTCATTTTCTTGAGATCTTATGAATGAGGTTGAACTGTTCTGGCAGAGTTTAAATTCTGACTCAGTCTCAAAGCAAACCAACCAAGGTCACTTTCTGCCATGCGATTCTTTAAGTGGCTTATATATTTGAATGTCAGTCCTGCTGGCTGTATTCAAATGCAATTAATAACTTCTTCACTATCTTAAGAATTATTCAAAACTCCTAGAATAAACAAGAGCACAACAGCAGTGCTGGTCAGTGGACCCAGATCCATGAAGCACCCAGCATGGTTTAGCCTTGTGGCATACAAGAGACACTTGAGATATTTCCAACTGACTGTTCTTAAAAAGGATTTTTTTAAAGCCCACTTGACAAGAACTTTTCTCAATGTGAAAAGCAGAGAAATTTCTGCAGGAATGTTTAAAAAGGAGCCAATCATGATAAAAGATTTAATATATGAGATTATCTCAAATACTGCATTTTTCTTGAATGAAAGGTGAGAAAAATGAATCAACTACCATCAGATAAAAAGAATCTTTCTTTTCTATGACAATTATTTTCTCTTCTATGGAGATAATTAAATTAAATGTAGCTTAAGAGACAGTGCGAGTCAAAAAAAGAGGCAGTGATTTCACAGGCCAGAAGTTACCGAGAGGCATCTGCTGAAGCCGCTCTCAACACAGTGCTAATTTACACTCTATTATGACTGCTTAGATGACCTAGAAATGATAGGGCTGTGAAAACAGACCAGCCTCTGTTAAGGCTGAGGCCACCTCCTGAGTTCTTGCAGTAAATGAAAGTTGATTGGAGCAATTGTGTAATTTTAGCTTGCTTCTTCTTTAAACACCTTTTGTTTTTATCTTTTAAGAAAACAAAACAAAACAGAACAAAACCCAATCATCTCTGTTACTTTACTTTGTTTTTTATAGATGATGGTAGAAGATGAAAATACCAATAATAAATACAAATTTTACACTGTAAGAACTGTTACTAATTAAAAGAAATTTGTTTAAAAGTTTTAATATGTGAAAAGCAACTAAAAACCATACAAACCACATACAGACACATTTCAAATAGCTCACAAATAAATAAGTGAGATGATTCCTGCACCCAAGATCTAGAATAAAAACACACATGCACAAGCACAAACACACATACACAGAAGAAAAAAATAAGCAAGGAAATTCTTTCCTATAGTTGGCTTCATGAGTACAACCACCCTCCTGTGCCCATAGCTGCCTCTGGCCAAGTAAAACATCAGGCTCCATGAGGAAATGGCTAGCTAAACAGAAAGAGCAACGAGCCTGAGCTTCAGCACCAAGTCCCCTGTGCCAAAAGTGTTGTCAAGCATTTCTTGTTGTTTAGGACGATCTGAGGATCGGTTGTTATATAAGTGACAAATGACTAGAGAAAACATTGGCGCAGGTAAGACGTTCAGACCCAAATGCCGCTTCCTAAGATCTAAGAGAATACGCGTGTTCTGCGGGGAACTGGGGAGTTACCTGTTTAGTTTTCCGTCTTTTTAAAAGCACAATGAAGTTATACTAATGGAGCGTAAAACTGTGTGTGGGTGTGGGTGTGTGGGGTGTGGAAAGGGCTGGAACTCCCAAATCTGGGATAAAATTATTTTGCTTATTCTCAAGAAGACTGTTTTCTTTTCACCCACAAACTAAAAGCTAAAAAATTTGTCACTGCGTGCATCACCACAACAGTTTGATAGGCCTTTAAAAAAAAAAAAAAAAAAAAAAAAAAAAAGGATTGCTAACATAAAGTACTAGTCATGAAGAAAAATTCATTAATGTTTATTTGTATCTTTTGCCAATCCTATGGTCCATGCTTCTATTCATGAGGATTTCAAATATCTTAAGACACTATCCGATATTACTTAAGAATCCTAAATATGCACAAAATGTAGAGAGCTGATTGGCATGCAGTAACCACCTGCATCCAACAAATGTTAATATAAAGTGAACACTGTGTTTCTTAAGGGGTTTGAATATAAATTACAGCAAAATAAATCTTCAACAAAATTTTCATTGCTCTTTTACAGCCTAGTCTCAAGTGCAGGAAAGATGATAAAACTAAAATCATAGACACCTTTCTATGAGTTACATTTAACCGCAAAGAGTACATTTTCACAAACCTTAAAATAGTATGAACTGTAAGCAGAGGGTGGAAAACTCTGTTAGGGGTTTGTTCCAGTGAAAAATGGTGGTATGCAGGGAGCAAGTCTTCCTAGCTTGCTGTGTGTGCAGGGATCAGGTCTTCCTAACTTATTGTGCGTGCAGGGAGCAGGTCTGTCTTCCTAGCTTACTGTTCTGTTTTGCATATGGAAATGTCAGAGTCCTTCCTCTATCACACCCCAGAAGGAATTTTTATTTTCTCTGGTCTATATTATGTATTTCTTGCTTTAAGTGAACTGAAACACGAAGCCATCTACAGAAGGACTGCCAGGTTCAAGAGACCAGTCCTGATAAGATGTGGCCAGGATTTGAACTCAGCATGCAGAGCGCAGTATGTTCCTGATTTGCAGGTTTTTTCTTCTGAGAAATATTTTTTTATGCCACAAATTTCCATGTCATTTCTTTTGCTCTGTCTTTGGCCAGGGCTGGCCTTGAACTGAAGCCCCATCCTCCCTGCTGCCACTGAGTTCTTTTTTAAAAATATATTTTATTAATTAATTTATTCATATTACATCTCAATTGTTATCCCATCCCTTGTATCTACCCATTCCTCCCTCCCTCCCATTTTCCCCTTACTCCCTTCCCCTATGTCTGTGACTGAGAGGGACCTCTTCCCCGGTATGCTCATAGGGTATCAAGTATCTTCTTGGTAGCCTGCTATCCTTCCTCTGAGTGCCACTAGGCCTTCCCATCCAGGGGACATGGTCAAATATGGGGCATCAGAGTTTGTGTGAAAGTCAGTCCCCACTCTCCTCTCAACTGTGAAGAATGTCCTGTCCATTGGGTAGATCTGTGTAGGGGTTCGAAGTTTACTGCATGTATTATCCTTGGCTGGTGTCATAGTTTGAGCAGAACCCCTGGGCCTAGATCTGCCCATCATAATGTTCTTCTTGTAGGTTTCTAGGACCCTCTGGAACCTTCTATTTCCCCATTCTCCCATGCTTCTCTCACCTAGAGTCCCAATAGGATGTCCTTCCCTCTGTCCCACTTTCCTGATAAGTGAAGACATTCATGGGACATGCCCCTTGGGCTAGTGTCCAGATATAAGTGAATATATAGAGTTCTTATTTTATAGCTATGTGCCACTATGGTCTGTTCTATGCCATCAGTAAACCACACTGTGAGATTTATTATTGTAGCTTTTTTTTTTATTCACATCTGTATCATCCTGCATATGTCTTAGTCATTGCGCACTATGAATGATTTGAATGTTTTGCTGACAGCAATTCTAAGACACAAAAACTAACAGAAAGGAAGGGCGGACCTGGCTACAGTGGACGGGCTTCAGTGGGTGAAGGAGTGCATCGAGTTGGCCTGAACAAATGACTATTAACGTCTTCAAGTTCCTCTTGGAAAGAAGTTGAACATCCGATGATTGTCTTGAAAAAGACAAGAATTTTTCATTTACTCTTTCATCTACTCAGTGGAAATAAATGTTGGGAACTAAAGACCAGGTTGCATTTCCCGGTGGCATCCCACCAAATGTGCTGGATGGATTAATGGGGGGCAGGGGGAGAATCCATAAAGAAAATACTTCTAGTCACCATGGAGTCAGTGCTCGGCCGTCACCTTCTCACTCCACTCTGCAAGCACCTTGGCGTCTTCAAACTCAGTGGATCCCCTCACACTGTCTCTGCTCTTGAGCCTGTTTTTATCATTCAGCTGAAAAGTCTTCCAACTTGCCTTCTAATTATCCAAATCCTTTATAATCCCACTACCAAAATTAGGTCACATTTTCTCCACAAAACTCTATTTACTTCTTGGTTATCTAAACTCCTTTAGAACAGATACCGCTCCTCATCCAGCTTAGCAATGAAGACTCATTGTCTGCAATCTGCTCTGAGTATGGGGTGACTTAGCTTTCTCCTTCCAAAGCCAAGGACTCTCCATTGACTTTTGTATGTCCTGTCCCTTCCCTTCTTTCCCTTCCTGCCTTTTTCACAGAAATATCTGTGGAACAATGAGCCTTTCAAAATAGAAATCAGAAGACTGATCTCTGGAGACCAAACCAAATCAAACCAAAGCAAAACACCCCTAAACTCTTACAAGCCACCCAGAGATTTATAATGTAGAATCCATTGTTAATATTCGCCTAAAATGTCTCAACTTATCATCATTCCTGTTTGTTTTAAATGTTATGCTCCCAGATCTTCAATTGCTAACACTTGCTTCTAAATGCTTAATTTGGCAAAGAAACAATGAGATAAATGCATTTTTCTGGAGCTAGTAACAAAATCAGGGCCTTATCCTTTCTAGGCAAGCACTGTACCACCAAGTCAAATCCATAAACAGGTCTTTATTAAAGATGTGTCTGTATTTTAGCTCTTGTGATACACAAGAGGAAAGGTTAAGATGACCTCAGGGACAGTGGAGGATTTCTGTAACTCTTCCTTTAATAAGCAGAATGTCAGAGTGATGTCTCCAACCAAGATGAGCCATTCATCCTCGCTCACATTCACACATGTCCACAGAGGCCTCACTTTGTTCCCCTCTGAGTTCAGCCTCATCTCACAAGTCCTGTTTGCTTGCACTCTGAGGGCTATTTAATTTTATTTTCTGTACTCTGTAGGACTTCCTTAACTGTACATCATCTTCTTTTGGGTGTATGTTTCCTTTTGAAAAAATGTTGTTGGATACATTTATATATATATATATAAAATCACTTGACACAAGCTAGAGTCATCTAGGAAGAGAGGACTTTAATGTGGGATTACTTCATAAAATCACCAGTAGACAAGTCTGTAATGCCTTTTCTTGGCCTAGCTAACTGTGCATGGAACCGCCTCTGGGCAGCAGATCTTGGGTTATATAAGAAAGACCTGAGCAAGCCAAGGGGAGCACACTAGGAGCAGGACCTCTCCACACCCTCTGATTTCGTTCCTGCCTTGAGTTCTTCCTTGAGCTCCCACCTTAGCTTCCCACACTGTGGACTGTGTTGTTGACATGTAAGACAAAATAGACCTCCTTGTCCCCAAGTTGTGCTGGGTCAGTGTTTTACTATATCACTCTAAAGCAAACTTGGAGAGGATTGCCGTGTTAAGTATGCATTAGCAAGACACACCCTTTAGTCCCCAGAGCTGTAGTTCTGTGGGAATACCATCTTGGAAGGCAGGGATGGTTCTGTGGTCAGAAACATGCACAGGAAAGTAAAGAAGCAAGCACCTATTGCTTATCAAGGTTCAGATTTTAACATATGCGTAAGGTAGCTATAGTGGTGCTTCCCCAAGAAGTCATCTGTGCATTGAATGATGAAGGAGAAGGCAAGTTTTTTTAAAAGCTCCCCAAAACAAGGACCTTGTGGCACTTGAGTCTCCTTGCACTATGTTGAAAGGTGTAAGTCCCATTACAATATTATAGATTTGGTACAGCTGTGCTGGAGGAGCCATTGGGATTGTGAGAGCATAAACATTTACCTAGAGCCACTGAATGATGGCAGCAAGTTCAGTGTATGGCCTTGGGTAAAGAGAAATCAGTATTTAGGTAAAGCAGAAAGAAGCAGGCTTGAGCAAAGGAAACACTCAAAGTGCATCTCACAATGTATGGGGAAAGTCAAGGAACGTGAAGTTAGAGAGCTGAGGTGTAACCTGTTGTGTCTGTTTCACTGTGCCCAGAGTCTTGACACCTTGGTCAAAGCATATTGAAATATGCACAGCAGAAACATAAAGTAGCAAGAGCGTTTATTGTTAGCAAAGCAAAAGTGCCAAGGGAGCAGTGGGCCCTGGTGGGGAGTGTTCCAGGGCTTGGCTCTTGTTTCAGGCTCCCTTTTATCTGGTCTAAGGGGAAACAGCGCTGGTTGCTACAGGTGAGGCTTAGGTGAGTCTGTACTTTGACTGACTGATTTTGGCTATGTAAACTTTTCTCTATCGTGCAGGTCTCTTCCCAGGGTATGTCTAGTGTTGTTCATACATGGAAGAAAATGGCACATAGGAAATTCTCCCTAAAAAGTTTATTTAAAAAAAACCCACAATTTGCCTTCAAATTTAGTTCAGGTCACATTATCTCCCTGTCTCTCAGTCCCATGTCTGACCAGGAATATAATTGAAATGGAGAAGTACTGAGAATTGCTGTATTTTCATTGTTTGAAGCATTGTAAGAAAAAAAGGTATGTTTCAACTCAAACCATGAGATGGTGAAGTGACGTGGGTGCACGTGCAGGCCAGAGGCAGTTTGCTACATCCAAGAAAGGAAAGTGAATCTGCACATTTGGCTTCTAAATTTCCAGTCATTTCATAAACACACATAAAAATCACCAATTAATTATACAGTTGGGAGAAATCATAATTTGTTCCAGTCCTTAATATTACAATTTAAAAATTATTCTCTGTAGCCTGCTATCATTCTTCTGAGCATGTACAGTGATAGGGGAGGGGAGTAAGGGGAAAATGGGAGGGAGAAAGGAATGGGAGGATACAAGGGATGGGATAACAATTGAGATGTAATACGTATAAATAAATAAAATATATTAAAAATTATTCTCTGAGAGTTGACTCTAAGTTACTTAAGATTCAAATAGACTTTATTTTCTGGAATAACATTAACAATGGATTCATGTCTATTAATGCATAGTTTTTTCCACTTCCTGTGGAGCAAATTTGCTACACTATACATCACAACAGGAAGTCATGAAGAATACTGAGGCCAAGTGCTTTGGGAGCATGAGTACAGTGGACTTGTGGTATTCTCTTCCTTCCTGGTAACACAACACACACAGAGCCTTAGGGAATAGTCTAAGAAGAATATGTAGTTGTCTTAAAGAGGCATAATGTACCCTTTGAAATAGGCGGCTGGTTCCAGCAGATGATTTTGACCTTTAACATGTTTCTGCAAATTCTGCCTATGTCCCTGGTTGTTCCTTCCTCCTCTTCAGCCCTTCTACATCTGGTCTACCCTATCTCCAGGAATAAAGATGTGACACGTTCAGTCTTGCTTCTGTAGCTTTCTTGACCTTTGACTGTGTTTATTCAGTACAGAGAGAACAACTTCTAGGAGCCAGGAATGGTCAGCAGCAGCTGTGACTTTATGCCACGAGTGTATTCATCCTTTTCTTCACTTGGCAGAGCTGTGTCCGGTCAGGAATCTTCTTGTCACCTTTGAGTACCTTCTGCATTGACCCTGGGTTGGAGTCTGCCTCTTGGTAGTGAGCACAAAGTCCACTCATTCACAGAAACTTACTTTGTTTGATTTTGTCAGATGCCAGTGCGTAGTATTCCTTAACCATGCCTCACTTTCTTTTTCTATGTGAGATGTTGACTAAAGACAATGATCCCACTAGTTGGCAGCTTAAAAATGTTTTAGTGAAATCTTCATTTTTGAGTTTTTCTCAATGTCACCCCGAGAAGACCTTTTTCCTCACAATAACATATACAGTCATTTCCACTTTGACTTCATTTCAGTGATTAAGCTTTAAGACATTACCTCTACTGTCATCTGAGATGCTTTTAAATTAAATCAGCCAATAAGTATATGTCTATCATCTACTATTTGAATATGTGCCTAGAGAACTCACAGGTCACTGATGTCTAAGAAAGCCTTTTTCTAAGATCTAAGTCTTCAGGTTATCATCACAGGAGGTGTTCTCTCTTTGTATGCCCACAATACTTCCTGCTTTCCCTTGTACAGTAGGTCTATGTTACTGGGTGCTGTATTCAACCAGAACTTTCTTCTGGTCTATATGTAGGTGACTGTCAATCCAATGATGCCAGCTCAAGTACCATGAGTTGTTTATGGTTGATTTATGCTCATTTGTCTTATATTTTAGAAGAGGTTTTAGAGAAGAGGGTGAGCTTAGCTGGAAGGATATTTGGGGAGGACCAGAATTGCCTATGGAGATGGAGAAGAAAGGTATAGGAAACAATATTAGCAGTTGTTCACCACTTCTGTAGTGATGTCCTATTATCTCTGCTGTGCTGATGATGCTGTAGTTCATTGGCTATCATTCTGTTCCTTTCCAGGTCTTTCTCGATGTCAGATTCGTGTGTTTCCTTGAGCAGCTTCTCATCAATGGTGAATTTGTGCGTCTGTCACTGGATGTTCATCATTCTAAATGATGCTAAGAAAACAAGTTAAGCCACAGGACTCATCTTTATTCTTTTTTATTTCACTTTTGTCCACATTGAAAAGATGTTGTTTATTTCTACATCTTGATTCTTTTGTTTTCTTTTGCTGGATTGGTTACTTACTATATAATGCAGCACATCTACCTCTACTTTTAGTTTTTATCTTTCAGAGAAATTTTGTAAAAATATATAATTAAATGAGGACCATCAGCCATCCTTTAACTGCTTATTTATAAATACCTCTAGCCCATCAAAAAGTTCTAATAAAATTAGAATGTAAGATTCCTGCATGGGAGAATTTACCCTTAGAATTTTACACAAGGCCAATGAGGTTTCTCACATAGATGAACATTTGTTAATAAAGCAGCTATGTCATTCCTCTTTATTAAAGTTTGTTTGATAAGGCATAATTAAACACACTTGATTCTTTTTGTCATTGGTATTTAAGTATTGATGAAGATTTATTATGTCCAAGGAGTAGTTTGTTTGTTTGTTTTTAATCCTACATTGGTGATAATGAAACTCCAAAACAAAATGACTTAAAAGAACAGTAACCAATCATCCTTTCATGTTCTGAAAACCAAAATGAAGAAATGAAGATGCTACCCAGGCCATGCTTCCTGTGAAGGTCCAGGGGGAGAGTCTTAACTTACCCACTCTATTTTCTGGTGGCCATCATTATCCATCCTTCTGCCTTCATGGTCATTGGACTCATCAGTTCAGAGTTGGTCTTTATACATTCACCGTCTCTCCTGTTTGTATCACTCTTTTTTTCTGTTTCTTATAGGGCATAATTGGATTTAAAGTCTACCTTAGTAACTCAGAGCAACCTCACTGAAAGGTCCTTAGCTCATAATGTGGCATTTGTGGGCTTGGGGGTCAGAACTTCAACAGGTCCAACATGTAGGCTTCTTTGGATATACAATGCACAGTTGAATGAACTGTAAAATAAAAGAAAAAAATTCTCAGTGACTTCTTAGACTTTTTTTGGATAAAGCCCTGAGAAAGTCTACAGCACCATTAAAATGTAGAGAATATTCTATTAATTGCAGAAACATGTAAATCTCATTAAAGTTGGTATACACTATAGACAAAAAGTACTATCTTGGTAACAGCAGCACCAAACACGCATTGTGTCTGATCTACAGGAAGGAGAATAGGGACCTGACTGGGAGCCACAGACAGCAAGACCTGGAAAACACTAGGACAGAAAGGTCCGCACAGTGCAGACCACAAGCAGGTCTGGCCTCCAGTCATCCAATGGCCAGTGGAGGACGGGGGCCAGTTCCCAGACTCTGGACTGGAACCCGCCTGAAAACTACAGCACTAACTGGGTATATGGGACTGAACTCTGGACAGTGAAGCACCAAAGCTCCTGGCCTGAGGAATTCTCAGGAAAATGTGTAGATCTGTCCTTAGACCTCCACCCCCGAACCCTGCTTGAGCCCCATGTGCCACACAGGGGCCCAGATGGCTGTGAACATGCTATCCAGCTACAGCTCTGCTATTTGAACGGGGCCAGGCAGAAACCTAGTGATCTGCCTCAGCAGACTGGTCCTTTCACAATTTGGCAGAACTGACCCGACCTAGACAGGTTCCACAGCCCAGCAGAGCATCCCATGCTCTTGGAAGTGTCTGGGAAGGCCTGAGGGGATAGTACAGAAAACTAACCAGACACTCTAACCCAGTAGGAATTGGCCACCTCAGCTGCATGTGCTGAACTACCAGGCAGGAGCCTAGCAACCTGCCCCAGTGGACTTCCTGCACAATTGGGCAGGACCGACCCAGCCTAGCCAGGCTCCACAGCCCAGCAGGGTCTCTCACACAGAGGAGGAAATTAGGGGAACTAGCACCCATTGTGATAGGTAGAAGCAATATAAAATATCTAGGAGTAACTCTAACCAAGCAAGTGAACGACTTGTTTGAACAAAAACATAAAATCTCTGAAGAAGGAGATTGAAGATAACATCAGAAGATGGAAAGATCCCCCTTGCTTGTGGATTGGGAGAATTAACATAATAAAAATGGCCTTCTTACCAAAAGCAATTTACAGATGCAATGCAACTATCAAAATACCTACACAATTTTTTAAAGACTTAAAAGATCAATTCACAACTTCATATGGAAAAACAAAACCCAGAATAGCTAAAACAATTCTGTACAATAAAAGATCCTCTGGAATAATCTGCATACCTGATCTAAAGCTGTACTATAGAAGAACAGTAATTAAAACAGCATAGTACTGGCATAGCATTAGGATGTTTGATCAATAGAATTGAATAGAAGACCCAGAAATAAATCCACACACATATGGACTCTTGGTTTTTGACAAAGAAGCCAAATCTATCCTATGGAAAAATGATAGCATCTTCAACAAATGGTTCTGGTCTCACTCGATGTCTACATGTATGAAAATGAAAGTATACCCATATTTGTCACCATGCACAAAACTCAAGTCCAACTGGGTAAAGACCTCAATATAAAACCAGAGCCATTAAGTCTGTTAGAAGAAAAAGTGGTGAAGAGCCTGGACCTCATTGGCACAAGAGACAACTTCCTGAACAGAATTCCAACAGCCTAGGCCTTAAGGTCAACAATTAATAAATGGGACATCATGAGGCTGAGAAGCTTCTCTAAGGCAGAAGATACTGTCAATAGAACAAAGTGACAGCCTACAGACTTGGTAGACAAAGGTCTAATATCCAAAATATAGAAGCAGCTCATATAATTAAACATCACCAAATCAAATAACCCAATTAAGAAATGGGGCTCAGAATTAGCAGAGAACTCTCAACAGAGGAATATTGAATAACTGAGAAACACTTAAAGAAATTCTCAACATCCTTAGTCATCAGAGAAATGCAAATAAAATGACTTTGAAATTCCATCTTACACCCATCAGAATGGCTAAGATCAAAAACTCGATTAACACCACATGCTGGTGAGGATGTGGAGAAAGGGAAACAATCCTCAATTGCTGGTGGGAATGCAGACTAGTGCAGCCACTTTGAAATCAATCTTGTGCTTTGTCAGAAAACTGGGAATAGGGCTTCCTCAAGACCCAGCTATTCCACTCCTTGGAATATACCCAGAAGATGTTCCACCACACAGCAAAAACATGCTCAACCATTTTCATAGCAGCCTTATTCGTAATAACCAGAAACTGGAAACAGCCTAAGTGTCCTTCAATCAAAGAATGGAAAAGGAAACTGTGCTTCATTTACACTGTGGAATACTACGCAGCTGTTAAAATCAAGGAAATCCTTAAATTTTCGGGCAAATGGATGGAGCTAGAAATGATCATACGGAGTGAGTTAACCCAGACCCAGAAAGACTCACATGGTATATACTCACTTACAATTGTACACTAGTCTGTAGGCTGTCACTTTGTTCTGTTGACAGTGTCTTCTGCCTTACAGAAGCTTCTCAGCCTCATGATGTCCCATGGGACATCCAAAAGGGATTTTCCATGAAAGTCGTCACTTATCAGGAGATTAGGATAGATGGTGAGAGAAGTATGGGAGAATGTGGAAATAGATGGATCCAGAGGGTCCTACAAATCTCCAAGAAGAACATCATAATGGGTGGATCTGGACCCAGGGGGGTCTGTTCAAATTACTGTACCAACCAAGGACAATGCATACAGTAAACATTGAACTTCTATTCAGATCTAGTCAATAAACAGGACATTCTCCACAGTTGTGTGAAGAGCAGGGACTGACTCTGACATGAACTCTGATGCCCCATATTTGACCACTTCCTCGTGGTGGGGAGGCCTGCTGGCTTTCAGAGAAAGGATAAGCAGACTACCAGGATGAAACTGGATAGGCTGCGACCCTATGTTCGGGGAGGAGGTCACCTCCTGTCACAGAACTAGGGGAGGGGAATAGGGAGAAAGCGGGAGGGAGGGAGGAATGGGAGGATACAAGTGAGGGGATAACAATTGAAATGTAATCTGAATAAAATAATTAAATAAAAAGTACTATCTCTGTTTTAATATAATAATAAATAATAACAAACCATTTGTCTCAAATTCCTCTCCATGCCTCTCACAATATAATGATGATACATATGGAAGGCAGGTACTCTGATGAAGGATGTGACACCTACTTGGATAGAGAGTATTTACTATAGCAAGAAAAATGATGAGCAGCTTCCATAGAAAATGCAGACTTAAGAGAGACAGTGAAGTTGGTATCAGCAGTGCAGGGCAATGATTATGGCAGGCAAATGAATTTGTTAAGAGAAAATCAACTCACCATGCAGATGGGATATAACAAGGTATTACCCTGCTCGTGCCTCTCCACGATATGCTTAGGACTGGCAGTGCCCTATACTTTAATGATTGCCAGGGCATATTGTGGTAGAAAAGCTAGCAACAAAAAGCCAGGATGAGAAATAAGAGAAGAGTTGCCACTTCTGTCTCAGTGATAGTTAGAAGTACTTTTGCTTAATTCTTTCATGAGTGAGAGCAATAAATTTTAATCCATTAATTAAAGCATAACCAACACCCATACCAGATGAACATAAGACCCTGCTTCCTGAGTCACCCTGTCAAAACCACTGGGCAGGCTACTGACTTTCCTCCTTCCTTGAGACTCAACACAGGTAGAAAGTAATGGAGACAGAGGGTTGTTGATCATGTATACCATGTTTGGGAGGATGCCAAACGTTATGTCTTCCTTTTAGGAGGCTACAAGTGCAAGTTGTGGAGAAGGATTATTGTATACCACAGTCCCCCTAAAGGCCCAAGCAGAGCAGCTGGAACCTCTAGGCATCATCTGGAATTTTCATCTCTAGTGTGAGCAATTCAGGTAACAGATACTTCTGTGAGTCCTGGTAAAGTCTTAACTTATCCCTTATAATTTCTAGAATATAAGAGTTCTATGAGTCCGATTGGTAGAGGGATCCTTCCATTTCTTTAAATGTTTCTGCCCAGAGCGAAACTATGTTCTTTCTGGCCCAGTGTGCTACATAGTGTCATGTCAACTTGGCACAAGCTAGAATTACCAGAAAGGAGGGACCCTCAATTGACAAGATACCACTATAAAAACAGGCTGTAGGGTGTTTTCTTAAATAATGATTGATGAGGAGGGCCCAGCCCATGGTGGGTGGTGCCATCCCTGGACTGGTAGTCCTGGTTTCTGTAAGCCCAGCTGAACTCAGCAAGCCAATAAGCAGCACCCCTCCATGTCCTCTACATCAACTCTGCCTCCAGGTCCCTCCCCTGCTTGAGTTCCTATCCTAACTTCCTTTGATATGGAAACATAAGCCAAATAAGCCCTTTCCTCCACAAATTCCTTAGGTTGTGATATTTTCTTACAGCACTAGTATCCTAAGACACCCAAGGGAACACAGCTGATGGAGTATGTATTCATTGGGAAAGATACTCACACTCTTTCAATCATTACAGCCTTCTCAGATAGGTCTTATAATGTCTTTTCAAGCTCCCACCATGAATTGTGGTAGATATGGGCTTCTGGTTAGTCGTTTTTCTGGTCCATAGTTTCTGAACCACTCAGCACTCACTGAATGAGAACATGACTGTGAACTCTTTAGTGTTTGACACTGAAAATATTTTAGAGCATTGGCTCCTATGCTTGATATTAATCGTACCTCCATCCTAAAGGCCAAGAACTGCATTTCCCCCAAGCACAATGTGTTTCCTGTAGTGGGAATCTGGCCTTTCCACTCAGAATCCAGACTTACCCCTGGGCACAGTAGGAGAAGTAGTCATCAGGAATGTTCCCCACATTCAGGCAGGTGGATGCATGAAGAGCCCCTCAGTTTCTGGGGCCATTAAATTTGGCATTTGCACTAGCTCTAAATTTCCTAAAATAATAAGCAAATATTTTTCAGTCTATTTATACTTTGCACCCAGACATGAAGCACCTTGCTAGAAAAGGCTGTGTGAAGACTGCTGAGGACCCTCCTCCACTGCAGCCTAGTGAATGGGACTCTGTGTAGCTTGTTCAGTTGATGAGGCTGTCCTGGCTGCACCAACCTTGAAATTAACTGTAGAAAGCTTTTCCCAGGTACATGCACCTGGGTGGCACTTGGTGCCAGACTCCACTTCAGCTCTGAGTTGAGAGTGAAGTTGAATCATAAACAATGCAATGGCCTGAAATAATTTTCATTCATAGATAACTTACACAGAACTCATTCAAGTTCCCCTGGGGTCTGTAGGTGCTTGGGTGTGGACCTAACCTGCATCTGTGTATACTGTTTGCAAGGGTCTACAGTCTTTTGCTGTAATCTTGCACATCAAGGAGATGAAGCTCTATATGGGTAAGGCTTTGTAGATATAATCAAACCCACGGTGGCAGAGTCTCACAGAGGCTGTAAGCAGTGGAAGATGCTCAGCTGTAGTTTCTTACCTGTTAAGTGGCATGGCCCAATACCTAACACCTTATTACAAGTTAATGAAAGAGAAGGTAGGGACACTTTCAGTCCTATAGCTGGCTTAGAGGTAGCGCATAATAACCAGTTTTTTATGTTTCCCCTACTTTTCCTCCTTATTCCCTTATCACTCTGGTAATAACATGAATCACAAATTTATTGAACAAAGACAACATCACTAGACCAGATGCCCATGCACAGATTACATGTGTGATTATATCTGTAGTCTTGGTGTATGTCATTCCTTCTAGAGCTTTTTAAATAAAGATTTCTATTTAATACAAGCTGTATGTGCCATGCTTGTGGATCAGTGGCCAGTAAATGATAGCTCTTAAACTAAATCCTATCCTAGACTGATTTTTAAAGTAAGCTTTCATTAGAATGCAGCTGTTATGAAATGATTATGTTTTTTCACAATCCTATGACAAAATGCTGACCTCCACAATGACTACATTTAACCAGAGGGCCTTTAGAAAGAGCTCACAAAAGCTGCATGAAGTCATAAGGGTGGGACATAAGAAGGTAGCCCTTGCAATCAGAGATGAGAAGCTACAAAGGAGACTTTGAAATTGGTCTCTGACCATGACTTTCGTGTTGAAGCTGTTTAGTCAAAGGCATTTGATGTCCTTGATGTCTCAGCCTTGGAAGAGCAATACAAGTCTCTGCACATTTATTTATTTATTGTCTGTGGTTCCTTGTTGGCGCTGGTAGCCTAAAGTCTTTGCTCTCTGGCTTATTTTGGAGGCAGCTTGCCAGTTTCTCTTTAGAGTCTTGCAAGGCTAGTGCTAGCATGATGGCACTTGATGAGGGTCTAGATGAATCCCATGATGGTCTTGGCAGATAACTGCCATGACATGCATTTGGAGAGAATGTGGTTACTTTAGTTCAGTTGCTTTTTTGTTTGTTTGTTTGCTTGTTTTTTTTTACTTAGAATGAGCTCCGAGTTGTGATCTGATTTGCACAAAATTTATGAGCTTTCTAACTTTTTATGTTACCTTTGCCATTTGGAAAGTGCTGTCTACACTGGCTCACTGTCATTAGTCTTGTCAATGTCCCTCACCTGCCAATGTCAAGAATTTGGTTTTTGCTCAGAGTATCCTTCTCAGAATGAATGACAGCCTTTATGCCTACAAACATGAGCCCTCAGATCTTCTATAAATTAGTATCCCATTTTCTATAAGCATTGTTCTGAAGAGTGTGTGTGTGTATGTGTGTGTATGTATGTGTGTGTGTGTGTGTGCATGTGTGTGTGTTGTTTGATTGCTCTGTTTTAAGATATGATCTTGGTATGTAGCCTAGGCTGACTTTGAACTTGTAATCTTCTGCCAGGCATAAGATAACAACAAAGAGCATTCTGGAGTTCACATTTTGTTCCCTCTGTTGATTCTTTCAGATACCAGCCTACCATAGTGTAGTACTGGTCTCATTTCTCTGATCATGGGCTTGACAGACCATCCTATACTATCTCTTATTTTAACCTAAAGTAAGGTACAGTAAGACATACTGTTTTCAAATATCTAGGTTTCAATGACACAACCTCACAAAGCAGCTATGTCTATTCTCTCATCAAATCCATATTCCTGGGTTCTATCCAGGCTCTTTCCTATGGCTCTATTGATAAGTTTGTAGTTATCACTGTAGAATGGAGAGCCTTTTCGAGAACTGCCCATGCACTGTGTGTTATTGATTACTAACACTCTGCCACGCTCCTTGCTTACAAGACACATTAATGCTTTCAGTCTTTTGACAGTATGATTTTATACTTGAAATGTCTTAATTTATCAATGGGCTATTACTCTTCATTGCTTTTTCTAGCTAGTCTTGAGATAGCTGGAGAAAGCCAGTGATTCACTTTTGACAAATATCTGTGTGTTTACATCATATTCCAGGAATCCTTCCAGACTGAGGAGATGTGCAAAAAACTAAACAGTATTTGGAAGAATAGACAAGAAAAAAAGATAAGTAAACAGACCATATAAATTACTTTCTGCTCTCCAGGGCTAGAGAGAAAAAGCAGGAGTGAAAGACTGGGTATGTGAAGGTGGAGGATTTACTGCATGCTCAAATGCAACAGCTGTCTTTTAAAAATTATTTTCTTTCTTTTTTTAAAAATTTATTCAGATTATATATATATTGTTATCCCATCCCTTGTATCCTCCCATTCCTCCCTCCCTCCTGATTTTACCCTATTCCCCTCATTTATGTCTGTGACCGAGGGGGACCTCCTCTCCCACTATATGGTCATAGGCTATCGGGTCTCATCTTGGTGGCTTGCTTATTCTTTCTCTGAGTGCCACCAGGCCTCCCCACAATGGGGAAGTGGTCAAATATGGGGCACCAGCATTCATGGTGCAATAGAAGTCTTAACAAAGCATCCCCATTAGACCTCAGGCAATCACAGACTCAGAGGAGCAAGCTAAATGAGTATCAGAGCTGGGGGAAAGTACAGCAGCAGTGATAAATGTTGGTGGTGTGGATGAGTGAGAATGACTGAGGTGTCACATTCTGGCCAGAGTCTAATGGAAGAGAAAGAAGAATTCACTGACAGAATAAGTATATGCATTTAAAGAAGGAGGGCTTGATCTCTTTCCTTTTTTTGTTTTTGTGTTTATTCAACTGTAAAGATGGTCTCATCATCAATGAAGAAAAGGAAGTTTGGTGCAATTAAAATGGAGTTGGATTGTTCAGGTTCACTTTACCTGGTATTCTAGAAGTGAGAGTGGAAGAGCCCAGAAGCTGGCTTACTGTCTACATTTGGAATTCACAGAAAGGTCTGCACTAGGTGTACAGTGTGGGGAGGAATTTGGAGTGAATACAAACAGTTTAATCCTTTATACGCTGAAGAAAAGATGAGGAACCTGAAAAAATAGGATGAAAACAAGCATTAGAAACAAACACCCAGCAGCCAGTGAGTGGGAGAGGGTCAGTGCAAGAATTGTGTTCTGCAAGACAAGAGAAGATGACTTCAGTGCAGAGTCATCAGCCACCTCAGACTCTCCTGGTAGGTCTTGCACTGTGGAGTCTGAAGAACAGCAAAGCCTTTAATGTGGAGAGATTGCTCATGATCCTAACCATTTCAGGAACTTGGTCTCAAAGATAGAGTGGTCAGTTGACAGAACAACCCTGCCACAGTGAGCAAGCTGTCAGCAGTACTTGTACACCCACGCAACAGGCGGAAGCCCTGTGCATGGTACTCCATGTCCTTTCCCTCCTGGACACAGACATGACATGTCTGGCTTCTGATAGTGGTGGCATTCTAGTTCATGGGGTATGGGTAGAAATTCTGTAGTCTGTTGCTTGGTTTAGAATTTAAAAAACTGTTTCTACCCCAGGACCCAGCTGTTTCTTTTCTCTTGACTTCAATATGGCTACAGTCAGTGTGTGTGTGGGGGGAGGGGAGGGTAATCAATGCCCTCATTTATGGACATTTATTTGAAGTCATCCACAGATGTCTGCTTCCAACCTACTTTGTCCTTTTTTATATTAAGCATAAAATAGGGAATGTCCTTCATAGGTATTAAATTACAATGACCAGTTTATTTGGAGTTGAAAATGTAAGGACATCATAAGGCATTAGCAAGATGAGATATGTTAATATATTTAGTATTTGGGTAATATTTCAATATTGCAATGTAATTTATAAAACTTGCTAACTGATGAATGAGTTAAGAGATGTAGAAATTTATGACTTGCTGGTCTTTGTCATGTCCTTAATGTGTAATGGCTTTTTGTCCACATGGTTAAGTTTTCTAAAGAAAACACCCACAGGTGCCTTGATTTTCTATCTCCTGAATCCTACACGTTCTAGGCAATTTTCATGGCTTCACAGTCTATGCTCAAAAATTTAGTTTACTATTTTGCATTTCAAAATGCTGTCACCCATAAAACACTATTAAAAATTGTTAGTAATATCACAAAGTGATGAGCACCTATCTTCTTAAATCAAGTTATAAACTGTGAATCCAGCAGTCAAAAGAAATAACTTTTATTCCTCCATAACCCTTCATAAACCTTTGTTAAGATTTTCATTGATTTAAATTACTATAATAACCTGATACTTCAGGTAGTCTGGCACTGAAAGGAAGCATTTTACATAATATACATCAATTACTTGAAAAGACAGTTCTGTGTGAAGATCAGAGACAATCTGAAACTTTCAAATGCAGATTTTACAATGTCCATCTCAACCAGGAGAAGCCATGTGAAGGATTTTAGCAAGAAATGGCCCCATAATAATGAAAGACCCCATTTTTAAGTAGCGCCTTTGTATCTGCAATTGTGACTGTCATTTCATGTATACCATTAAGATGCTGTGAATTGAAATACACAACTATTTTTTTAACTGATGGAAGAAAGAAAATTATCCTTTTTTATTAGAATCTCAAGTGCAAGAATCTTCTGGATATTTAAAACCTTTACAGGTAGGAGAGAAAATTGGCCATCATCTTAAGTCCCAAGACTACATATTAGAGCATGTACAAGTCTGAGGTTCATGTATAACTTGCCCAGGGCCACACACCTTGAGGAGGGCTGAGCTGGGGGGAACCAGTAACTGGGCCCTTTCTCAATCATTCATTGTATCTTATCCTTGGCTTTTCTTCTTCAAATCTTAGATGCTGTCTGATGGGTTCAAATCTAATAATAACCCCAAATATAGTTGAGTCCAGTGAGTGAATTAAAAAAAAACTAAAAGCAAAAAACAACTGTAATTTACTCCATTGATAGTATCCTGCATCTTCTGTACCCAATTCATGCATGGAGTGGTTTCCAGCCAAGCGTTTAAAGCTTGGTTGCATCTGAAGACAATGTTAACACTTTGTCAAGCATTTGAATCTCTTCCAGCATATTGTAGTGTCGTCCTCTGTCCACAAACGTCCCTTCATTATTGCCTAATTACATGCAAATTTCCAAAATGAATGAGTTTTAAGGACTTGTCAATCTGTCATTCTAGGAACCACTGAAACATTTTGACTGCTAGATAAATAATCAGCAATAATCACACTATGCAAATTTGATATTTTCTGTACAATTATCTGAAACCGTAAATAACTGGACACAAAGACATTTGGCATTCTCTCCAGGAGACTTGACCTACAGGGCTTTTTCTCTTTTTCTCTTCTAACAAATATGCAAGTGGAAAATTTGCTCTTTCAGGTTTTTTTTTTTTTTTTTTTACCCCCTAATTCTAACTTTGCAAATGGATCTGGTGGAAAATTATGAGTGAGTGAATACAAAGGGATTTTTGTTTATTTTTATCTGGAGTCTATTTCCCCTTAGCAAATATATTTTATTTCCCCTTTACTTTTAATTTTTGTAATTTTCACCTTCTCTCTCATGCACCACCCTCCCCTCCCCCCAAATATACAGTGAATAAAAGGTGGGGGTATTTGGTTTAAGCTTACTAGTTCTGTTCAAACTTTTTTATATGTTCCACATCTTGCTGAAGTCTTTCCTGTATAATTCATTTCTAGAGTATCTAGTACAGACCAGGCACTTGACATCATCCAGTATCCAGAGCCTGATTATCAGTTCTTTTTATGAATACAGCCTATTCTGCTGAAATCATCCAGGATTACAACTAAAAGTGTCTCCCTTCTGTGGTCATGGCCATGTTTCTGTGAGAACCATTTTGTCTGTTTACATGAGAGCCAACCAACGAGTTTTAAGTAAGGACAATTCAGTCTTTAGTAAGGCATTGATTCAATGTGTGCAGCTTGGGCATTCCACACTTTTTTTTTCAATGTTTAAAGGGCAATAAAAGTAAGAACAACTACCTACTAAATATATTGCCTGATTGGTTGGTTGCAGGTAGGGTCTGTAGAGGCATTAACTGATAGTAACAACAAAATAAGCTGAAAGAACTTCATTTTGATGGCATGTTAATGGCTGTGCTTGTTGGAGGAAGCAGATCCAACATTGATTTTTACAAAATGGGGAAGAGTCATCTGGTGCCAACACTGACTTTTTTAAATTTCAAGATATTTAGGCCAATAAAGTATATTGATTTCCTTAGAAGCACATTGAAAGATTGTCATACATAAATTTCAAACATAGAAATGATTCATGCAGTGCTCTGTGCCCCAGCCAGTCATTTTCTTTTGTGAATGAAGCCATCCATCAATAGAAAGGCAGCTGGACTCATTGATACTATTATTATTTTTAAGCCTCTGCTAACCATGAATGCAAGGATTGCATCTTGCTGCTTGTGAAAGGCAGGCAGTTAGTAACGTTCAAAGCAAAAGGCAGATGAGAGGAAAGGCAGAAATAGCAGTATTCGTGGTTACACTATATGCCATATCAATGTACCAGAGTGGTATAGCCTCACTTAATCTCTCCTAGATTGTAGTTGTCATAATGCAAGTGAGCTCAGAAACACCTTCTTCCTCAGAGGCTCTTTTCAGAAGCACTGTTTTATGATTGCTAGAAAACACTTTAGATATGTGCATGTGTGTCTGTGTATGTTAAAGCAGGTGCCCACAGAGGCTGGAAGAAGTTATTTAAGCCCTTGGAAATGGAGTTTCAGATAGTTGTGAGCCATCCCTTAGGCAAACATGGATCCTCTTCAAGAGAAGCCCATAGTCCTGACCACTGAGCTATCTCTCCAGCCTCTACTTTTGGCCTTCTGTGTGGCTCATCCAGCATGGACATGTTACAATGTGCATTTATAAACCACTGCAGGACTGGAAGGGGCAGTATTATTATCTGATAAAGCAAAATGAAACATACCTCACGAAAGCAACCTTTACTAAATATGTAAAACTCTCCTTAGTTAGAGTAAAGCAGAAAATGAACCTGGTCACAGTTGCAGATGCCATTCAGTCCTGCAAGGAAGGCTTAGAGGACAGTGAGAGAAGCAACTGTGGTACACAGCCTCTTCTCTGGGCAGTGTAATTGTGATCACATCTTGTGGTATTTTACCTTGTATTTACAAGTTTGAAAAATAGAGATGTTATTCTGAATACTATTCTTTACAAAGTGCAAATTTTATAACAATAGTAAACTAGTAAGACCTACTGTTTAAAAACATTAAACAGCTGAACTCATTGGCACAGGACACAACTTTCTGAACAGAACACCAACAGCTCAGGCTCTAAGATCAACAATTAAGAAGTGGGACCTCATGAAACTAAAAAGTTTCTATAAAGCAGAGGACATTGTCAATAGAACAAAACAGCAGCCTACAGATTGGGAAAAGATCTTCACCAATCCTATATCTGACAAGGCACTAATATCCAACATATGTAAAGAAATCAATAAATTAAACACCAGCAAACCAAGTAATCCAATTAAGAAATGTTCTACAGACCTAACCTGAGAATTCTCAACAGTGGTATCTCCAAAAGTCTAGAAGCACTTAAAGAAACATTCAATATCCTTAGCAACCAGGAAAATACAGATCAACATGACTCTGAAATTTCATCTTATATCTTATGGCTGAGTTAAAAAAAAAAAAAACTCACGTGGCGGTACATACTGGAGAAAGGAGAACAGTCCTCCATTGCTGGTGGAAGTGCAAATTTGTACAACCTCTTTGGAAATCACTTGGCTATTTCTCAGAAAATGGCAAAAGCTCTACTCAAGACTCAGTTATTCCACTCCTAGGCATATACCCAAAAGATGCTCCACCATACAACAAGGGCATTTGCTGAGCTATGTTCATAGCAACTTTATGCATAATAGACAGAAACTGGAAACAACCCAGGAGTCCCTCAACTGAAGAATGGATAAAGAAACTGTGGTACATTTACACAATGGACTACTAATCAGCTATTAAAAACAAAGAAATCTTGAAATCTGCGTGAAAATAGAAATGAATGGAGCTAGAAAATATTATCCTGAGTGAGGTAAATCAGACCCAGAAAGACATACGGTATGTACTCACTTTTACGTTGATAGTAACCATATAGTTCAGGATGACCATACTATAATTCACATACCCAAAGAAGCTAAGTAACAAGGAGAGCCCAAAGGAGGATGCTTGAATCTTCCTCAGAAGGGGAAATAAAATAGACATCTGAAGAGGATAAAGAGAGAGAACTGGTTTACATATCGTGCACCAAAATCCCTCTCCTCCCTAGAGTAAAATAAAACAGACAAACAAAAAATCTTGTCACAGAAGCTGTAGTGTATCACACAGTATAGCCTCTTGTCCAGATCTGTTTACTTACAAATGTTCACTGCTAGGAGTCATGGGTCTGGTTGGAGGCCTACACTATTGTTACTGATCCTCACTGGGACTGCTGTCGGATATCCTGCTGTTGCTGTGTGTCAAAGAGAGTCTTAATATTTGAATCTACAGGCCTGGCCTTTGATGTGTTCCAGCAGGTCACACATGGCATAGATGTTGGCGTTAGGTTCACTTAGCATAACATATAAATCATAGATATTCAATAAAAGTAAAAGACACACACACACATACACACACACAGAGAGAGAGAGAGACAGAGACAGAGAGAGACAGAGAGAGAGAGAGAGAGAGAGAGAGAGAGAGAGAGAGAGAGAGAGAGAGAGAGAACTGGGTGGAAGAGGGTATGGGAAGGGAATGAGAGTGCAGAACAGATTGAGGGAGAGTGACATGGGAGGTAAAGTGCTGATAAAGAAAAGGGAAACCAATGGGGAGGCATCTCTGGAACAAGCTGGACACACACACACACACACACACACACACACACACACACACACACACACACACGCACAGTACCAGGTCCTCACTATAATATTTCATTATCTATAGGGAAGGGTATTAGTGTGCAGGGCTCCAGCTGCAAACAGTGTTTCAGAAAGTGTTAAAATGAGGTTAAAAAGCTGTGGATAGTTTAAGATGAGGGGCAGTTTAAAAAAGAGAGTCTAAAATTGCTGTAGAAAAGTCATAGCTTCTTTTTGTTTATTATACTCAGCAATACTCTTCTTCGTCGTTGAGAGATGACAGTGCTGGGTGTTCTGTTAGGGGAGTGAACGTCTTCTGTTGTACTTTTCCTTCTCTTCTTGGATGTGTGTGCTCAATTCCGATGATGGCACCATCACTTCAGACTCCCCAAATGCTGCTGCTGCTGCTCAAAGTTGTCCTTCTAGGTTCCTTAGTCACTGTGCTTGGCTGCACAAATAGGCTGATTTAGAAGACAGGTTCAGGAGAAGGTTGGGGGCTGGGCCTTCTTTGTCAGGCTTTTGTTAAGGTGTTTGCTGACAGAATGCCTGTAGAGAAGGTTACAGGAGTTGATTGTGAAGTGAAGTTCACTGGCCTGAAGACTTGAGGAACTGTCATTAGCCTCATCTTCACTAATATTGTCATTCAGAATAAAACCTAACTCTTTCAGGCCACAAAAATAAAATGTTTCTTCTTTTGATTGTGTGCATCATTGTCTATATTGAGTACACACAGCTTGCCACAGTTAAATGTAACTTATTTGTAACCGAATATGTCAGGCTTGAGAGAAAGATCCTAGGTTAAAAACACCTAATGTTCTTAGAGAGACAGGTGCTCAGAGTTTAGTTCCCAGCATTCCTCTCAGGCAATTAACAATGTCCTGTAACTCCAGGTTCTGGGGATTCGGTGTTCTGGTCTCTGAGTGCATGATTTGCACATGCTCACACACAGCCACACCACATACAAAAAAAAAAATAAAAGTTAAAAATTCTCTTTTAAAAAGTGGCCATTGATTTTAAAATATGTAATTAATAACAGTTATATTTTTCTTTGCAAATCATCAGAAAATTTTCATTTCTCTGGTGAAAAATATATTGACCCAGAGGAATATGGTGAACCACATAAAGATGGCTGTTAGTACACATCACATTATCTGTCATACAGTGTGCTTTTCAGAAGGCTTACCCACACCCTATCCATGTCTACTCACCTTAAGGAAGGTGTGCCACTATGTTGAATTTGTCATAATTATCTTCTTCCTTATTTTGTTGGTATATTGACAGAATAAATTACATAACTCATTTCACATTAAAGGTGTCCATAGCTTCTGTCAAATCCAAGGTTTCACCTTGCCTCTTGTTCCACTAAGCCTGGACTTGAATCTTGACATACAATATTTTATTTAACAAAGAGGGCATACATTCCAAAAACATGATGCCCCACACAAGGGTTTATGAATATACTTACTGAGCTACTGGGAAGTACACAGATGTTTGGCCTTAGTTATAGCATTTAAGAGGAGCATTGGCACAGTGTAAATGTGGAGGCCAATGACCAGGATGGTTGACATCCACAGTGCAAAACATGAAGTGAACACAGATACTTCCCAGTATCTAAAACGTCACCATGGCAGAGTATTTCCCTGAGGTTACAAATAACAGAACCATGATGAGTCTACCAAATTTCTTAAATCATTTATTGCACTTCACTATAGGATTTTAGAACTATGAGCAAGTACAGCTACTCCTAAAGAGGACTGGGTCCGTGTGAAATATGGATTTGCATCTTTCTTGGGTTGCTGTCTATATATTGGGGAGGTCTTGGAGCATCTCTAAACATGAAACCTAATCTGTTAATGGGAAACCGATACCTCTCTGTGTCTTGTATATTTAATTAGCATATTTAAATTATTTGGAACAATGTCTGATGAGAAATACTCTGAAAATGGAATGGATTTCTGTTCCAGTTTGCTTTCAGTTGCTATAAGAATTCTGATAAAAAGCAACTGGAGTAGGAAATGATTTATTTAATTTTATAGGTCAAACCCCAGAGACTGGGAGGCAGAACAGGTCTAACAGTGGAGTGTCATTGCCACAATCAGCCTCCAAATCTAGCTATAAAGTGTCTTCATTGCCTTCTTTCTAAACTGTAGACAGAAGCAGTTGGTATTCAGAGGTATGCTTCAGGAGAGCGGCACTCAAAATTTGCCATGTAGTTGCCGCATTTGGAGCTTTAGGAAATCCCAATGTCATGTTTACATTTTAGGCTAATTAAGCAGAGTCTCTGAGGGAGAGTTTAACAAACACCCCAGGTGATTTCAGTGCCCATCCAAAGTTACAAATTAGATCCTTGACGTTTACTGTAGATCAGGCCTTGTTCCAGGTCCTGGGCAAGAAGCCATGAGGCTCTCTGCTTAAAGAGCTATCAATTCCCTCAAATGTCCAAGCAATGTACTACAGGTGTTGTCCATTACCACCAGCCATAGCTAACCTGCAGGGATCCTATTCTGTTTGAGAAACTGGGATGCTCAAAGTGAGCACTCATGTAGGAGGAGAGCATAAACCTTAAGTGTAAAATAAAGTATATTTTTCCAAATAAAGAGTATTTGAATACGTTTGACCTGAGACACCTACGGAAACATTCACTTGCATATGCAGCATGGAGGGTCCATCCAGGTAGCTATATAGGATGTAATCTGAGTAACTCTGGGAGATTCCTCTTGAGTCTAGCATCTCTCCTCTTAAGTATCAAACGTGATCATCATTTACCTTTAGTCGTTTCATAATTATATTAACTGTCTTACGCTATATTCTAAAACTTATGCATCATTTTGCTTGAAGGAAGTCTTAAATGAAACAGGAAATGTAAGAAATCTTTATAAGCCTAATGTGCTATAGATGTGCAAGCCACAGTTCTTGCTCACTAGTAGATGGCTGTATTCACAATGGCTACAACTAAATCATGAAATATTAGTTGAGTGGCTTTGGGAAATGGGAGGGAAAGTTTGAAGCTCTTTTGGAGACTGTATGCCATAATTGTCTCTTATCCTCAAGGGACATAAAAACACATTTATTTGTATGTGTGTGTATGTGTGTGTGTATGTGTGTGTATAGGTGTGTGTATGGGTGTGTGTATGGGTGTGTGTATGTGTGTGTATGTATGTATATGTGTGTGTATGGGTGTGTGTATGTGTGTGTATGTGTGTGTATGTGTGTGTGTGTATTTTGCCTGCATGTTTTATGTGCACCAGCTGTGTGCCTGGTGCCTGCAGAGGCTTCAAGATGGCATCAGGTACCCTAGAACAGGAGTTCTAGATGATTATGAGCCACCCTGCAGGTGGTGGCAACCAAACTCCTGCTCTCTGCTAGAGCAATCAGTGCTCCTTGTGCTAGAATTGGGGAGGCACTTCTCAGACTCAACTGCCTGAGAGCCTCTCTCTGCCATGACACTTATGTCATGGGTTCTCAAGTTCCACTGAGAACCATATTTACGAGTTTTATCAGATGTGTAGAATCCTGGGTGGCATTCATATAAACTCAGGGAATATTCATGGAACCCGACAATATGCATTTTAACAAGCTCTCAGCTATATCTGATGCAGGGAGTTGGCTGAGGGCTACTGGCATATGCAGCATTATTGATGTCTAGTTTTTCTTCTTTTTTCTTTTTCGGTTTTTTGAGAGAGGGTTTCTGTGTGTGCAGCCCTGGTTGTCATGGACCCATTTTGTAGACCAGGCTGGCCCCAAACACATAGCGATCCACGTGCCTCTGCCTCCCTGAGTGCTGCGATTAAAGTGATTTCTAGATATGTAACATGAAAATGCCCTACATTATACATGTATGTGTACATGATATTTAGCTGTGTCCTGTCTTTATTAGACCAGCATGTTTGTGACTTAGCAACCTTATCTAATGCGAATAGTTCACCATAGTGAAAGGTTCAGGAAGGTTCCTGCTCAGGTAAATTTAATGACTTTAAGTCTCTAATACCTTGGTGAGTATGGGCACCACATATGCACCAAGTAACGCAGCATGTAGGGAAGGAATTGGTGCTCCTAAGGAAACCATTGTTGTGCTAGGGCCATGGCAAAGAAGGAAGGAAAAGCTCTGTCTGTACTTTCCATTCAGGATTTTTCTCCCCTTCCAGAATGAGCTTCTCCAGTGTTTTCAATACTAATAGAAAATACACCAACATAGTGAAGTAGAGTATTCTCCACCGAACACCCTGTATATTAGCAGTTAACACGACCTAGTGTTGTTTTTAATGGATTTGGAAGGATGAATCATGCACAGGGACCCAGGACACAGTCATTAGCTCTTGCTCTCTCAGCAGGTGGGAAGTTTAACGGCTGGTTCCTGGTGTCTCATCCCATCCTATCAGAAATTCTCATCCCATTCTAGTAGGAATCAGCACAGAGTTCAAGGGCCGTTGGAGAATGAACTGGAGTTCTGCTGGCTCCCAGAAGGCATTTTAGCCTTGCCTGGGGCTGGCAACAAAGCTTGGGGTTTTTAACTGGCCTCTGAACTTCTTCTCAACACTGTGCCTGAGTTGCAAATGATGCTGGTCCCAAGAGAGAATGCAGTTTAGAAACATGCTTTCCTAAGTTAACCTCTGAACTCATGTCATATTACTCTGCTGTGTTATATTAATTAAAAATCAGTCATAACTGGTCATATTCAAGAAGAGAGATAACTCTGGCTCTACTTTTTGATCAAAGAAAGTGTCAACAAAATCATGGGATATTTCCAGACTCCTGTGCTGCCCAGTTTTCAGAGGGTTGTATTTTTTACAAGACAGGGTTTCTTTGTGTAACTCTGCCTGTCCTGGAACTCACAATGTAGACCAGGGTGGCCTCAGAGGTGGAGATCTGCCTCCCAGGCACTGGGATTAAAACTGTGCACTGCAACCACCACCTGGCTGAGGACTGTATTCTTGACATAATTTTGTCATATAGCCTCTGGAGAGATGAACTTACATTTTTCAGTTTTTCTGTGATGAAATTATTCATGCTTATAATTGACCATGTGAACATTTAGATATCTTTCCAGTTTGAGACCAGTGAGCATGGTACCTGTTTTCTCAGAGATGCTTACAGGTCCTTGGGGGACCTTACTTTTCATATTGCCTTAGAGTCATCAGTTTTACATCCCTCTATATGGCCACGTGCCTCTCTGATAGCACTTTGCTGTGTTATTTGAATCCAAAAACAGGTTTCCCATCCTCTGACGCTTCTAGTGAAGAAAGTGTTACTCTGACAATGGGGCATTATTGTTTTGAGAGTTGGACTGATTTTTCTCAGAATTCAGTAGCAAGAATACTATATTAATTTCCTAGGTCCTAAAAAAGTCCCAGGGGTCACTCAGATCATGCTTCCACTTTGTTTTGTTATCCTAGATTTTGTTTGATAGTGACTAAATGTTACAATTTTACACACACGCACACACACACACACACACACACACACACACTCACACACAAACATTAAAATTCAATTAATAAATAAGTGGGTAATCAATACACAAGTCCGAGCACTCTGGTGTTCCTGAGAAGGGGAACAGCTTTCATATTTGAAAGTTCTAAAGTGCACTTTTCAAAATATACCAATGTCCCCTGAGTGCTATTCTCACTAAATGTTTAATCTCCTGCTCATCTGTGGGTGGATGGCAGTGAGTTAAGAAAATACAAGGAGAAAAGGTGCTCCTTAGGTGCCGGAATGACCCAGGCAAAATTCAGCCTCAACCCCTTCTCAGTTCTCAGTTCCATAATCTTCCACAAGTTAACGTGAATGGGGACCACCATCCTGTGGAAGAGGGATAACATGAAGTTAGTCAGCTGTGAGCATCCACATCCAGGGAGCTGCTGCTTGTACCATGGAGCCAGAGAAGGCCTTTCAGCCCATCAGTGCTCCTTCAGGGCTTCCAATATACATTGCTGTTCTGGAAAACCATCTGGTAAACCAATGCATGAAAGGTGGCTACAATCTCAGAATTCCTCTGATCCTTTTACCTTTCTTCTTTTTCTTTTTTTCATTTCACATGGAAATCCCTTTTTAATATATTAGAGAGTGGAGTGTGTATGTGTATGTTTTGAGTGACATGTTTCTCTCAGTAGAAAACACAAAGAGGGATTTGCTCACTGTTTCCTGTTCTATAAGAGACTCCCCTTCCACCACTCTGTTTCAAACACTACTTTTGTTTCAGTTCTATTAGCTGCTCCACACCACTTCCTGAACGAAAACTTGAGTCACATAGTTTTATATTTAAAACATTTTCATAGGGGAGGGGAATAAGGGGAAAATGGGAGGGAGGGAAGAATGGGAGGATACAAGGGACGGGATAACCATTGTAACAAGAATAAATTAATAAAAAATTAAAAATAAATAAATAAATAAATAAATAAATAAATAAAAAGTCAAGATTTATGACAAGTGTCTGGTTGATTTAAAAATATAAAAGAAATCTAAATGATTATTTTAGACAAGTGTACATATCTGTGCATACAAATAGTGTTTATTAACAAAAAAAAACCCCATTTTCTTCAAAAGTCAGAACCTTATTTGAGCTCCTGTGCACATATTTTAAATGCTCCTTCCACAGGGAATCTCATCACTGTTTCCCACACTGAAACAGGGGCCACATTGTCCTGGAATTTCAGAGCTGTGAGCTATTAACAAGAAAGGTGTTCTCAACTGTGTTTTAGCTATGCTGGTGTCTGACATTAAATCACCCATATTGGGTCACTATAACTCCGAAGTGCTGCGTTTTCCTATCTTTTCAAACACCAATTGTGTTTTTGTTGGGGTGGCAGGGGTGACACAAAGGAAAAAAGGCATCATTTTTGCTCTCACTTTTTCTCCTCTCTCCTCTAGGCTTAGCTACCTCTTTCTTTTTTGTTTCAGTTCTCAGGTTTCCCCAGTGTTAAGCTTTGAGCCACTTAGCTCACATTTGTGCCACCATTATTTTCTTCTGCATATGCCGTCAAGGTCATCCTCTTTTGCTCTCATAGACCACTCTGGAAAAAGGGAAGATCCAGAGCTGTGCTGACACTAGCGCTCATATACAGGAGAATCAGCCGGGAAATGATGACATTTCAAGGACATCTCTAGAATGCCCAGCTTCCTCTTTTAGTTGGTCAGTGTTTCAGATTGCTTAGTCATTGCACATTCACCCAGGAGGCTTGGCTGGGACACAGGGGAAGATATTTAGAAGTCTCTTCCATTGTTTCACTTCACAGTTGAAATTCTTACACAGCAGAGGTGTTCAGTTCCAGGTGCACATTTTAAAATGCACTTTAAGTTAAGTGCCTATTGGGTGGGTAATACACTATTTTCTTCCATCTAATGTGGTAGAGTTTCCAAGATGGTATTTAAATTTTTATTAAAATCAACAGTTAGAATCTTTACAGTACTTTCATAGCAGTAAGCTCAATACTGTTATTATATAGATATGAATTGTACCCAGTATAGTGTGATCGGACCTGTTACTGGTAAGGATAAGATAATGATTATATAATCCTGGTTCTTAGCTAAACACTAAAGAAAGAGCAATTGTGAAAAGGATGAAAGCAGTCTTTTTCAGCTTTCTATGTTTTATTTTTCTTAAGAAGAGCAAGTTGTGTACCAGCATCTTATCAGTGATGAACTCGCCCAGATGAGAGTACCAAAGAAACCTGAAACATGAAATGTCCAGTTACTCAAGGGCGCCGAATTCTGAAATGAATTCAGTTCAAAACTTAGTCTAAATTTCTCTTCCTTGGCACTCTGGGGAGATTTTTATAGATGCTCCCTCTTATAGACTCTCCTTTTCTTTCAGGACAGTCATTCAACCACCTCCCTTCCCCCAGCAGCCATCTGTTCTCCAGGACACATTGTCCTAACACATTTCATCTCCTATATTTCCTACATCTGCACTCACATTTTTCCTTTTTTTCAAAGCCTTAAATAAGTTGTTTTCCTCTCCAAAATTTAGGCATATCTGTGAGTAATACCATAGGTAGAGCAGTTGCTTTGAGCTGCTTTAGGCTACTGAAAATTGGTGTGAAGGTTTCCACTATGAAATTAAAAGTGAGATAATCAATATGTTATTAGGAAAAGTCAGATATGACCTTGCTGTCACACCTTAGTCTTCTAAGGTACTCTAATATTTGTGACATTAATTATACTTAGACAAATCTTCCAAACACACTTGGGAAACATAGGATACCATAAATCCTACAAAGGCTATTTCTTGCCACATAAATTTTAGAAATTTGGATTTGAAGTAAATGTGAGGCACAAGAAAGTGAAATGATCTATAAAATGCCACATTGTTAACTTGAGAGCCCAAAGCATCACTGGCCATTTTCAGGGAACACCACTCTGGGGTGAGCAGACTAGTTCATGCAAAGGGAATGAATTTTAACCTGAGGTCAAGGTGATGTCTCTATGGCACCTCCAGGAGGAGCTAGGAGGAATGTCTTTAGACAGGATTCAAACTCACAATGAGCTCTGTAATGGGCACTCTACATTTGGTATTAACAAATGCACACATAGAAACTGAAACCCTGAAGGTAGATTAGACAAGTCAGAGGCAAGACAGATATAAAGAGACTAGGGGGCGGAGGTGAGACCATTGTCAGCATGAAGAAGAATTTGAATCCAGTAATGGTGGCAGTGTAAAATGCATATGATCTCATAGGATACACTGGAAATGTTAAATTAGCCAGTAATGGAATAAGACTGAAAAGAAAATGTCTTGACTCTTTTGTCCCATGCAAAATCCCCATTACCTCATATAGTTTGTATTTGTTAAGTATTTTTAAAATGCTTCTATTGGAGAACACTAAATATGAATTAAACAAATAAAGGAATGCATAAAGTGTTTCTGATATGAAGTTTTCAGATCTTCATTTTGATTTGAAATCAATAGCCTGATAATTAAAGCAAATGAGTGATGACAAAGTGCCATAATATATTGTGCCAAATACGAACCAAATACTTTCAACACAATCCACTGAGAGAAGCATTGATTTGATCTTCCCAATGGAAAATGGATCTATGGAGCTAATAATTAAGAGCCATTAAGTAATAGAACTTGGATTTAAGCACAGTGAGTCTGGCTCCATGGCACATAACCACCACTTATCAACAGAATGCTGTCACTGGAATTGCATTGTAGCTCCAAAGATGGTGCTGAACCAAGGGCAGTAGAAGAACTTTAACCCATCAACATAGATGCTATGGGAAGAGATCACATCCAAAGACCTGTGTCTGTGTGATATGGTGGAATACAGACATGCCCTTTGTACACACCTTTAATCACAAACAATGATGTCTAACTGAAAGACAAAGAGACAAACCAGAGAAAGATTTGACAGAACATGTTAAAGAACAGACAGGAAAGAGAAGCTATTTAAGAGCAGTGCAGAATCCCAAGCACCTCATACGTTTATGATTTTAGGACTGTATAATGCTTGTGATAAATAACGTTTTCAGAATAAAAGAACTGGACATTGACACTGGATCAGACCTGACAGGATGTATTCCTCTCAGCATGCTGGACACTGACATCCAGCATCCTTCATGTTCTAGCACCAAATGCTTCATTTGCTGTTCCGCATCAGAACAGTACAGCTCCCAAGACAGCTTCAAAGAAAGCTTCTGATCCCAATTGGTCCAGCATTTCAGACTGTCCTATACAGTGTTTCTATTAAGCCTAGAGTTTCTCCACCTTTAGAAACTGGACCACAAATGCTATTCCTGGCTTGTTTAACCAGTTTCTTCAATTTTATATGGGCCGCTACAACACTATTACTCCTCCCAATTCAGCCCAAAGAACCCTTAAGAAAATGATGCTCCATTTCCTTAAGGGGAGTTGTGTAGGGTTTAGGTTGCTTTCTTGGGCTGTAGATGTCTATTTACATTGAGAGTTGGTTATAAGTTATAATTGGTCATATTCAGAAAGAAAACGAAGTTGGACTCCAGGATATCTCTCTTTTCCTTTATCTTTCTTTCTTAAGTTTGGAGATAGGGGTTGACAAGAAAGAAGGAGACATATAGAAATATATAGGGATGATAGGACCAAAAGTAGATTAGTGAATCTACTCTTGAACTTCAGACCTTAATTGTTACTCACAAGGTTGTTTTTAATTCATTGGTATAAAATTTAAATTTAAGATTATTTTTCACACAGACACTAATATATATATATATTCTAACTTGAAGTATTGTACCCATACAATTCTATTATAATACAAGGTTTCCTTCTAATACTTTGAAAGTGCTATTGCAGTCTGTTTAAAATAGTTAAATAATACATAATACAAGCTAATTGTTAGTTGATCAAATCGTGAACCTGTCAGGTACTAGTCTATTTTTATCACAATAATATACATCTTAGGTTTAACAGATAGATATGATTGTATAGATAGAAAAGGTAAAATAGTTAGATAAGGTCTTCAAAAACTTCAGAGTCCTACAGAATACAGCATTTAAAGATGTTTTTATTATTTTTAGCATTTTCTCACAAAAAGACATGTTAAATCCTGGCAACACCCAGCCTACCTCAAAGAAGATGATGAGCATCAAAGAACCCCCTTATTGAGATGGCTTCAAATGTGGCAAACAAGCCAGTTGTTTCTGCAAGAGAGAGCATTCTGCCTAAAAATGGGAAAGCTTGGAAACAGTCAGAGTTGATAGCCAAACTCTGCCAAGACAGGGCAAGCAAGTCCCCAATAGTTCCTCCCTCACAAATATGTCTGTCAGATATACTGGGCAAGAAGGCTGAAGATAATGCTCTAATGTTAGAGAGTTTTAGGTGAGTGTTTAGGCAGCAAACTGTCTCTGTCATTTTTTCACTTTGGAAGCTGCTAACCTGCACTTCTATTTTACTCAGGTAATTAATTTTATTCCTTCCTAAGTCTCTGATTGGTTGAAGACTAGATAGTTTAGTAGTTTGGGGGTTACAATATTTTTAGGTCTAGATATATGTTTTAAATTGATAGTGATGAGATATGATAGATATTGATTTTCATTCAGAAATTTAGACCTAACCAGATAGGAAAGATAGTTACTTCATGTTTGCCTAATACAAATAACCACATCGCTATGAATGTAACATTTATATAATTACTGATTGTTTTGTGGTTCTTCTTGCTGTATGTATTTTATTCTATGTAAGTGAAATAATATAAATGTATATGTAAAAAAGAAAAATATCTAAAAAAGAACAGTGCAGAGAGAGAGAGAATGAGAGAGAGAGAGAGAGAGACAGAGGGAGGGAGGGAGAGAGAACACTAGTTCATGGAGACAGTACAGTAAAGTTGTGCAGAAGAGTACAATTCCTTGTGGTTTTGTATGTGAAGTCCAGAGACAATTTTCCAAGAGGATCAATTCAGTGAGATGAGTTTTGAGCCAAAACAGCTAAGTTGAACTAGCTAGCTAGAGTTCTGAAAGAACTAGAAAGGGTGAGGTTATTCATCAGTAAGTCTTAGAAACTGAAAATATTCTAGTCCTCGGTGAGCAGATGGATGTTGGAAGATGAAGCCTTCAAGGTCAGGGCTTGCATAAGACTATATTGTATGTAGACTTAGAATCTTCTAGGACTATGGATAATTATAAATGCACTGGGATCAGTCTAAGCCATGTATTTGGAAGTGGGTACATAAGCTTCAGTATGGTTTTCATTTCGTGCTCTCATCTGAGGAAATAAAAACAACATTTACAGAGGATGAACATGAGAAAGCGTCCACACAGAGCATATTGATCCCCCATGGTCATTATAAAAAAAAAACGTAACCTTTAAATTTTACTTAATATTTGTTTCAGATCTTATGGGCAGACATGTATTCCCAAAAGCAGAGTTCCAAATGATGTAGTAGAAATAATGAAAATAGAGGGCTGGAGAAATGGTTCAGCAATTAGGAACACTTCTTCTAGAGAATCTGGGTTCAATTCCTAGTAGAAGTATCAGGATTTTACTACTGTAGCTCCATCCCCATGGGGTTCCAGTGTCCTCTTCTCACCATGCAAAGCATATGAACTGTGTATTATACAATCACATGCATGTACACACACCTGAATGAAAACAAATAAATCTTTAAAAACAATGCTCCAGCATACAACAAGGACATTTACTCAACTATATGCATAGTAGCTTTATTCCTAATAGCAGAATCTGGGAACAAACTAGATATCCCTCAACCAAAGAATGGACAAAGAAACCATGGTACAATTACAGAATGAAATACTACTCAACTATTAAAAATAAGGAAAGCATGAAATTTGCAGGCAAATGGAAGGAACTGGAAACCATCATCCTGAGTGCGGTAACACGGATCCAGAAAGACACACATAATGTATACTCATTTAGAAGTGGATATTATCCCAACATACATGTCTTCTGAGAGACTTCACCCAACAGGGGACAGGGCAGATGCTGGGACTCTCTGTTGGGGACCAGGTTGATCACTGAGAGTGGTATGGAACGATAGGGAAATGGAAGAACCCAGAGGGTCCAGGAGTCTGACAAGGAGACCACCAAGACTAGCAAATCTAGACCTGGGATGGGCGTGGCATGCACAAACTGTTGCACCAACCAAGAACATACATGCAGTAAACCTAGAATCCTTGTCAGATATAGCCAACGGACATCTCATTCTTCACAGAGAGAGAATGTTGTGGGGAGAGTGGGGACTGCCTCTGACATGAACTCTGGTGCCCCCATTTTGATCATTTCCCCTTGGTGGAGAGGCCTGGCTGGCACACAGAGGAAGGAGAAGCAGGCTATCAGGATGAGTCCTGATAGGCTGTGGTTATATGGTGGGGGAGGAGGTCCCTGTCTGTCAGCGGTCTAGGAGAGGAGAATAGAGTAGAAGAAGGAGGGAGGGTGGAAACAGGAAGATACAACCGAAGGGATAGCAATTCAGAAATAATTTGAATAAATTATAATATGTTAGAACAAAAGTAATGAAAATGCAGTAATTTGGTACTTTTTATTTTTTTTTTTTTGTGTTTTTTTTTTTTATGGTTTTTTTGAGACAGGGTTTCTCTGTGTAGCCTTGACTGTCCCGGACTCACTTTGTAGACCAGGCTGACCTCGAACTCACAGCAATCCACCTGCCTCTGCCTCCCGAGTGCTGGGATTAAAGGCATGCGCCACCATGCCCGGCTTTTGGTACTTTTTATATACTTCCTGCTTTCAATGTGTGCGTGTGAGTTTGTGTAGGGGTACATGTATGATTGTCCCCACTTTTCAAGATAGGAAACTGCAATGATAAACACCAAATCACTCACCTGGGCAGTGGCCATGCCCAGACCAGGAAACAAGATGAAGTTGGCCAGAGGTTCTAAACAGACCAACAGAGTCAAAACCAAATTGGGCCTGGAGAGTGTGCAATTTTTCCAGAAGTGGCTTAGATAAGACCATGTATACAATTTCTTATTAACATATATTATGTGAAATATATGGGTACGTTTAACATTTGTTAACGATGGATGAAATGTTTTCCAGTTTAAAGATATGCAAGTTTAGAAAGGAGATAAGGACCACGGCTATTTATCTGAAAGTGTAAACTTACAGAGCTGTATAAAGACAAATTTGTTAAACTTCTGGCATTAAACAATCCTAAGTCATGGGCAGTTAAAATGCCTTAATTGGGTTGTTTCCTCATCTTTTATTTGAATAGTTGGCTTCACAAGAGGGTGTTGGATTTTCCACAATTGTACAGTTGTCATAAAACACATATGGACACTGGGTACATGATGTATGTCTTATGAAACATAAATTATAACTTAATTTTTTTATTAATTTAAGTAGCAGCATCTGCCTGGTGCTGTTTGCTGTTTCAATAGTACAGGTGAAGACAGCTTATGAGTATATAATATTGTGATAATTATCTTCCATAATCATAGATATCAAAGATATTGAGAAAATGGGCACTCGGCATGCTACTCCCCAGAGAACTGTGCCATATTAAAAATAGCTATAGCTATATCTGTATCTCCTATGAACTAAAGCTTGTCTGTTTCATTGACTGGATCCTGAGTGAAGAGCTGTTGCCTTCATTGCAGTCAATAGTTACTGGGGAATTTGTACCTAATCAACCAAGTCTACACAGGTAAGTGATCAGAGTGTGTAAATGAACAGGAATCATTCATGCCACAAAAGAGTAATCAAAATAATTGTTCTTAGTATAAAACAAAATGTTCTAAGAGGAATAGTTGTTCCTGGCTGAGTGTCAAGAGAAGTTGAGATTCTCCAGATTAATGGTTCAGATGAAATAAGAGCATGAACAAGGGACTTCTGCAATTTTAAAAATGGGTTAAGCTCGAGCCAAGGAAAGCCCAAGCTATATTCAGGGCATCAATTCCAATTTTTAAGCGAGAAAGGGTGGTTTCTCCAGACGGAGAGGATCACCACGCGAGGAATCCGCAGAGGCTGCCCGTGCTGCCAGCACATCTGTAGTTCGGCATTTCTTGTACAAGCTCATTTTTGTATGTAATATACTGTAACAGCCTCTGGGGAATGTAAATATTATTTTGCCACATTGAATTACACATGCACCATATACAAGTGTAGTTTTTAAAAGATATACTCTACTAAAATATCGCTGTTTAGAATCCTGAGTTTTACTCCACGGGAAATGCTTACTAAAGCCATTTGTATTATTGATCAGTCAGTAACTCTCTCATTTGCTTCTTTGAATTTAATAATACAGACAAAAACCAAGGAGTCACCATAACATATAAATTGCTATCTTAGTGGTAATCACAAAATATATCTTTTCTTTGCTTCTAAACCATGATTTTTTTTATAATATCTGAAGAATTCAAACACTATATTTTTATTATCCAATGTTAGTTTCTTTATTCTTCTGAAAAATAGGAAAAAAACACACAAAAAACAATAGATATACTTAAACTTCTATGATGCCATAGTAGATAAATATAAATAATGTATTTTTTTTTTGTTCCACAGATACACCAGGCACTGAAAGTTTACACTAATTACCTGTAGTTCCGCTAATGTTATGAGCTGCCCTTCATCTCTCCTACCCCGACACACAACTCAGTTTCCTCAGCAGATATATTCCACAGCTTCTGTTCACACCTGACATCAATTTCCTTTGATGTTCACAGCCTAAATGAGAACGCTACAGCGAGCTGCATTTGCCAAGCATCCAGGATGCCTTTAAAATGATGGCAGGTATTTTCCTCATTAAAGCAGCCATAACAGATAGTTAGATATGATGCTGTCCCTCACCTTCTCACTAATTAATGACTATGATTGCAACCCAAATAAGATCAGGCAATTAAATGTGATAACATTTCAGAAGCAAAGAAAATATACAACAATCATGGAATAGCTCTTTGCCGATAAATAAAGTTGATCTTTGGAAAATTACCATATAAATGTACTATTCTATCAAAAAAAATCACACAAATGAAGGAAAGTAATAATTTTACTTTTAATTGAAACATGAGTTACATATCCTATTGAATTAAAATGTTATGAGTTGGCTTATAAGACGCTATTGTAAACAAGCTATGTCACTTTCCGCTACAGGATAGAGTAGTTAGCGCGGCTCACTCGAGCATGTTCTGGAAAGCACTTTGGGGAATGTGTTCAACTCATCTTAGCAACATAACTAAGTGTATTATTTCAGTAGCAGCAGATTTGTGACTAAGTCTAGACAGAAATTAAAGAGTATGAAGTGAAAAATGGTAAAAGGTGTTGCTGACCCTCCAAATACAGCACCTTATATATATTAGAACTCCGGCAGTCAGGAAGAGATGCTCAGTGGTTAAGAGCACTGGCTTGTTGTCCAGAGGACTTGGGTTCAATTCCCAGCACCTAATGGCTCACAACCATCTGTATCTCCAGTTCCAAGGGATATAAACAGCACATGTATGTGGTGCACAGACCTGAAGATAAAACACTCTTACAGGTGAAATAAAAATAAAGTTTAAAAATTGGCGAGCTTAGATGCAGGCAGCATCGATGGTCAAATTCAGCCAAGACAGGGTGATCAAGTCTTCGATAGTTCCTGTCTCACAAATATGTCTGTCAGATATATTGGGCTAGAAGGCTGAAGATGATGCTGCAATGTTATAGGGAGTGTTCTGTGACTGTTCAGGCAGCAAACTGTCTCAGTCACTTTTTCATTTTGGAAGCTGCCAACCTGCACTTCCGGTTCACGCAGGTATTTAAGTTTTATCCCTTATCCCTTCTCAAGTCTCTGATGGAGTTGAAGACCAGATAGTTTAGTATTATAATTAAGCTTAGTTCATTAGGGGTTAAGATGTTTTTTAGATCAAGATAGATGTTTTAAGTTAATAGAGGTGAGATATGATAGATATTGATTTTCATTCAGAAATTTAGATTCAACAAGATAGGAAAGATGCTTACTTCAAGTTTGCCAAATACAAATAGCCAAATCACTATGAATGTAACATTTATATAATTCCTCATTGTCTCATGGCTCTTCCTGCTGTATGTAGCTTATTTTATTCATGTATATGTTAAAAAAGAAACATAATAAAAAAATTGGAAAAGTTTTAAGAAGAAAAATGTACTGGTAAAACTAGAACTTCCAGAAATAAAATTGAATACGTCATTAGGCAACCAAACACTCAAAAAAAATCAGTCATATAGTATTGCTGTATTCCTACTAATCTAAAATCAAGATACAATATGTAAAAACCATGTTCGTTACAAGCTATAACGTTCATATTAGATGGGAACTTCTGCCTCTACCCTGGAGAAGGTACTAAAAACATCTAAGTTCCACTCTCCAGCTCATTCTATAGGAAGCAAGGAAAAATCCATTCCCCTCAGCATTTCCTTCATCCCTCTCCCCTGAAGTCTGGTTTGGATTAACCGTAATGCTAGCATTAAGGAAAACACTTTATTTTATTGTTTCATCAATACAGGCTCCAGTGTAGTCTTTAAAATATTATAAAGATCTGTACATTGTAATAATAGGAATACCAATTAAAATAATCTGCCTACACCATTGACTAGGAAAAAGACGCAGGAAAAGGCTGTAAGAAAGCATTTTCTCCTTAAAGCCTTGCAGAAGAACGAGCAAAACCCAAATCATTTCTAGGATTGATCAAACTCTGGTCATTGTTATGACTGGTGCAGGGGCAAGGTGGTTGTGATAGGATGGGTGGAGCTTTTACACAGAGCAGCAGAGGGAAGGTGGTGTTAGGAACAGCATGATGAGATTCAATCAAACAGACATAAAGTTTTATTTATGCACGACACACACATTTGTGCACATGCAGCCACATATGTGGGTCTAGTAAAGATCTGTGTTTTGCAAAGCAAAATTTTTTGCTCATCATATTATCTTTACTCAAGAAAGCACAGAACAGTGGCTAGAGATGTGTCAGACCTGTTATGCCCTGTAGGAGCACACACTTGCCCAGAGGCTTGCTGGCTGTCACGAAGACTGTGATCCCCGGAAGCAATGCTTCCTTTATCTCACAATGTGAACCTCCCCAACCTTTCAGGGCCTTTTCCAGTGCTCCTTCTCTCTACGGTTGGTCCGAAGGCTGTACTCTCTGCATCTCCCCCCTGTTCCTTTCTCCCCATGGAGTAGCTTAGAACATTTTCCCCTCAGGCATGTGCAAGCTTACAGTTGATCTTGGCTTATGTGAACATCATATGTTCCAATAATTTTTTTTTTCTTTTTGATTTAAGAAGACTGGCATGGAGGATCGTATTCTCAAAGGATATTAGAATGTCAAGTTGTAAATAAAACACATTGAGCTATATATTTCTAAAGGATAAAAGTGCTCATTTTTATTGTAATTTGTCTTAATTTCATGAAATGTTCAACAGTTCATTAATAAGCGATAGTTATTTACATCACTAAGAAATAACTTGCTTTATAGTTGATCCAACAGATTTCAAAAACACTTATTCATTAACCATGTCTAATCCATATGTACTGTGCTTCCCAATGAAATATTATATTTTCATTTCACCGAAACCTGGTTTCTCTAAAGGAATTGAGGATCATATTACACAAATCCAGGGTATGGTGCACACCAAGTTTGACAGAAAATGCTAAAATGGACAGAAATCTGTTTACTTTGTGGTAATGCTTTTGTAAAGTGAATGAAGAAGTTCAAAAGATTTACAATTGCTGACTTGTAGAGATGTTACATTTGGAGGACAAATATAGTGACTTTGAAAACTCTTGTCAATGATTTAAGAAGTTTTTAATATGAAGCTAAAATGATTATTTCTAATTTCAAATGACAGAGCCATAAACAACAGAGCGCATTCCCCAAGAGTGTGATTGCAAACAAGTAAAAAGTTAAATTCTGAACAGTTACTTGTATGGCAAGTGAGTAGCTCAAAAGGAAAAAGGAAGAGAATAGAACATGATGCACCAGGATTTCACTTCTAGATCATTCTTTGGTACCTGGATTGCATTGAGTGTTACCCTTAATTTTTATACACTGCAGCTTCTTTATCCTTAAGACGTGAAAATTTAAAATCCAACAAATTCTAAAACTGGCAAGATAGGTAAATGGCTTAGCATAAGACCAGAGACAATTAGTTCTCAGCAAATGTGCTAAGTTCATTCCTTAGGGATGAGAATGCCAGATTCTGAGCTGATCTGGAAGGTCAGAGGCCATGTCTGGACTGTTCACTGTCCCACTTCATGTCAGCAGGGGCTGAGTACGCATTTATTGGCTTTGAGTCAGTGGATATATAGACTGCATTGAATTGGAGCTAAAAATGACTTCCAAATTCAGGGAGTTGAGCCAGATTCAGAGGTCTTGACTGGGAGGAGCAAGAAAGGATACTGAAACCTGGAAGTCCAGCACTGTCTATAGCCTTGAAAACAGGCTATGAAACCCCACCACCCTATCCCTGGATGCGGCTTCAGGAGAGAAAACCTGTTGGATTTAGGGAATATGGCAAATTATTATGGCCCATCGTGTATTGAAAACAGTTTTTGTTAAAACATCTTCATAGATGGAAGGTCAAGAGTCTTTTTCCATTTCCATGGTTTCTAAAGGGTTGGGAAGCAAAGAGGTTCAGAGTGAAAGACACAATTGCCTATGGGAATTTCCTTAATTATTCTGTAGTAATTAATTAAAATTATTTCAGAAACATATGTATGTTAACATGGCACAAAAGAAAGTAAAAGGTTTCCAGACTTGGTTTTATTGCTTTTGTATCTTTTTCTGTTTAAGTAGTTCTGCCTTTTCATTGCTGAATCATCACACTTAACACATTTCTATGCATACACAATACTAATAGCAAATCCATACAAAGAAAGACTGACAAAAACTCATAACTGTTAAAAAGTTCTCCTATAAAATGCTGCAAGATTATTTAGGTTAGTAAAAAAAAAAAATAACAAACTAGCAAGAATTGTTAAAAACTCCAGAAGGATCTAATCAAAGTGTGAGACTGTGCGCCGTAATGACAGATGGAACTTAATGTAGATAAGAAAAAGGTAATGCATTTGGGGAGAAATCATTTAAACTTTTCATATCCATTGGTAGGATGTGAATTAGCTGAACTTCTCCAGAAAAAAACTAAGGGGTAATTATGGATGGAAGTGTTCATTGAAGACATCTGCTCAGTCTTCAGAGGCAGTTAAAGCTAATAGACTGATGGTTATATTAATAAGGCAAGAGAAAATAGTACAGAAAATATTATGACATTATGCTATATAACCACTGATTGAATTTCAGTTTGAATGCTGTGTTAGCTTTTGGATCCTTAGCATTTTAAAAGATGCAGTGTTTACAAATTAAAAGTTAAGACAAAAAAGGAGGAAAAAAGGAAATGAGAGGAAGTAAATGAGAGCTTCAGAATCAGGTCAGGTAGGCTGTGTGTGCCTACCTCTGCTCACAGAGTTTTGCTGGATGTGGAACTTCACCTTGCTCCTAGAAGCTTATGTACTTGTGAGTTGTGAACAGTGTACTGGTTAGGTGATCCTACTGAAGGACCTCAGGCTGATTACCTCATCCGTGCTTGGCAATAATTATCCCAGAAAGTACCATGGATGTGAATGTGTGTGGCGTGTGCGTTAGACTCTTTCCTCTTTACCACATGAAGCATGAAGTGGTTCCTCTCTGTGAAATGTTCTATCCATCCTTTGCCACTTATTCTCCTCTTTCCAACCTTCCATAGAATTTTTCAGTGGAAGCATAGCAAAGAAAAGGCCCCGTAGCATAGAAAGTCTAAACTGATACCACGATGCATGTAGCACTTACGTGTTTTCCATTCACTATTTTTCGTATCTTCCGTGGTTATCACACTAAAACTGAAAGTGCTCCAAACCCTATTCCATGTTCCCTACCTAAGCATGGTAGCGGATTAAGACGTAGCATAGAGTGTAGCAACCTAAGTATAGCTCAGGCTATATTTATGTGACCATGGGAAGTTCCTTCACTTACTGGCTCTTAATTTCTACTCTTCAAAATGGCAACAGCTATTTCTTGAGTACAAAGGACCATGCACATTTTTTTTCACAGTGGCTGTGTTAATTCATATTTCCAACATCAGCTGATAAGAGTACCCCTTTCTCTATATTCTCATTTGTAATTATGACGAAAACCATTATAGCTTCTATATTTCTTGTAGCACTATTTGTAATAGCTAAGACATGGGATCAACCAAAGTGTGCACTGATGACTAAATCAAGAAGAACACAGGCTACTATCATATAATAGATTACTATGTGGCCTTTAAAAAGAAAGCAATCCCATCATTTGCTGCAATGTGGCTGGACTTGGAGATCACAATATTGAATGAAATAAGCCATGTTAAGAAATACAGTAAGACAGGCACATAAGGACAAGTAGTACATGATTTCACTCATGAATGGAATCTAAAAGGTCTCTTTGATCATAGAATTAAGGGGCAGAATAATTGTCATTAGAGGCTAGGGATGATGATGGATCATAGGCATTGGATGTAGATTGCTTAAGAAATGTCATGGTCACATGGGAGGAGCAGTTGTTCATATTGTACCACAGATAGGGTAACAGTCAATAATACTATCTCTGCATGTTGCTTAATACAAAAAATAGATACAAGAGAAAGAGGGTTCTTTAATGCTCTTATCACAAATAAGAGACAGATTCTTGAGATGAAAGATAGTCTAAGCATCTTGAGTGGTTAACGTACACTGTGCAATTGTATGCAAGTATCACACTGTCACCGTATACTTATCCAAATATTATTTGTTAATAATTTTTAAAAGCTAGCATTGCATAAATCACAGTTATTTTAAGTATGGAATGGAATGATATACATGAAGTTTTGCTTAGGATAATTTTTCTTTGTTAGATAGTTTCATAGTGCGAGATAAGTGGAAGGTTTAGCACAGAAAGGAAATTATCACATCACTTAATCAAAATAGAATCTTTGCTTGATGGGCAATTTAAGCTTCCGTATGCTCAGTGTCAAGAGGCTATCCTAAATTGTAGTTTCCTATGCTCTCACCCCCAAATTCCCATTACAGACACTCCAAAATAACCCCTCAAGATCATCCTATTCTGATGCTAACAGGAGGGCTACTGTGGCCTTCTCTGCAATGTTCTCCTCTACTACGAAATGCAGGGCTGGTAGAAGCCAGAGCTCTTCTCTCTGACACCTTACAGTAACATACACCTTAACCTAGGGAGCAGTGCACAGTCAACACAGTTTTCCAGCTGGAAACCTGTCCCATTTCTTCAGGAGCCCACCACCAGCTGCAAACTCATAGCACTTTATCCAGAATGGCACAAAAGAACACACTGAATGAATTAAATTAACAAAGTTCTAGGTCTGCCTCATGATGAGTTCACTCACAAGGAAACCTCAAACAATAATTAGCAGAGCTCAAAAGCAAAACTATGCCTCATGCACCAAGCATAAAGTAAAAATATAGCCAATATTCACTCTTCCTGATCTTGGCTTCCTGGAGAGTGATTATTAAAAGGAGATTTATAACTCTCTGAAAAGGTGGAGCAGGTTTGCACCAGAAGAGCTAAATCTCCCTTTCTGAGTAGGGACCAGATGCTATGAAACTATTTGATGTGACTTTCTTCAAAAGAGGACACCAATGGGTGCAAGATGCTATTTCTTTCAAAAGTTCACTGGGGAAAAGAGATGCACAGTCCCGTTAGTCGCTAGCTTCTATCTCTCCTTGTTGTGTTTTGCGCACCAGCCTCCTCTTCTCAGGATAAAGGATTATTTCAAGTCACCTCATAATCTGCCTTGAGATAAGTAGCAATGAAGGCTCACTGCTTCATACCTGAAAGGAGCGGGGGGCGGCGGGGGGGAGAATGCCTCAAAGAAACGATTCGGTGAATTCCCTTGTTCTTCGGCACAGATTCCACATTTTCGTGGACAAGGACTATTCTGCTTGTCTTTGGTGAGTGTTAGATGAGATGAAAGGGAGGACACGTTGGTTCTTTTCCAGCTGCTCCACACAGCCCCTTTATTGAAAAACCCTCGTCTTCACTGGAGGGGCAACGAGTTAAAAGATGCGGCTGCTACTTCAGTAACAGCCATGGCACCTGGTTTCCAACTGGGCCTGGGTGTGAGCAGCTTGAGAACAAGATCAGAACAGACAGAGCCGATGTGGGGGTAGAAGTCCTTCTGCCACTGAAGTCAATGTCACCATCAAAGTCTGCGGAGGTACTGGGCTTCAAGGTACCACACTTGGAAATTCAAAGGAACTTTGGGAAATGATGTGCACTATTATATTGAACTATCTTTTGAGTTAAAATGTATAACTGAATTAATGTTAGATGATTGAGAGGGATTTTTTTAAATCATGCAAATGAAAGAGGTATTTTTTTCTCAGGCAATGAAATTCACATCCAGAGAAGCATTGCTAATCATTAGCATGAGGGAGGCATACTTCTGCCTAATCAAATGTCCATTAATACCGAGAATGTCTGTCCTCTCCATTGATTGCAGTTTAAAAAGGAACACATGAAAAGGTGGTCACATAAGATAGAGATGCCTTCATTAGTCAACATGAATGGCGTACTCTTCTTTTTAATGTTCTTTCCTTCTCCTTTTCCTTGGAGTTCAGTGAAAAGTGACATGTGTAAACCCCCTCTGTAAAATGTAATTAGTAAGTTAGGAATAAATCAATCACATTTTCCATTTAAAAGGCCCCGTTTTCCTGCATCTTTTTTGCATCTTTGACAGCATTCCTGGGCATGGAGATAGATTAGACTTGCATCCAGTTTTGCTATTGTGCTGCCCATGACTCAAAAGGATGAAGAGAAGAAAATGGGATGTCCTTCTGAGGTCAGGGTTAGTGATGGAAGACGGGAATGTGGAAATCTCAGCAGATGGAACATAGAAGAGGAAAACTGACTTCAGAGCTTGGTCTGAGTCCTTTTCTGGCTTGTTACTGGCTAACTGTGGTGACAGTATCCCCCATAGGTGATGGCATCAGTTGGTGGCACTGTTTGGGAGGAAAGCATTAGGGGAGTGGCCTTATTGGAGAAAGTGTGCCAGTGGGGGTGGGTCTTGAAGTTCCAAGTCCTTGTACTATTCCTAGTTCACTCTTCCTGCTTCCTGTTGCTGTTGGAGAGGCGAACTTCTGCTTTCAGCTTCTAGCTCAGCCACCATGTCTGTCACCTGCTGCCATGCTGTTTCCACCATTATGGGCCTTAAGTCTCTGGGGCTATAAACATGAATAATTCTTTTTTCAAAAGCTGCCTTTCTTATGCTGTTTTTTAAATCATGGTAATAGAAAATAACTAATACACAAACTTTGAGTGACACACAGTGTTTGGTTCCTCTAAGATGCATTACAGAAGTTCTATCCTCTGCTGGGCACTGTTCTGTGCTCTGGAATCCCTGAAGTCAGCAAAAGGCCTTGCTGTTTGCAGAAACATTAGCTGACTCACATGCTGTCTTCTTAGTAATATGGTCAGGTATTGTTATGATCCTTATTTTACACATGTATGTAATTAAGCACAGAGATTATGCAATATTTCAGTAAAAACACAAGCAGTAAATAGCATATAAAACAATTACATGTTCTATATCATGACTGTTTTTACTCTAGTATGATAAAGTAAACTCTTTTACTTCTTCAGGTTTGACAGCAAATCTGATTTCCCTGGATCATTCTACTTCAATAACATTCTCAATAGGCAAGGAACATAAAAGACAAGTTGGTTGACCTCTTTTTTTCTCATTTAGCACAAAGTTTGAGAGGTCTCCTACCCACTGATTTTATAATAGGGTGAGTTCTTGTTTAAGAAAGCCTCATGTGATCTGCTCCAATACTTCATGTGCTCTTGTTGCTGTACTGAATTTGTGTTCTCTCATTTTATGCTTCTATAACACATTTATGAGGCAATTGCAAGCTTTTAAGACTCAAATATGTATTTCTGAGAGAAATGATATGTGGATGAAAGAGTTGACAAGAACCCTACCCTCAGGGGTAGGGGAACATATTTTTAAATATATTTATTAATTCATTCATATTACATCTCAATTGTTATCCCATCCCTTGTATCCTCCCATTTCTCCCTCCCTCTTGCTTTCCCCTAACTCCCCTCCCCTATGACTGTGATTGAGGGGGACCTCCTCCCTTGTATATGCTCATAGGGTATCAAGTCTCTTCTTGGTAGCCTGCTATACTTCCTCTGAGTGCCACCAGGCCTCCCCATCCAGGGGACGTGATCAATATGGGGCACCAGAGTTTGAGTAAAAGTCAGTCGTAGGGGGACATATTAAATGAATACTCCGAGAACTTATTATCCCAGGACTGAATACAGAATATCCTGTGAGGTTCTAGAAGACAAGCTGTGGTGGAAATTCAAACAAGAGAGTTTGCTAACCACTGATGAAATGAAGAAAGGAAAGGCTCATGCCAGTGAAGAATTTCCTATTGGGTTCTAAGGTTATGCATATGGTAAGGAGGTGTCTGATCACTGTAGGTAGTTGGTCAACCGTGTTATAGGAACGTGTCTCACATGCATGGATACCATAGATGCTCTTTCTTGGAAAAATTGAGCACAAGAAAGAAAAGTAGTTGCACTCCAAGCTTAAAAGTCAGTAAAATGCTTGAATCTGTTTCAAAGAGGATCTTAAATCACAAAATAGGGCTTGCTCAAATGAAGTTATGCTTGGGGTAAGGTATATTTATTGAAAACACAGTGTAAAAAGTATCTATAGAAAAGGAGGTAAAAACCTGCAGTGCTATAATGAACACACTGATTTGAAAGACTCATTGAGGCCATATCCATAACCAACAATATGAATAATAATTGGTCAAATCAAAATCACTCACGCATTAAATGAGAACATTTGTATCTCTGTGCTTGAAGCAGAATATGCTTTTTATGTTGGATATCTGAAAGGCATAATCATGACAGAACCATTAGCTAGGCTAAGCCTGTTCCAGGGTAAATGCATTCTTAGTCTGGTGGAAGAGCCAGATAGCATATTTTGAAAATGTGTGATGATTTTCTTACATGTAAGTGCTATTTATCTCACCTTTGGTGAAAGTTGTTTGTTTATACTGCCTGCTACTGTTTCATCTGGACATGCTTTTCTCCTACATCTCTTGGGATGTAATTCTCAAAAATTCAAAGCAATTGGCGATTTTAGGCTACATAGTGAATGGCAGTAGATAGGTCCCATAGGTCCCATAGTAAGTTTGTGGGTACCATAAGACGCCATTATAATCATTCAACCCTGGAGTAGCAGCAGGGCTTTGTAGAGGATAAAGAGCCCCTAGCTCCTATAGTAGGATGTGACTTCTCCAGAGTATAAGTTGGGTCAGTAGTTCTCCCACTTGTCATTAGCATCACGTGGCACTAAGAAAAGGTTATCCTTTCCGATGTTGTCACAGACTTCCTTAAAGACGGACCAATAAGCATGTCAGGAATTAGAAATCCTTGAAACTGTCAGTTACACCCATTCATGGAGAGTTTCCTTCTGAGAAAGAACATCTGATAGAACATTAAGAAATGTGTGGTTATTTTGACATGAATACCTTTTTTTCTGGAATGGAAAAGAAAACTGCAAAAGGCAGCATGAAAATGTCCAACCCAAGAATCCTAAGCTGTCTGAGAGGAAGCTCTTGTTGTCTTCCCTTGAAAGGAGACTTTACCTTTATAGAGAGTTTATTTTTGCAAAGGCATGTGCTAAACATGCAAAATATAGATGATATTGATTGATTGATATGTACTAAGAGATGACATTGTAGGAGATAAAGTTACAGTAAGGTAAGACACTGCTTTGAAGGAAGTTGTCATTGGCTATGTAATTTATACTCTGTACTATTGAAAAGTCCGTATGAGTTTTAGATTTATTGAACAAACTTTGACAAATAAATAGGAAGTTAAAATATGAAGTAAAGCTGTATTTTGGGTATGAACTGTCAATTACAAATTACTACTGCGTAGTGTTACATGGCTTCCAGCCTGGGAATCCTTTGGTTCTTTTCAGAGTACTCACGATGTTCCCCAGGGCATGTCACCCAGCAATCACTGATTAATGTATTCATTTACACATCTATCTATGGAGAGTTTATGCCATACATGTTGAGGATGAAACACGACTCTTACAGCTTGTAGTTTATTAGGTTGAAAACAATAAGAGAACAAACTTGTCTTAATACAGTTTTAAGCATAAATTATTATATATTGAGTAAATATTGGGATTCATTGCCATCAACCCAGAAAATGGATATTCAGAGGCAAAAACTTAAATTAAGTCACAGTCCACACCTCTGGCCAGAGTAAGTGAAAGAGATCAACATAATAAAAGAAGCTAACTATTTTGCATTTATTTTTTCTGCTTTATGTTGACCTAATTTATATTCAATAGCATTTGCCTATTGAGGCTCCCACAGACAACTATACCTATCTCCAGTGTCTCTCTCCAGGGAGGTACACACCCACACTGTAACTCCACCCATCGCTGTGATTGACTAGGGAACATGGGCCTTCCCTGCCTTTCTGCAGTAATTTCCACACACAGACTGTAGACTCATATTGCCAACTCCACCTATTCCTGAAAATCAAGATGTGCCCCACTCTAGAGACAGATATAAAACCCACCCAGCTTTGCCACTTACTTGATTGATACATGTTCACAGACACCCCCACACCCATCACCTACCTCCTGGCCTACTGTTGAGGAATTTTAATCCAACAACATGGTAACTCTGGCTAGAATACAGACACACATTTAGTGCATAACTTTAGCCCAAAACAATGACTTTAATGGAAAGACAGACAAAGTTACGAATCAGAGAAAGGTATGACAGAATGAGTCAGAGATAGGATATTCCCAGCTTTTGTGAGAACAGACAGGAAAGAGGGACTACTTAACATATTGAAAAACACAAATAGATCCATATTTATTACTGTGCACAAAACTAAAGTGCAAATGAAATAAAGACCTCAACATAAAACCAGTCTCACTAAATCTGTTAGAAAAAAATAAAATCCAAAGAAATCTCTAAAAACCCCAATGATAAAACTTTTAGAAAATCTAGGACATTATACAAAGTCAACCTGTGAATAATAACCTTAAGAAAAGAAAGACTCAGGTCAAAGGTTCAGAAATATTTTTCAATAAAATTATGATAAAGTTCCCTAGCATAAGTAGAAAGATGTGTATCAAGACTTAAGAGGCATACAGGACCATAAGTACAACTCACCACACAAAAAATAGTCAAATTAGTAAATTAATGATATGTTTGAAGGGATTAGAAAAACAAGAAGTCAAGACCTCAAAATAGGTAAAGAGATCATCAAAGTCAAGATAAAATTAAAAAAAAAAATAATCAAATAAACAAAGGTCCTAGAAACCTTCAAGAAGAACATTATGACGGGCAGATCTGAGCCCAGGGATCCTGTTCAAACTATGGCACCAGCTAAGGACAATATGTGCAGTAAACTTTGAGCCCCTACCTAGATCTAGCCAAATGGACAGGACATTCTCTACAGTTGAGTGGAGAGTGGGTTCTGATTTTTCACATGAACTCTGATGCCCCATATTTGACCACGTCCCCTGGATGGGGAAGCCTGGTGGCACTCAGAAGAAGGATAGCAGGTTACCATGAAGAGACTTGATACCCTATGAACATTAACAGGGGGAGGAGGTCCCCCTCAGTCAGAGTTATAGGGGAGGGGAGTAAGGGGAAAATCAGAGGGAGGGAGGAATGGGAGGATACAAGGGATGGGATAACAATTTAATTGTAATATAAATAAATTAATAAAATATATTTTTAAAAAAGAGTTGGTACTTTGAAAAAGCTCACAAGATTAATGAACTGTTGGGTAAATTTACCAAAAGAGAGTGATAATCTAAGTCAATATAATTACAGATGAGAAGAGAGACAGTACAACAGATACTGAGTAATTTAAGAGAATCATTAAGAACACAATTTAAAAATCTATATTCTACCATAATGAAAAACATAAAAGAAATGGGTGAATGTATAACTTTACAAGCTACCAAAGTTAGATAAAAATCAATTGAATACTCTAATTTGAACCTATTTTATCCTATGACATAGAAGCTCTGATGGAAAATATTCTACCTAAACTAAAAATGAAAACCAAATGCATTCAATACAGAATTCTCCCAGATATCTGTAGAAGAACTACCACCGAAACTTCTTAAATTTTTTTCTCAGAATATAAAAGACAGAAGCATTACTAAATTCACTTTATGAAACCAGTATTACCCTGATAACAAAACCAGTCAAAAACTGATCTAAAAATAAAACTATAGCGCAATATATTTGGTGAACGTGGATAAATAACTCAATGAAGTACCTGAAAACCATTCCAAGAACACATAAAAATTGTCTATGCTTCACACAATGCTTTGCTGTGAGTTTCAGCATCTGTTTCTAATTGCTTTTGGGTGGAGATTCTCAGAGTACAGCTCTGTTAGGCTCCAGTTTGCAAGCATATAAAAGTATTGTTAATATTGTCAGGGGGTTGGCTCTCTTCCATGGGGTAGGTCTTGGCTTGGGCCAGGCATTGGTTGGATATTCCCTCAGTCTCTGCCCTATCTGTTCTATCTTTATCCCTGCAGGTCTTGTAGGCAGGGTAAGTTTTGGTTCAAAGGTTTTGTGAGTGAGTTGTTCTCCTCCCTCTACTAGGAGTCTTGTCTAGTTAAAAGGTGTCCTTTTCAGTCTCCTTGCCCCTGCTATTAGGAGTCTCCGCTAGAACCCTCTTATATCCTCTCTGAGGCCTATTCTGACTTAGGTCTCCAGCTTTTCACAGAGATGACCCTACCCACAGTTTCTCTTTCCTCTACAGGCCTTGTAATCCCACCCCAGGTCTGATCTCCACCCTTATTTCTCTCTGTGCTGAAGCACAGAGGAGGAGGAGGAGGAGGAGGAGGAGGAGGAGGAGGAGGAGGAGGAGGATAAAATTGCGTAGAGGTGACAAGAGCTCCACAAAAAGACCAACAGAGCCAACTAACCAGTGCCCCGAAGGGTTGTATAGTTTGAAGTACCAACCAAGGACCATGCATGGACTGGACTTAGGTACTCTACATAGATGTAGCCAATAGGCAGCTCAGGCTTCAAGTGAGTCCTGTAGTGAGAGGAGCAGGGGCTATCTCTGACATGGACTCTGTTTTTGATCACTCATCTTCTGGCGGGATTGCCTTGTCAGGCCACAAGGGAAGAGGATGTATTCAGTCCTGATGTGACTTCATGAGCTGGGGTGGGTGTATAGCAGTCCCCCTTTTCTGAGGTGTAGGGGATGCAGGTTGGGGAATGAAGGTGGGACTGGGAGGAGGGAAGGGAAGGGACTATGACCAGGATGTAAAGTAATTAAATAAATTATAAAAAACTTGTCGCTCATGGTCAATCAACTTTTTTTGCCAGAGATTCTGTGATGGTTCAGCATATGCAAATTTATAAACACAATTTGCCATATAAATAGATGCCAGGGTAGAAAATACAACATTATTTCATCAGCTACAGAAAAGACCTTTGACAAAATCCAATATCCCTGCATGATAAAAGTATTGGAGACAATAGGGACACAGTGGACACATATCACTATAAGAAAGGTAATATAAATGAAGTTCACAGCTTGCATCATGCTAAATGGAGAAAAATTCAGAAAATTTCCACTAAAATGAGGATCACGACAAGGAGGTCAATTTTTTCTACTCATTTTCAACATAGTCTTATCTAGAGCAGAAGACAAGGGAGAGGTAAAGGGGCTACAACTATGAAAAGATGAAGTTAACCCATCTTATTTGAAGATGATAGTGTAATTGTACACATAAATCACCACCAGATACCTCTTAAGTCTGATTTAAAAAAAAAAAACACCCAGGAAAGTGAAAGGATACAAAATTAGCACAAAAAAGAATCAATAGTTTCTTCTATGTAAATAACAAACACAGCCTCGCACATCCGCGGAGCGGTGGAGGCTGCTGGCGCGCAGTTGGGCAACAGAGGCTATGGGGCTTCTTCGACCTGGACGACAGGCTCATCTACAGGATCAGGGCGAGCAGGAGAGGCATGCTGGAGTTACAGATGCTGTCGGACATCTTCGTCTTCTCCAGTCCTTACTCCACCCATACTTTCCTTCTTCTGCCTTCAGCTTCAAGGAGAATCCAAAGGAGTATCAGATGTGGAAACCCACTTACAAAAGCCAGCCCTTTCAATACTAAGGGTCCTATGCTTCATTAGGTAATAAACCTCTTACAGTCAAAGTACCACTACAACGAAGAGGCTGAAAGCATACGTGATAAAATTCAAGTTCAACTCAGCAAGGAGCGTCTTCATCCTCACAGTCACAGAGTCACAGAAGTCAGGACTTCACACTGGGAAGAAGCAATCCAGGAAACCAAAGGTGGGACCAGCAATAGGGAACTGGCTGAGGAGTGTTATTTCCTGTGGAAATCTACACGTTTAGAGCATATGACCCTAGCAGAAAATGTGAAAGCCATGCTCAGTGAACTTCACAAAGAGGTCCGCCTACTCTTCTTAACAAATGGTGACACACAGACACGGAGGGAACAGATCGAGGCGTGTGCCTGTAGGTCTTACATTGATGTTATTGTTGTTGGAGGAAGAATGGAAAGAGGAGAACCCAGCACCTTCCATATTTTCTCACTGCTGTGATCTCCTTGGAGTGCAGCCTGGGGACTGCATCATGGTTGGTGACACACTAGAAACTGATATACATGGCGGCCTCAATGCAGGACTGAAATCTCAGTCTGGATAAACAGGAGTGGAAGGGTGCCGCTGACATCATCCCCCATGCCTCACTATATACTTTCCTCTGTTCTGGAATTACCTGCTTTCTTGCAAAGCATAGATTGCAAAGTCAGCAAATCCGTGTAAACACACCGAAGGCACTGTGACCGTGTTCAGGGCCAATTTCTAGGGCTAGAACTAAGGAAAACTAAGGCGTTATGTTGGTTCTGGTCTAAGAATAATGTGAGTAAGAGATTCACACCCACACTGTGAAGATCCTCCCGACCCTGCTGATGTTAACCACAGGCTTCTGTTCATACCCCAAATCCAGGTTTTAATTGTGTAGTCCAGAAAACCTGAAAAAAGGCAGGATACTGGTTTGTAGACTAGAAATATATAGATATTCTAAAATTGAGATTCAGGCAACTGAATCGGGTCAATATAAATACTTAATCATACAAATAAAGACAATTCATAGTGAAATTTTATATCTTTTAGACAAATATTTGTTATAAATATTTTCCTACTTTCAATGTGTATGTTCTCTATTATCTATTTTTTCTACACGATTTTTGAGGGCTGATTTTTTGTGTGGTGTAAACTTAACAGATTCTTATAGTTTGGAAAAACTATTAAAAATCAAACCATGAAAAATAACAAACACACAAGAAATAAATTTTAAACATACCATTTACCATCAGCTAAAAAATCCTCATGGAATAGATGTAATCAAAGAAGTGAAAGATTGTACAATGGAAACTTAAGACACTGAAAACCTGAAGATACCAGAAGATAGAAAAATCTCTTATGCTCATGGATTAACAGCATTAATACTGTGAAAACGACTATCCTAGTAAAAGCGAACTACAGACTCATTGAATCATCATTATATTTCCATTGGTGTTCTTCACTGAAATTGAAAGTAAAGGTTACAAATTTCAGATACAAATACAAATGACCCAGCATAGTCCATTTCTCACCAACAACAAAACTACTAGATGTACGACCATGCCAGATTCAAGTTATATGACAAACAAACAAAAACTGTGTGATACTTGCATAAAAGCATCCTCATTCATCAATGGACTAGAATGGAGGACCTAAACATAAACTCTATTTTTTTTCAAGAGACCTTGGAGTTTTTATTTATTTATTTATTTTTAATTCTTAATTGATTTATTTAGATTGCAACTCAATTGTTATCTGATCACTTGTATCCTCCCTCCCTCCCACTTTCACTCTATTCCCCTCCCCTAGGTCTATGACCGAGGGGGATTTCTTCCCCCACTTTATGGTCATAGGTTATCAAGTGTCATCTTGGTAGCCTGCTTATTTCTTTTTTTGAGTGCCACCATGGCTCACCACAAAGGGGAGGTCATCAAATAGGGGGCACCAGAGTACATTTCAGAGTTAGTCCCTGCTCTCCACCCAACTGTGGAGAATGTCCTATCCATTGGCTAGATCCGAGTAGGGGTTCAATGTTTACTACTTATAATGTCCTTGGTTAGTGCAATAGTTTGAACAGACCCCCCCTGGGCCCTGATCCATCCATTATGATGTTCTTCTTGTAGGTTTCTAAGATCCTCTGGATCTTTCTATTTCCCTATCTCCTATATTTCTCTTACCAAGAGTAACAGTGTGATGTCCTCACATCTATCCCAATCTCCTGGTAAGTGAAGGAGTTCATGGGACATGCCTTTTGGGCTAGTGCCCAATTATAAGTGAGTATGTACCATGTGATTCTTTCTGCTTCTGCGTTAACTCACTCAGTATGATAGTTTCTAGTGCCATCCATTTATCCACAAATTTCAGAGTTTCCTTGGTTTTTTTATAGCTGAGTAGTATTCCATAGTGTAAATATACCATAGTTCCTTTATCCATTCTTCAACTGAGGGACATTTAGGCCATTTCCATGTTCTGGCTATTATGAATAAAGCTGCTATGAACATGGTTGAGCATATGTCCCTGTTGTGTCGGGCAGTATTTCTGGGTATATTCCAAGGAATGAAATAGCTAGGTCTTGAGGAAGCCCTATTCCCAGTTAAAAGAACATCAACAGACCAGGTCTTAAGGTCAACAATTAACAAATGGGACTTCTTGAGGCTGAGAAACTTCTGTAAGGCAGGAGATGCTGTCAAGAGAACAGAGAAACAGCCTACAGAATGGGAAAAGATCTTCACCAACCCTACATCTGACAAAGGTCTAATATCCAAAATATATAAAGAACTCAAGAAATTAAACACCACCAAACCAAATAACCCAATTAAGAAATGGGGCTCAGAACAAAACAGAGAATTCTCAACAAAGAAATATCAAATGGCTGAGGAACACTTGAAATGCTCAACGTTTTTAGTCATCAGGGAAATGCAAATCAAAACAACGCTGACCTACACATCTTACACCTATCAGAAGTGACACCACATGCTGGCGAGGATGTGGAGAAAGAAGAGTACTCCTTCATTGTTAGTAGGAATGCAAACTTGTACAACAACTTTAAACACCATTTCTATAGCCACTAGTTTTATTTTTGCTAATGTGGTCAATTATACATATCAGAGAAAACAGTAAGTTCAATAATGCTGGTCAAACTGGATGGCTACAATATAGAAGACTGAAACTCAATCCTCTCTCACTCTGCACAAAACTAGATGCCAAATGGCTCAACAACATAAAGAAAAGACTTGAAACTGTAAATCTGATAGATGAGAAAACCTCTGAACTCATTTGCACCTTGAAGAATTCTCTTAACAAGGCAAAATACCATAGGCATTGAAACAAACAATCAATAGGACATCAAGAAAAATACGTTTCCTAACAGGAAATAAAGAAATCTTTACAAGTTCTACAGCTGATAAAGAATTAGTAAATAATATATATATATATAAAGTTCAAAAAATTAAACAAGAAAACAAATAATCTACATAACCACCAATTAACATGGTGATTTCTCAAAAACCTAAAACTATCATATGATCCAGCTATAGCACTATGGGGTATATACCCAAATGACTCCATATCCTATTTAGAGATATCTGATACTCCATGTTCATTGATCCTCTACTCAAAATAAGTAGGAAATGGAAAACAGCATGAATTACCATTAGCTGATAAATTGATATCGACAATGTAGAATATGTGACCAGTAGAATGTTATTTAGGTGTTAAGAAAATGAAATTATTAAATTCAAAGGTAAGTGGATGGGAGTTGAAATAATCATTATAAGAAAACCCAGCCGACCCTAAAAACCCAAGCATCATATTTCCCTCTCATCTGTAAATGCTAGTGTTTCATCTTCAGATATTAGTTTTCCATTTGGAATCCATGAGGTTAGGAATTATTTTTTATTTAAGTAACTTATTCAGATTACATCTCAATTGTTATCCTCTCACTTATATCTCCCTGTTCCCTCCTCCCTCTCTCTGTCATCCTATTCCCCTCCTCTAGGTCTGTGATAAAAGGGGACCTCCTCCCCCATCATATGATCATAGCCTATCAGGTCTCATCCTGGTAGCCTGCTTACTCTTCCTCTGAGTGCCACCAGGTCTCCCCACCAAGGGGAATGGCCAAATAAGGGGCACGAGAGTTCATGGAAGAATCAGTCCCTGCTCTACATACAACTGTGGAGAATGTGGTGTCTATTGGTTAGATCTGGATAGGGGTTCTAGGTTTATTGCATGCATTGTCCTTGGTTGGTACAGTAGTTTGAGCAGACCCACTGGATCCAGATCAGCCTGTCACGATGTTCTTCTTGTAGGTCTCTAGGACCCTCTGCATCCTTCTATTTCCCCATCCTCTCATATCTCTCTTACCTACAGTCCCAATAGGAAGTCCCCCAAACTGTCCCAAACTCCCGGTAAGTGAAGACTTTCATGGGGCATCCCTATTGGGCTAAGTGTCCAATTATAAGTGAGTATATACCATGTGTACCTTTCTGGGTCTGGGTTAACTCTGTCAGGATGATCATGTCTAATTACATGCCTTTGCCTGCAAATTTCAGGGTTTCCTGGTTTTTAATAGCTGAGTAGTATTTCATAGTGTACATGTACCACTGTTTCTTTATCCATTCTTCGCTTGAGGGCCATCTAAGTTGTTTCCAGGTTCTGGCTATTATGAATAAGACAGCTATGAACATGGTTGAGCAGATGTCCTTGTTGTGTGGTAGAGCATCTTTTGGGAATATTCCAAGTAGTGGAATAGCTAGCTGGGTCTTGAGGTAGCCTTATTCCCAGTTTTATGAGAAAGCACCAGATTGATTTTCAAAGTGTTTGTACAAGTTTGCACTCCCGCCACCAATGAAGGAATGCTCCCCTTTCTCCACATCCTTGCCAGCATACGCTGTCACTTGAGTTTTTTATCTTAGCCATTTTTATGGGTGTAAGATGAAATCTCAGAGTTCTTTTGATTTACATTTCTCTGATGACTAAGGATGTTGAGCATTTCTTTAAGTGTTTCTCAGACATTTGATGTTCTTCTCTTGAGAATTCTCTGTTTAATTCTGAGCCACATTTCTTAATTGGGTTATTTGGTTTGGTGGTTTTTAATTTCTTGAGCTCTTTATATATTTTGGATATTAAACTTTTGTCAGATGTAGGGTTGCTGAAGATATTTTTCCCAGTCTGTAGTAAGATTAGGAAATTATTGATGGGAAATGGGCAGAAGCGTTCAAAATGCAATAGAAGAGGTTAAACTGGAGTTGGGGAGCAAAAGGTAGGGTAGAGGCTGAAGTGTGGGGAGGGCTAAGTAACACTGAAATCCTTTCAAAAAGGGATTTCACACACACACACACACACACACACACACAGAGAGAGAGAGAGAGAGAGAGAGAGAGAGAGAGAGAGAGAGAGAGAGACAGACAGACAGACAGACAGAGAGACAGAGAGACAGAGAGAGACAGAGAGAAAGAGAGAGAGACAGAGACAGAGAGAGAGCACTATAATGGTGTAACCATTTAATAGGTCAACAATTAACCTATTCACAGACTAACTAATAAAAAACCAGCCTATGAGCATATACAGGGGGAGAAGGTTTCCCTCAGACACAGTCATAGGGGAGGGGAGTAAGGGGAAAATGGGAGAGAAGGAAGAATGGGAGGATACAAGGGATGGGATAACAGTTGAAATGTAATATCAACAAATTAATAAAATATATTAAAAAATAAATAAAATCTATACATATCTACTTTTTAAAAAAGCCAGTGCCAGGAGTGAGTCATTTCTCTTAAAGTGATTGTCCAGTTAGGCCCCATATACCCTCAAACACCAGAGGCTATTGCCATCTCTCTTCATTGTAGCCTATAACTTGATAGTACGACCTGATTACTGAAGACACGGAATGTGAAAAAAATCAATCTGGTACTGACCTGGATACCTACATAGTTATGGAAGATTTTATACATGATACCAGAGTCGAATAGTAATCATCAATTATACCCAACTATGAATCCTGTGAGATACAATAATAACTGGCTTGGCTAAATACGTTCACACATTTAATTTTGGCATGAATACCACTAGAGTAACCAACCACTTCTTCATTAGATTGAAATCTCATTCCTTAAGATAAAATCCAGGCCCAAATCATAACGCTAAGCAGATCATAGGCCCCAGGGAAGTACCTGCTACTCTTATGCTGCTAAATGGTACTGAGCTGACTCCTAATGAACTATTGTTATACCCACAGGTCAATGCGTCTCTCAGTCCTTATCTGAGATATTCTATTTTCAGTGGATGATAACTAACACAAGGGTCCCCAACTGGCCCTGGTGCAGAAAATAATTGACAGCTGTAGTGGATGTAAACATGTTTTTGTTTTGATCCCAAACGTGGGATGTAAAACAGACTTGTGGAAGGGTGTGTAATGTTTTTTGTTTTTTGTTTTCTGTTGAAAACAGACTTGCGAGAGACTAGGTGATGCTTCTCCACTAGAAAAGGAACCGCCTCTTGTGGGGGCAGGGTCTTTGTCAACTGACAAACATTTTAGCACAGACTCTGAGTGGATATATACATATACATATACATGCACATATATACCCTACACATACATACACACATACAGCATACACACACACACACACACACACACACACACACACACACACACACACACAGAGTATATATGCCCAAAACAAGGGGTGGGGCTTTTTGGTCTTGGCTGTTTATCACTCTATTTTGAGACATTTCTAGAGAGAGCCATTCTACCAAACACTTTGAGGTTTCAGGTTCTGCCTGTAGTTCCACGTTCTGACTGCTGTTTCAGGTATTGAGTGCTGTTCTGGGCTCTGGATGTTGCAATTGCAGTCACTTTTGTTGAATTGCTGGTTTTCTGTTTAATGGGTCTGTTGGAATTCTGTCGAATATGCCAGTGGAATTGCTCCAAGGAACTGAGTTTAAAAAGGTCTACTTCTCCTGTTCCCATTAACATCTTTTCTCTCCTATATGGTGTAGGTGGGTTTGAAAGGAAGTGGTATAAGCAAAAAAATAATTCCAAATAAAGTAGGTTTGAAAAATTTAAATGCCTACAGACAGCATAATGTTCTGTCCTAAAGGGAACATATATACTACATTCCCTCTTCCAAAGCTCAGGAATCACTCATCTCTGTACAAGTAAGACCAATAAGCTCTTTAGCTCCCCTTCATGAAATTGTACCTTGGTTTGTTGTTCAGAGCTTAAGAGGAGTAGATGCTGTATCCTCTTTAAAAGAGGGAATTTTAATAATGCCCATGTTGTTTGGGGTTTTTCAACTTGACACAGACCTAGACATATCTGGGAGGAAAGAACTTAATTGAGAAAATTCCAGTGTAAGACTGGTGAGTGGGCAAGTCTATGTGACATCTTCTTAGTTAGTGATTGATGTGGAAAGATACATCCTATTTATATGTGGTGCTGCCTCTGGACAGGTGTGAAAGAACACAGACTGAAGAAGCTGTAAGGAGCAAGCCAATAAACCAAGTTACTTCACAGGTTCTGCTTCAGCCCTTATCTCTGAGTTCCTGCCTTGAGTTCCTGACCTGACTTCCTTCATTAATGGAGCATGATCTGAGAGTTAGTTGTATGATGAAATAAACCCTTTCCTTCCAAGGTTGCCTTTGTTCTTGATATTTTATCACAGCAATAGCAACCCTAACAGAAACAATAAGTCTAACCTAGGAGTTTTGAAGTTACATATTATTAGACAGCCAAAACAAAAGCACTTGTAACTTCCTGGTTTCTGAATTTTTTCCAGAGGTGAGCTAGAAGAAAAGGACTCAAATGTTCTTGGTCTGTATGTTTCCCCTTCCTTTTGTAGATAAAAATGAACAAATAACACTGCTAATTACATAAATATCTAACAGATCTATTTATACATATGCTATGTGTTTAGGCAGCAAAGAATATATGCAAAAATGCTATGGCTGAGGAGAGCACAGTAGCAGTACGGACAGGGCAGGGACAAGGAAACTCTTACCAATGTTTCCTGATCAATACTCCCATGTCTAGACTTTGTTATAATCCATAGAGAGACTGCCCTCCTAGAGAGCAATGTCCACAAAACACAACTCAAAATACAGGATGTGGGATCCAATTTAAAAGCTCGTTGTGGGGTGGAGTGATTGCTCAGTGATTATAAACACTGGCTGTCCATGCAAAGGACCTAGGTTCAAAGTTCACCATCCATATGGTAACACACAGTGGTCTGTAACTCCAGTCCCAGTAGATCTAATGTCCTTTTCTGATTTCCTTGGGTACTGCACAATGTAGGGCAAAGACACACCTTCAGGCAAGCACTCAATACACATAAAATAAAAATATAATTGTAAAATCTATAAACATTTTTCAAGAAGCACTTATCCAAATTTTAGAGTGAAATGGTTAAATTGTCTCTTTTCTCCTTCAGTTTTGCTTAGGAATAATTTTATACTAGTTTGGTGGTGGTGGTGGTGGTTCTGCTGCTGCTGCTTCTGTGTGTGTGTGTGTGTGTGTGTGTGTGTGTGTGTGTGTGTGCGTGCGCGCGCGCGTGCATGTGTTTAAGTGTATGTGTGTAGTGTTTTAACCCATGTCTACATGTTGTGTTTTAACCCATTCCTTTAATCATTCTCCTTCTGTTTTGAGGCAGCGTCTCAGGTTCTTTCCCCAAACTTGCAGGTAACTGTGTTGCTTAGAATGGCTGGCCACTGAACTCCCAGATTCCATGTGTTTCTGCCTCTATAGTGCTGCAGTTAAAGACCATGCTGACGTGGGGTGTTGGGGATCTGAACTTGGCTTCTCATGTTTCCATAGTGAGGACTTTACTCACTGAGCCATATTGCCATTCCTGTGTTCATTTACATTAGTTAACTAATTAATTTTACTTACTATTCACACTAATAATATTAACACAAACACATTTTTGACAGACAGAAAAGTGCAATAGAATTATTGTTGAAATAGCATCTTTCTTTTAATGTACAGATTTATATAAATAATTAAGGTGGTAGTTCAGATATGTGTAAGAAAAAAAGTTGATTAAAAATAAAAATGCATGGAATAAGAGAAGTAAGTTGGGAAAATCTTGGAATCTTGTTAGAAATCTGTCCTTTTATTGTGACATCAGCTTCCTGGCTTCGAGGTGTGTCTCTTATATTAAGAGGTCATAAGAGTTAGGGCACAACTCTACTTAGTTTTATGTTCATTCTCTTAGATTGACATTAATAGGTGTTTCAAGAAACCCATGAAATATTTTCATTATCTATGTCAAATTTCTTTATGTTTTTTTCTATCATGGAGGATTTTCTGCTTTAGTATGCTTAAGAACACATTGCATGGGGCTGGAGATATGGCTCAGAGGTTAAGGGCAATGACTGCTCCTCCAGAGGTCCTGAGTTCAATTCCCAGCAACCATATGGTGGCTCACAACCATCGATAATGAGAACTGATGCCCACTTATGGCCTGCAGGCGTACATGCAGACAGCACCGTATTCATAAAAGTAAACAGATAAATCTTTTAAAAAACACATTAAATGAAGAGAAACGTTATTTCAGAACATGAGTACTAAATATCGCAATTAATTGTATTTGTTTCTCCTGATATAATTTTCTACAACTTAGTAACTACTCATGTATCTAAAATATATTGTACATATAATTACATCAAGCTAAACACTGCTTTGATGGAGTAATGGGAATGGAGTGAACATTTAAAAATGGCCAAAATGTACAAATAAAAATATTCCCTAGGGGCTGAGCAGGCATAGCCTTCCTACTCTTAGACACTCCCTTGGTTACTGTGTCTGTTCACCATGGGAACCCTTGTTGTCCAGCCACTTGTAACCCAGAGAAGTTGGTTAGTATGGCTACAATGTAGATGCAGACAAATAATAACGATGCTCTTTATTTTATTGCTATAATCCTCTGTTGTGGTTTGAATGAGAATGTCTCCCATAGACTCATGTTTAAATGTTTAGTCCCCAGTTGATGAAGAATTTGGAAAGAATTAGAAGGTGTGGTTTTGTTGGCATAGGTGTGGCCTTGTCTGAATAGATGTGGTTTTGTTGGAGGAGATGTGTCGATGTGGGTAGATTTTGAGGTTTCCAAAGCCAAATTCAGGTCCAGTGTCTTTCTTGCTCTGCCTGCTGCCTGAAGATAAGGATATAAAGCTCTCAACTGTTGCTGAGTCACTCTGTCTACCTACTTACCACCCTGATGATAATGGATGGACTCTCTAAATCTGTAATCCCCTGATTAGATAATTTATTTTATAACAGTCGCCTTGGTCATAGTGTCTCAACACAATAACAAGGTGGGTATTAAAGTGAGGAATCTCCTCTGATAAACAATAAACAGGTTTCTACAAGCAAGAAGGCCTTTTAGTTAACTATTTAAAGACCTTTCCAAAAACATGCAAGACCTGAATGATTCAGTGAAATAACACATGTTTGTGAAGAAAATAAATAAATTAGATATGATTGGAAAATGGTGTGGGGGGAGCGTAGTAGGGAGGATGATATGATGTTGGTGGAGGGCAGGATGGCTGCAGAGATCAGGGTGTGAGTGGAGGGTCTTGTGTGGATGGAAATGTGTGGTCCAAAAAAATAAAATCCAACCCAAAAGAAGATACCTAGGTAAAAGGCAAAGAAAATAGGAAGGACCTAGGATGAACTATCCCGTTGGTGATAGCCACAGCGTTTGTCTGTCATCCTCTCAGTAAGTGAGATTTTTTTCTCTTAAACATCAAGACAAATAATCTAATAATATGTGCACATACATGTAAAAGTAGTAGCCATCAGCCAGTTTAACTGTAGTGAATATAGGTGGTAATCAGCTTTGCATCTCTACGAGATGTTTACTCAGTGTTTCCAAGGGTTGGATTAGAGTCGTTTGGCCTTGTTGTTTTGGGGACTTTTGATATAGAATATCACAAGAACATGCAGGCCACCCAGAAACTGTCTGGAAAATTCAATGCCGTGATGCCTAAAGTGTTTGATGCATTTTTTTAGACATCCACCTACCAAAGGCTGCCACTGATCTCTACGAGCCTTCTTCTCAAACAACGCATAGAATCTTCTCTTTTCTGAATAAAATCTCAATCATTTCATTATTCCTTGTGTATGATGTGGACATGTATGTGTGTGCACATGTGGTGACCATAGGAGAATGTCTAGTACCCTGTCATCTTACCCTTGAACCTGGAGCTTGTCACAATTCAGTAGGGCATCTGGCCAGAAAGATCCCAGGATCTGCTTGGTTTTGCCCCTTTCACCACTAGGGTCAATGGCACACACAGCCAAGCTTCAAATTTACATGGGTATTGGGGATCCAAACTCAGGTTCTCCTACTTAGCCTCTGAGCCACCTGCCAAGCCCTCGTTTGTTTTTAAAATACACTAGAGATTTCAAGAGTCCTGTTTATTCATGCCTAAGTAAAAATCCCATATGTCCTCCATTTGTTCCCAAATAAGTCTGCCTCCTCGGAAGTTCACATCTATTTGACTTTGAGGAAGGATGTCTTTTGAATTTCAGAATAGAGATCACTTTTGGCAGAAACATTTTGGAGGCATGGTTCAAGCAGAAGGGAGAGTAGGAACGGAAACACCAATGTACTGAGGGAAGTGCAGCATCTTCTTTCTGAATTTATTCCCTTTCTCTTACTCCTCTCCTCCTTCCCTCCTCTTTCCCTCCCATCTACTTTCCCTTCCTTCCTTTTTACAATCTTCTATACTTTTATTGTTTTCTATTTTGTGCAAAAGAAAAGAACAGACTGCTTAAGAGATAATTCATGAACTCTCTTCAACATTTTGGAATCACACATTCCTCTGAAAACATAAAAACTATTATGTTTCTGCCAAGAAAAATGTATATATACACAATACTTTATAAATAAAGTTGAGAGAATTCACAGTCCATTTATAATCCTTGCATTAAATATGAAGCTTTCCTTTTATAAGCAGTTAAGAATCTCTGTTGATGAATCTTAGGAACTGCACAGTGTTTGGATGGGTATATAGACATATATAGTTAGATAGGGGATGGGCAGCAAAAGGATTAGTGTGTGTGTGTTTGTGTGTGTGTGTGTGTGTGTGTGTGTGAGAAGAGGGATTATTCACTTGAAAATAATTCAACTTTGGATTTGGGGAGAATTTTACATACTAATTTTACTAAGTTATAAAAATTTATATTTAATCTTTCTGAATTTTAAATCAATTTATATTTATTTTATTTTATGTGCTAATTTTAGTATACCTATTTGGTATAAAGAAAGTAATTTCTTTTCCACTTCTCTATTTTATATATAACAAAGTGTATATGGTTTTAGCTTAGTGGACGGGATACATTCTTGTATTCAATAAGCATTTGTTGAACACATCCTTGGAGCCAGGTGTTGGTCTATATGCTAGACTACATAAAGAAGTGAAAGGGAGCCATTTCCAGAGCCCACAGCCTTCATGGAGAGAGAACAGGCAAAGAGGCAGGGATGCTGCAGCTGGGGTGCTGTATGTTAAGTCATGTGTATGGCATGCCCTGTGCAAAGGGCAGCTGCCTCAGAGGTGTTGGTTGCTTACTTTTTGTATGGCGATAATGCAGGTTCATTATTAAACCTTCATAATAACAATGCACTCAAGTGTCCAAACTTGCTTCATTTCTGCTATCTATACCTAATTCCAAAGAGTTGGGAGGGTGGGCTCCAGGCAAATTACACCTGGACTCAAGTCTGAGTACTGGATGCTGAGAGCTATGGATGGTCTCTTGTATGCTGAGTCCAGTTCTAGTAGAGACACTGGTTTGAGGTGCACAGTGGATAAGCTATCTGGCTTGAAATTACCCAGGAAAGGACCTTAATTAAAACCATCAAGAGATACTTGTAAATGTCTGTTACTGTTGTCATTTTTGTAGGTGTTGTGGTTTTAAATTGTTGAACATTTAGTTTGATTGGAAATCTCTAAATCCCAACACTGAACAGCAACAAAATTGAAGCAAGATGAAGACAAAGATTTGCTCAATAAAATAGTTGTCAGGTACTTAATATTCAACATCTTTTTGGAAGATATAATGTAAGTTAAGCTTGGGATAATAGTTGTAAAATATCAGTTCAAAATTACTAAGCATAAACCAAAAGAAAAAATAGACAGCGTTTTTTTTTTAAAGAACAACATTTAGGGCTTTAGTTTTCAGCTGAGATGGTTGTAGACATCAACTTTTTCCTTGAGCCAACTGAAGAAACAAAATTAAATATGAACAATGATTTTCAGACAATGGACATCAGACAGCATTGGAGAGCAATTCCTGAGGGAAGGGGCAGAGATGAGAACATGTGAATCTATACCCCCTGGTGCTTGGCAAACACTTTCAGATTGTAATACAAATGGGAAGGACATAGCAGAATCCAAGAGTCTCCCTCAGTGGAGGGGTCAAAGCTGAGAGTTCCGAAAAGTGAAAGCAGGTAGAGTCACAAACCTAGTATTTAATGTTACTAGGCTATATAATGACAGGTGTTAAAAACACGTGGAAATATTAGAAGAACAGCTTCCAAGATCCATGTGTCTGGGATTACTGTGGTGACATCAGTAAGAAACAAAGGATGGGATGTGGGAACTTTAGCAATGAACTATATTTAACTATAAACTAAAGAGCTTTCCCCATGTCAATCAAAGCTTAAAAGCAACCCCCCCCTAAACATTTAAGTATTTCCAAGTAACTTATAGAAAGCAATGAAACAGAACAAACATCATTGCAATCATGTAAAAGCTTCCAGTGTCCAACAGAGTATGTTCCCTAATGTTAGGTACTCAAATTAAAAGTATGAAAAATTCAGAGTTGAGTGATAATAACCTATAAATTATGAGTAAAAGAATCACTAGAAATATAATGAGAGAAGGCTCAAGCAATAGAATTAGAAGAAAATATACAAAAATTATCATTATATACTGTACATTGTATCTTGGTTACTTTTCTCATTGCTTTGTCCAAGTTTCTGACAATATTATACATAGGAAGGAAGCATGTGTATTTGTTTACAGTTTGCCACCATTTCCATCAGGGCAGGAAGGCATAGGAGTAAGAATAGGAGGTGGATGGTCACTTTGTATCATCAGAGAGACAAGTTAACACTTGTATCTGCCAACTTTCCCTTTTCTTCAGGTTGGGATCCCAGCCCATCCAATGACTTTCTTCAGAATGAAAGTGGATCTTCTCTATTCAGTTGAACCCCTCTGACAACTTCCTAGATATAGGAGGATGTCTCTGGGGTGATTTTTTTTAAATGGAGTCAAGTTGACAATGAAGATTAAACACCCTTGAAGATACAAAAAGATGGAAAATAAATTCCTAGAGATAAAAAACAAATGTCTGTTATTAGAAGTGGAATACTTGGATTTGTTTTATGAGCAAGATTTACAGCACATACTGAACTCCTCTTTACTAACCAAACATATACAAAAGAAGATGGAAAATAAGAAACGTTTGCAACATTGTGGTAAGTTCCATGCAGGGGGGACGGGGGGCTTTTGCTCACTGTGACCTCATTACTGGTACTGTGTCTGTACATATGCCACATCTCCAATCCAATATGTGCAACAATGTTGCATGGGATTATTTCCCCTAAACATAGGTCTGTACCATATATGTAGGACTTGACCCTGCAGCACAACCAGAACCTGGGAATGTAGTCCAAGCCTGTCATTAAGATTCTAGGAAGCACTGGAGAGCAAGCAGACAGACAGGTCTACAAAACACAGTGTTGAAGACTTTATTTATTTATTTATTTATTTATTTATTTATTTATTTATTGTTATTTTTATTAATTAAACATTTTTTATTTTTTTACGTATACATTTATATTATTAGCCGTGTATACAATAAGCTACCTGTAGCAAGAAGAACCCTGATACAATCAGGAATTATGTAAATGTTACATTCTCAGTGTTTTCCCTGTTTGTATTTGACAGCCTTGAAGAAAACATCTTTCCTACCTTGGTGCTTCTAAAATTCTGAGTGTAGATCAAGCTCCACCGTATCTTAGGAAGAGGGCTCCCTTTCTGAACACTGAGGGAGGATGGAGAGGGCATGAGGGTGCCAGCAGGATCTGGGGGGAATGATGGTGGGGACATAACCAGGAGGTGAAGAATTTAAACTGCAGAGCAAGCAGGTCACTTATATTGCTAATCTCACTATATGGGAATAGCTATGAGACTGGTGAGACGTGAGTGTCTAGGCATAGACAATGCTTCTTGTTGGCTACAGAATCTCTATTAATTACTATTAGATGCCATTCTTCATATGGCGTGAGTGAAGATTTACATATGTCTTTTTTTTTCTGCCCATACAAAAAGCAGAAAACCAGTCTTAATTGTTCTGTGTATCACAGACACCTTATACACTTATAATTTTAGGACTGTATAATGCTTTTGAGAAATTATATGCTTTCAGAACAAAAGAACCAGACACTGACGTTGGATTAGACCTGACAGGATGCATTCCTCTCAGCATGCTGGACACTGACATCCTGTATCCTTCATGTTCCAGCACCAAGTGCTTCAATTACATTCCTCATCAGAACAAGACAGCTCCCAAGACACTTTCAAAGAAAGCTTCCAAACCCAATTGGTCCAGCATTTCAGACTGACCCACACAGGACTCTAATTAAGCGTGGAATTTCTCAACATTTATAAACTGGACCACAAATGTGACTCCTAGATTTTTTAACCATTTCACCAATCGTATTTGGGCAGCTACAAAAGGATTATTTTTCCCAAATCAGCCAGAATAAACCTTAAGAGAATGACATCCCATTTCCTTTAAGTGGAGGGGGGAGATCAGGTAGGTTACTGGTTGCTTTCTTGGGCTATAGAAGCTTATTATCAATGGGAGTCCATTACATGTTATTATTGACCTTATCTGGAGAGAAAACAAGATTAGACCCCGAGATGTCTCTCTTTTCCCTTATCTCACATTCTTAGGTTTAAAGACAGTGGTTGAAAAGAAGGAAGGGGGCATGTACAAATCTATTGGGATGATAGAACAAAAAGTAGATTATTGAATTTTCTTCTCAATTTAATGCCAGAATTGTCACTCACAAGGTTATTTTGAATTCACTGGTATAGAATTTTGTATATAGATGCAAAATAAGTTTAATTATAGATACAGTGGTATAGAATTCAAATGTAAGTTTTTTTCTTCACACACTATATGTATATGTATATATATATATGTGTGTGTGTGTATACACACACACACACACACACACACACACACACACTCTAATATGAGGTATTATACCCATATAACTCAATTATAATACAAGGTTTACTTCCAATACTTTTAAAGTTCTTTTGTAATCTGTTTAGGATTACAAGTTATACAAGTTAATTGTTAGTTGGTCAAATCATGGTCATGTCAATCACTAGTCTACTTTTATCACAAGAATATACATCTCAAATGCAGCAGAAATGATTCTACAGAAAGATAAGCTAGGATAGTTAGATAACGTCTTCAAAAACCTCAGAGACATTAAGATTGTAAGAGAAAAAGAAGACAACATTGATCATTTACCAAAGATTTAAATGAGACAGAAGTTCATAATGTTTAAGCTGTCTAGGTATAATACAGTACTGTGTGACAGAGGAAAGGTCTCCTCAGCTCATGGGAATCCATGAATGCTGGGGTAGTCCTGACTCTAAGGAGAATGCAAAACACCAAGTACAAAGAAAAATAAAACCCAAACAAGAACACATGAATTTGCGAAGAGAACATATTCAGAAATCAATGGGGGTTATAGATATGACCAGCTTTTATTGTGTACATGCATATTTTTAAAAATTATAAATGTATTAAAGCAATGAAATATTTATGTAAAACACCAACTATAAATATTAAAATGCTTGAACCAATCACTAAAACTAGTCCTAGAAGAAGATAGCATAAACCAACATGTCAAATGAAATGGAATACTGAAAACCATCACACTGCTCCTAGACTTCATCTCAGTGGCAGACTGCCTAGCACCTTTAAGACCCTCAGTTCACTCCTGGGGGCTTCACAAAAGCAAAACAAGCAAAAAACAAAAATTCAAATAAATACATTTATTATATTCATACTCTAAGAGAGAATTGAAATTGGATAAAACATTAGACAATTTCAAAAGTATATCTTAGCATTGAATGTGAAGATAGCATGACCCATAATTATAGATGTTTAAACATTAACTGACAGAAACGAAAACATGGTCTGTATTTGTTCAAGTTGCCAATAAAAACAAATATAAATCAATAACCAATCAATGCAACTGGTTCATTTGACTATGAAGGCTGACATATGCCGATATGTGTAGGTAATATCACACATCAGACAGCTGGGTAATCAAGTGCTTCAATGACCTATTTGCAATTTTAAGTGCAAAGGGCCGAGAAACCAGGAAATTAGGTGATGTAATCCAGTGGAAAAGCAAGAAGACTTAAGCTAGGGGCATCACACACACACACACACGCACACACACACACACACACACACACACACACACGCACACACGCACACACACACACACACACACACACACACACACACACACACACACACACACACACACTCTTCCAGCACTCGTGAGGAGGCTTGAGTCTTAGGGAGACCTTGTCTCAAAGGAAACCAATAAATAAAAAAAGACAAAACATTCCCCAGGCTTGTGAGCAAAGAAAATTCAATACTTGATTTCAAATGCAAAGTTGAAAGTTGAGTCCAAAATCTGAACAAAACTGTCTGTGGTCCACTGGAAATGAGCAATCGGCCCAATACAAGCATGACAGTGCTAAACTATGCTGATGGCTACAAGACAGTAACTCTAAAGGACTTCACTACCCCACTTTAAGTCATAGAGTTATCATTCAGAGATGAAAACCACTCCAACTCAGGTGCACATAGAAAATGACCCTCTCACAGCAGCAGGATAGTCTGCCCATGTGCGAACAGAACCTTCCTCAGGGTGGAACCTATGTTAGCCTACAAAGCAAATCTTAACAAGTATGCCACTGAGTCCTGTCCAGAGTGGCATGAAACTGGGAATCAATAATCAGAAGAATTTCAGGAAATTCAGAGACGCATGCATATTAAGCAGCACTCTTCCAGACAACTGATGAACAAAGAAGTTGAAGGAGAGATTTAAAATGTTGAGTCAAATTAAAATAGATTCATGGTACACTAAAATGTGTTCAGTAATGCAAAAGTGGGTCTAGCAGGAATGCTTCTATCAAGAAATGCCTACATTAAAAATGATTGAATATACCATGTCACTCATAAAGTAAGAACAAATTCAGCTAAAAGTGTCATTGATATCTAAAAATCAATAGAAAAGATCAGCCAACAGAGAATCAATAGAAAAAGAAAACTACATTGGGACTTGTTTTTAAATGATAGACAAAAATCCTCATTCTAAATATTTAGATTAACAAAAAGGGAAGCAACTGAATAAAAATGAAAGAGGGTTAAATTATCACCATGTCTAGAAGTCATGAGAGAAAATTTAAATTTTATTATTAAGGCTTGAAGAACCTAGTAGAGTCAATTTTCAACTGGACCCACAGAATAATGAAGAAACTGAGAGTCTTTTGCAGACCAGTACTAAGAGGAGATACTGAATCATTAATTAATCCTTTCTCATCCCCTTAAAAAAACGTCCTGGCCACACTGTAGAAAACAAAGGCTCATGGGGTTGTCTCTCAAGCAGTCACACAGTCACCGGAACAGAACTCAGGCCATAGACAAATGCTCATAGTGAATTGATCTTTAAAATGTTAGGAACACAGAATTGAAAAGAGCAGACCTTTTTATAATTTATTGATGAACTCAATAAATTTGGGAACACTTACTAGTGGAAGAATGAATTTGGTCATTTCTTTGTCACTGTATGAAAATTGAGCATATACAGGGGGAGGTAATCCACCTCAGGAACAGTCATAGCGGAGGGGAATAAGGGGAAAATGGGAGGGAGGGAAGAATGGGAGGATACAAGGGATGGGATAAACATTGAGATGTAACAAGAATAAATTAATAAAATAATTTTTTAAAAAAGGAAAAAAAAGACTCAAAATGGATTCAAGATTGAGATTATTAAAAATACAAAAGAACATGCCGAGAAGAAGGCTACCAGCCTTGGTTTTGATGAAGCATGTTTTGATTAATCCTCAGAATACAGGAAACAAAGGCGGAAATAAATGTATGGTATTACATCACACAGAAAGTGAAGGCACAGTTTATGGAAAAGGAGAAAATACGTAAGTATTTGATGAAGAAATAAAATGACCCAAGAGCAGAAAACAGGCAAACTGTATTTAAAAACCAAAAGTCTACAGTAGACATTTATTCTAGTAAGAGACCCACAGGGCATGGAAATCCATCCTTATGTAAAAACTGACACCTTGGGTCAAGAAAGATGGCTGCTTTTGGAGAGTGCTCAAGTTTGACTCCTAGAACTTTTGTTGGGCTGGTCACAACCCCCTGTACTCCAGCTCCAAGATATCAGGTGCTCATTTCTGGACTGTGCTGTCAAATTTACTTATGTGTACATAACCTCCCTCAGACACACATGCACATAATTAAAACAATAAAACTATAATTTAAAGTGATTGTAAATAATGACAGGGTTTTTATTTATGACAAAAACTGGAAACAACAAATGTTTTTCAAGAGTCAGTAGGATGAATAAATAAGTCATTAGATCTTGAGAAAAGGTTACATCTACCGAAAAAATTAGACTCAAACTGAAGATATTCCTTATGCCATTCTAGAAAAGTAAAATTTAAAAAAATCTGGATGGAAAGTGTCACTGTATCCTTACTCCCAATAATATCTCACTACTAATCTTGTGCTTTATTATTGATGGTATCAATTGATATCTCCTTAAATTTAATGTGAGCTTCTCTTCTTTTTAAACATATCAGTTAAATTGTTCATCCTTCATCAACCTATCAACTTCAACCATCATTTATATGTCTTCATCATTATCTATTTGTCTATTATCTATCTATCATCTATCTATCATCTGTCTATGTATCATCTATCTAATCTATCATCAATCCTGTGTGTGTGTGTGTGTGTGTGTGTGTGTGCATGCACAGTGTGGTCATGTCACAGTGCATACTTGGGGATGCTGATTCTCCACTCTATCATGATGAGCCCTAGAATCACCCTCGGGACATAAGTTAATTGTGTCAGCAATCTCTTTACCCACTGGGCGGTTCTCCAGCCAGGCCCTACTATGCACTTCTCTTTTATGAACTACACTTGGGACTTGCTTTTCTTCCCTTAGTCCCCCACTTGTGATGAATGTTTCACAGTGGTGTGTACCATTCTAATTTCCAACTCATAGGAGTACTCTAGGGGGATTAATGCCTTGTCTGAACTTTTGACTTCACAAAGATGTACTAGTATTCTGAATGCCGACTTTATTTATATTCCAGATGGATGGAGCAATGAATTAATTCTCAAGAAGGATTTAAATGCAGGACACAAGACCTGGAATACCTTTTTGAGAATTATAGATAGTTAGGTTAACCTCTTAAATAAGTAAGAAGAGGCATCTGCAATATTTCTTGTAAACTCACAAGGATAACTGACTTTTTCTCACTTATGAAAGATCATTTCCTCCATCCTTAATGCTTATTAATATTGTCTCATGCATTAAATACAACAGTAGCCAGGCTGGAAGAATCTTGTTGTAGCCACCAGCAGTGTTGGCTTCTTCAAAGTGTGGCCACACCTGTTTTGTATGTGACCCATTAGACTTCATAGAAGGATGGCTACATTTTATCCCTAGGACAGTGGATCAGTCATTTCTAAATATGTCCATTGGAATCATTTGGAATTTTTTTAAATTTAAAAGCCCAGACCATATTTGAGACTAAATTAGAATCTTTAAACTTGGAACAGTGGCAAGATTATTTTTGAAGGTTTAATTTTCTTGGTTGAGTCTAGCAAGTTTGGAACCTTCTAGTACATATTCAAAGATAATGTATTACTATTAAATATGAATTATTTATAGGAAATGATAGGCACTCTGAGAAAATAAAAAAAGGGAAACTGAAATGGAACTTCTAATCCAAAAGTACAGAAAGGCCCATAAGTACTTGGGATATAATCAATCTCTTTAGCATCAGAGAGAAAGCATATAAAATAAACATTTTAATTTATTCTTTTACAATTCACACACTCACACAACACATACACACACACTGAACTTTTATTATATCATTTTGTTATTCTTTATTCTCTCTCTCTCTCTCACTCCTTTATCTCTGCAAACTTTATTCCTACTTCCATGTCTTTCCCTGCCTCCTTTTGTTGTGTGTGTGTAGCCCAAACACAGTATGGAGTTCTATTCAGCTATAAAAAAAAAGTGAAATCCTGAAATTTACAAGTAAATGGGCTGACCTATAATCTATTCCACTGAATAAGGTAAACAAGACCCAGAAAGTCAAATACTACGCATTCTCTATTATTTGTCAATCCTAGCTTCACACCTTCAGATATGACTATAAACTCTGAAGAAACTACAGATACCAGGAAAGGTAAAAGGGGTCATGTTGAGATGGTAGAAAGGGCTCTATAGAAAGGGACACTAACACACAAGTACTAGTAAAGAGAAGACTCAGGGCACAGGATGGGGTGTGCTTTAATTCAGAATGGGAAGATAGAATAATATAGGAGTAGTGGGGCTAAATAATATTAAGGGTCTTTAAAAGCTATAAAAAACATAATTTTGTTTACTAAAACATCTTATACACACACACACACACACACACACACACACACACACATTACACTACTAATTGATGATAATGTCCCTCCAAGAGAACTATGATATTTAATAAAAAACACATTGCATACATGGTACAGGACCTTTGATTTGTTGGTCAGGACAGTCCAACATCCCTGTTTTAATATCTTTCTTTGTATCATGTCATCTTCATCATTTATAGCTATGTAGTTCTGGGCACCATCACAAGCATCATACACTGTCTTGAATTTGGATAAAACCTTATAGGTAGTTTAGAAGACACTATCTCACCTTACTATATACTGAGGTTAATCAAATACATTTTATAAGTATTAAACAATGTTTAAATATAATTGTAAGTTTGTGTAGCCTCAACTAAAATTTTGAGTTACTCTGTGTTATCCTGTGTATCTGAAAATTCATTTTTAAAGTACTTTGAAAATAGATTCAATGATACTTGTCATATTTTATTATATATTTCAAAGTAGCTAGTAGACAGAACTTTGAATATCCTTAACACAGAGAAGACAAATGTTTAAAGGAATGAATGTGCCAACTACGCCCATCTACCATCATCACCATGTGTGAGATGAGCTATCACAGCAAGCCACATACATATACACAGTCCTTATGTAAAAACCAAAGAATAAGTTCAAAAATAAATTTAGAAAACAACTATGCATGGTTCATTACTTAAATTTCTAAATCACACTATACCTGTTTTGACAGTTATAAAGTAGTATGTAGTATTGAATATATAGTTACAAAGTTATATCATGTTGAATGAGAGAACTGGGTGCCAATTCTCACTTTAAATAGAAGAGCAAAGTTTGGAGTCTATATAAAAAGAAAAACTTATTTTTATACAATGAATGTGATACTTTTTCAACTTGCTCATTTTTGGAGTTTTCCAGGAAAAATGTAAGTTCAATAATGAATGTTAACAAATGATATTTCTGCTGCTTAAGAAAGCATCAGTTTCTAGCTCTGCAAATGCATCTTTTTCTTGTGAATGTTCTCTTCCCTTGGATCTTGTATGTTCAGCAAAGTTGGTGGCAACTGGAACACGTCAGGACTAAATGTAGACCAGAGACTCAGTGGAGCACCTACATGCACAGCATTCTGCATCATCTAGTGCTCCCTTTCTTTATAATTTTAGCAGAGAAGGGATGCTTTTGTTCAGTGCTTGGCAGATACAATAGGCAGAACAGACAGAGGGATGGGATGGAATATGGGTCAAAATTGCAGCATAGGTGCCAGGAGTGCTAGATCTTACATTTTGTTCACCAACCTTGAGTGACCTTAAGGATTTAATTTTCCCTGTATCATTCTAAGACTTTCCAGGCTTCAAGTGGCTCTGAAAATTCTTTTTCAAACTCTCAGTGGCTATGGACAAGCTGTAAACTCATAGGACTGTTGAAGTTATGTGTTTGTTTTAAGATTATCTACCGTAAGCATCATCTGTCACTGTCACTTAGGAAACATGGTGGCATGCACAGAATGGAAGAAGTTGTTGGGGAAGTCCAAATTAAGCAGATTTGATTAAGTGAACAGGATTCCTTGGTAAGGTTGAAACTATTACTTCATAATTAGATCTCCTATGTTGGCTTTGTCCTTAGTTGAATCTTTCAGTTTAACCCAATTTACAGCATCTGGGTATGAGATGTACAATCAGCCACATACACCATGAAAATAAGGTCCATTGTAACACTTGAAACACATGGTTATCCACCATCCAGGAAGCTTTCATCTCACCATTGGATGATACTGAGAATCAGCATCTCTTCCTTCAGGTGTGGACTTTCTGAGAGCCCCAAGGCTTCCAGTTGCTGATGCATGGGTCACTTTGTTAACAGCTGCAAAATGTGTCATTTCCGGTGTCAGTGGCTTAAACTATGCTGGGCCTTTAATGTGTGTGATTTCTTTCCTGGGTCCATTGCATTGAAAGATAATAATGAGATAAGAACTGCTTCTTTCAAAGAAACGACTTTATGATCCAGTAAAAGAGGAGTTTGTAATTTCTTCTTCTTCTTCTTCTTCTTCTTCTTCTTCTTCTTCTTCTTCTTCTTCTTCTTCTTCTTCTTCTTCTCTTCTTCTTTCTTCTCTTCTTCTTCTTCTTCTTTCTTCTTCTTCTTCTGTCTCTTCTTCTTCTTCTTCTTCTTCTTCTTCTTCTTCTTCTTCTTCTTCTTCTTCTTCTTCTTCTTTTTGGCTTTTTTGAGACAGGGTTTCTCTGTGTAGCTTTGGCTGTCCTGGACTCACTTTGTTGACCAGGCAAGGCTCAAACTCACAGCAATCCCCCTGCCTCTGCCTCCCAAGTTCTGGGATTAAATGCATGCGTCACCACACCCGGTTAATTATTTTACTTCCATAATAATGGGACTTTGGTTCAATTCAACATGACTTCTTTTTTGAATGATGTAATAGTGATGGTGTTTGATTACTTTCTGATAGAGATGTGCAGTTTTGCTTGGTTTTTTTAAATTTAGAATTCTGAAATAGTTTCTCCTTCTTTCATATGTTGCTGTTTTTACTATTAACCCTAGGAAATCAAATAGTAGACAATGGTCTGTTAGTGAGAGTGCAATGCAGAGACAACACAATACTCCTGGTGGGACTCCATTACAGTTGGTCACCGAAGACTCCAGAGGCCATTGTGTAGA